>NW_027611900.1:0-342500 GCF_964261635.1 Lissotriton helveticus | reverse complement strand
CTGGTACAGCTTAAGCGATGCGGCCAACGGGCAATTACCAATTTTTTTTGCAAAGCCAAGGATGGCCGCATTGACCCTTGCAGTTTCTCCCTTCTTTTTGGAGACTGCTGGGCCCCATGATAAATTATGGTCTATCAGAACCCCGAGGTAAGAGAAGGAGTTGGTTGATGGAATTTTTGCCCCATTTATACTGAAATTGCCAGGTTTCAGAATGCCCTTGCCTGTCTTCATAACGAAGGACTTAGAGTTGTTTATACTTAAGCCACGTGACTCCATAAATTTATGGAAGGAATTTAATAATTTCTGAAGCCCAATTGCTGTTCTGGAGATAAGAACAGCATCGTCGGCATAGAGTAGTACAGGTACCCCTCTACGCTCGACTAAGGGGTAGTCTGCTTCTACAAGTAAAAGAGATTCCTCCAATTCATTAATGTACAGGTTAAATAAAAAAGGGGCCAAGATACAACCTTGTCGGACGCCCCGTTTTATTTTAAATTCATCCGTTACATTAAGATCTTGAGAGTAACGGACATTCGCCCTTGTATCTGTATGCAGATCGGCGAGAAAATTAACGAGGTTCCTCTCTACGCCCATTCTCAGCAGAGTAGCCCATAATAGGCTTCTATCTACGCAATCAAAGGCGGACGACAGGTCCATAAAGGCCATGTAGACGGTACCTTGTCTCGCCAATGTATACTTGCTTAGAATAAGGTATAGGTTCAGACACTGCGTAATAGTCGAGTGATCTGGTCTAAACCCATATTGTATGGGTGAGAGGATTTTGTTTTCTTTAGCCCAAAAAGATAACCTGTTGAGGATTACACCCCCTACCACTTTAACTACTGAATTCAATAAAGAAATTGGCCTGTAACATAACGGGCTACTGTGATCGCCCTTCTTAAAAATGGGAACTATAGTAGAGACCCCAAGTTCTTGGGCAACCAGTTTTCACCGCTGCATTAATTACGGCCGTGAGAACCGGGGCCCAAAACGGGATACTAGACTTAAACAGGTCCGGCGGCAATCCATCCGGACCCGGGGCCTTGTTGGAAGTAAGACCCTGTATACCCTTGACAGTCTCTTGTACTGTGAAACACAAAGGAATCACAGCTGGAGTTAAAAAGTCAGAGACTTCCCATTGCTCATTACTCTTGAAAATTGTACTGTAATGGGACACCCATTCCCCCTCTGGGATGTTTGTTCCAATAGCTGTGTCATTAGGATTTTCAAACAAAGGTTTGTTAATCATTTGCCAAAACTTACTACTATTCCCCAACACAGATGGATCTAGGAGGGATTCAATAACATTTGCCTTGATTTCCTTTTTTCTGGTGGCTATTGCTTTCCTATAAGCCATACGAAGATTTTTTATCAATTCAAGATCTCTTGGTTTTGTTTTTAATGCGAGTTTCAGATCCCTGCTTGCCTTTGAGCAATTATGATCAAACCATTTAGAGTTATTCACACTATGTCCCTTTCTTGGCGTTGTGAGCATGGAGCTAATTTTAGTGACCAACCCCTCGAATCTACACACAATGCTCGAGGGGCTTGAGTCAGATGAAAGACAAACAGACAGCTCCGCTTCACATGCGCTGGTTATATTAGTGTACAGGGTGTCTTGATTTACCATTGACCATTTAATGCGACGCCTGCCATTTACACACCTTAACGTGCCAGGATCGACACGTGACTGACATTTAGCAAAAAAAGGGCCGCCCAAGTCTATAACAAGGGGATTATGATCACTATATATGCTAACGAGAATAGAAAAATACAAGACCCATTGAACAACATCCGAAGAAATTAATATATGATCAATAAAGGAACCCTGGCCATGCCCTTTAAAGGTTGGGGTGTCGAAGATTTTAGTATCAGGAGCCAACGACATTGCTACAATCAAGTTGTGCTCGTTCATTAGATCATTTAAATACTCCCCCCCCCTGCCATGGGAGAAGTGAAAACCTCCCTCATTGTGACACCCTAAAGACCCCATTGGCGTGCTGGCTGGGTTACCACATGGTTGAACATTAAAATCACCTGCTATCAGCAAGTGCCGTGAAACATTGTAAACATTTTTGCTCAAAATATCATTTAAACAGGCAATATTGCAGGTTTCATTATTACTATTGGCATTATAAAAATTAACCAGTGTTACCACAATCTTCCCAATTTTTAGATCAATCTTCTGTAAATTCAGATTTACACTATGGTAGTTGCTTGTATTACAATTCAAATCTTGGCTAATGAAAATGGCCAAGCCGCCTTTGGCTCTACCCCTAGTCGAGGCAACTGCCGGGGTAATAAAGCTTAAGAAGCCCTCCATATGCACTTTAGTTTCCTCTATCCAGGTCTCTTGGAGACACACAATACTGAATTTTCTTATAAATGATAACCATACTGGGTCTCGTAACTTATTTGCCAATCCCGCAATGTTCCAGGAAATTAATTTTGTACTGTTATTAAGGGCTGGACTAATAACAACCTCTCTGGTTGATTGTGGGGTAATTAAAGTAGGCGACATTACACCTCCCGCCACCGGACCCACAGTACGCTGTGCTTGTATCTCCCAGTGCTCAGATATGTCACTAATAGATTGCCTTATAGCTAATGGGGGTGTGAGAGGCACCTCATTTTCCCCTGAGAGCACTGTGGGTAGTACTTTATTGGGACTACTGTTTTTAACAGTCATGCTGTATAAATTTTTTCCATGACAGCAACCCCCTTGCTTCTCAGGTGACCTTAAGTTACATGAAGCACTTGCCCCACCCCCCATTACTTTTGCGTTCTTTAACCATCAGTCGCAGTCCTCTAGGCTGCTAAAAGCCATAAACCTATTGGAAAGCTCTAGGGGCGTAAATGGTAACAGGTTTGACGTGTTCCCATTGAGACCAGTTTTATGATTAAAAGATATGGTGTTCCACCCGTATGTGGCTGATGGTAAAGCCGGTTGGTACATGTATACGGGATTTAGAGCCTCAATGTTAGGGAACTGAGAAGAGAAAAAGGTATTGTTGTTATGGTGTTGTGGAGGAAAAACAACAGATCTGGGATAAAAGTATGTCAGGGGACGTGGTACTATACAGTTCTTTTCATTTCCGTAAGGCCAATTCAGAATGTGTTGTACAGCTCTCCTGTCTCTAAAGTTTATTACCACAACATCACCACCAATGTCCTTCACTCTGCCCCCCAACCAGGACAGGCGCCGGACATGAACTATCTCACCGTTAATCGTAATGGGTTTGGGTCTATAAAGAGAGAGCCAATGCATTATTTTGTTGTTTAACTGTGAGTATCCCTCTCTTTTCCCAGTGGGCAGTTCTGGGACCCCGGTGAGTATAACCACAAACGGTAATGCTTCTGGGGGGAGTTCTGTCGGTGGTGCCCTAGACGGGCCCCCTCTTCCCCAGTTATTCTCCTTCCCTTCTAGTCTGGGTGATCTCCCCAAGGAAGTATTGGGTTCCCTAGGTGGAATAATTACAGAGCTAGTTGGTAAAGAGATAGTAGGTTTACCCTGTATGTCAGTTGAAGTTGTTGTTAAACGGGTTTTACAACTGTTAACGCCAGGTGCTTTCGGTGCCACGTTTATAGGATTAGGAGTGGCTGAAGTTGCTACAGCAACCTGACTAAAACTTGAACTGGGTTTAGACTGTGTAGGACCCACAGCATTATTTAAGAGGGGTTTGGTTGATATAGTGACTTGTTGGAGCTGTACTTTGGACTGACCTTGTGAACGAACAAAATTACCTAACACAGTCAAATCTCCCTCAATTTTACCTAAACGTGCCTCCATCCCCCTAAATCTGTCTGACAGAGCAAGCATATAACTACGTATGATCAACTCAATGTTGTCCAGAAGCGACTTTGGAGTAGCAGGTTGCAAGTCCTCCTCCGTCTGGATAGGGATGGTATCAGGATCTGTAGGAGCTTGAGGTAGAGGTAGCGGTGAAGTGGGGCTGACTGTTAAAGTTTGGTTTGCATCAAGAGGACCCGTTGAAGGTAGTATAACAATGTTCTTCTTTTTACCAAACTCAGTATGACTTATTTTGGGCTTGTTGGTAAATAAAGTTTTTCTTCTTCTTTTAGGTGGAGGTGGCCCA
Source organism: Lissotriton helveticus (assembly GCF_964261635.1). Taxonomy (NCBI): domain Eukaryota; kingdom Metazoa; phylum Chordata; class Amphibia; order Caudata; family Salamandridae; genus Lissotriton; species Lissotriton helveticus. The sequence goes on along the minus strand of NW_027611900.1, from coordinate 338,403 downwards.
TGCATTTTAACAGTCACTGGCCTCGGGCTTTTACCACGTACAACTTTGCCAGGCCTTATTGTGGGGGATATTAAGATCTTAGAGATGTTAATATGATCAGTGGACACTGTAGGGGTAATTTCTTGAGAATGGGAAGGAGACAATTCCGGAGCTAAACATTCTTGAAGGAGCAAGGGTACGCTACAAGCCAGTAGGGTGTTATCTACTGGGAAGCTAATCAGGTCGTCGTCTAAGGAAACAGACATTATAGACTCAGAGAATGTTCTGTTTTTTATTCGATCGATGGAACGACGGCGATCTGCCCTCCTCTCCGCTAACAAAAGCTCCTTATCAGTAGCTGGTTTAATGAAGTAATCATCCAGTGTTCGGATGTTAGTATTTTTGTCCAACCCCACTAAAACGGGACTTATAGCCGCAGCAGCCATTCAGTGATTAAAAGTGTTCACGAGGTGGGCACACAACAAAGTCAGTTACTTACATGAACCTTGTGCCAGGGTCTATGGCCCAGCCCAGCCTCCTCGGGCCGTAGAGGGCCCGCCCTTTGCCCGGGCTTAGCCCCGGGGCGCTTCCCGCGCGCGACTCGCGAGGCGAGTGGGGGCGTCTCCCTTTGAGCGCAATTGCTGTCGCTCTGTCCGCGTCACGGGCGCGGCGCTCCTGGTGCTGCCCCTGGTGCTGCTGGGGAATGAAGTGCGCTCTGCTGCCGTTGCCCTCACGGCTTCGTTGTGGTCTGTGGCGGGTCTGGGACTCCTCTGCACCTCCCGGTAAGCCTCTACACTGTGGCGCTGTAACCACGAGGCTCCCGGCGGCGTCTCCCTTTGAGCGCAATTGCTGTCGCTCTGTCCGCGTCACGGGCGCGGCGCTCCTGGTGCTGCCCCTGGTGCTGCTGGGGAATGAAGTGCGCTCTGCTGCCGTTGCCCTCACGGCTTCGTTGTGGTCTGTGGCGGGTCTGGGACTCCTCTGCACCTCCCGGTAAGCCTCTACACTGTGGCGCTGTTATTAACTTTGATACATTTTCCGAGGATCCAAGCGAACCTAAAACTGCGCCAATAAAAAGATCTTTGAAAGAACAAGCAACAGACCTTTTTCATCACCTGGAAAAGACTTATTTGGTTTCACCATGGATTGAACTTTGGATTGTGTTGGGTGTGCTTTTTCTTCTACTTTAGTTGACTCTGGTAATAACTTTGGGAATGCTGATAAATGGAAGATATGTTACAATGGACAGAGCAAGTAAGAACGTCAACTTACTTTTCAAGCCACACAAATCATCCCATCGTGAACAAAGAGACTTGTCATCAGTGAACATCACAGCCATTTCTATACCAGGGAGTATAGCTTGGGACAGAACTAATTATGACATGTTTGGCCCGTCAGACCGGTTGAAGATTCTACACCAGCTCAAGATTTTCTTGAATGACTTTGTTTCAGCTAGTAACTTTTCTGATGATTGGGACTTCGAGACTGTTAATGATATGATGTCAGACTTTACAAATCATGAATACTTAGAAGGTTCATCAGATTATGAACAAATGTATTGTTATAATCACTATGGTCATCATTTCTTGCACAAATCTGCAAATCCTAGAAATGTATTAATGTATAACCAATGGGAACATTGTCCTACCCCACCAAAGGGTAGCTCAAAAACATTTTTTAGAAAATGTCTGTACTTTTCACGGTTCAATGTATCCAATCCGGAATCATTTTACTTTAAAAATGTAAATAAAAACAGGAATGAAAAGTATGTTAACAAATACCAAGCAAATTTCATTCTACTGCCTTTTATGCTCAACTGTCTTCACTAGGTTTCGAACCTTGGAAAGACAACATTGAGACAAAAACTGTCTGGGGCACAAAAGATTGGCATGTGCAGGGGATAGAAGCTTTATTCGTCGGGGTCCAGTTCGAGGGTGACGTAGGTGGACTACGGGTGCCGAGCGTCAAGGGCGGTGTGCCGAATACGCTTCCACCCCCCTCCTGAGACCCATGGTGTTTATTCACAACACCCAAAAAGTGCAGAAACGATCAGTAGAAGCCTCCTAAACCAGGAGTAATTAGGAATAAGTTTCTATTCCTAATTTTTTTGCACTTTTACACCTTTTTAATTTTTCACACTCACGTCCCTAGGTAAGGGTGGGCCTTAGCATGCCCATACCGCCGGGGTTTTTTCACACCCAGTCCTGATGAATTGCCGGGTAAATTAACACTGTTTCAATGGCAAGAAACATGTCGACTACTCTGTAGGAACCCACCACTCAATTAAAGTGGACTGGTCCCTCACATTTTTTTAAATCCATTGTCTTTAGTGATCATTTAATAAAGTGTTATCTCAGATACACTACTGACATTTTTAAACCTCCATCACTCACTAATTTTCATTTGCACGCAACACGCCCTCTACTCACCATCCCGCTCCGCAGTAATCCTGGCGTTGCAGCACACCAAAGAGACACTCGGTCTCTTTGGTGGGGCCCGATGATGAAGCATGTCATCACTAGGTGGTGAGTGAGGGCCTTCCTTAACATCCCAGTGTGGTTGTTCTGGTGCTCCCGTGAACGGCATAGTCCTTTTTCCATGGACACTCTTCTTTTGTTTATTGAAGCTTTATTTAGAGCCTGCATCATCCCTGAGCAAATTATGTTTTTGAATGACACTGTCCAACAGACGTCTTGTCTTGGGTTAGCCAAGATAAAAGACTTGAACAATCCGTCTCTTCCTACACCTACATCTGTTAGTGATAACACTTCAGAGGGGGGAGTCGACGTACATACTATTTTGCATCACAACAGAACAGATCCAGATTGGAATAAATGGTTGATCTGGCCCACAGACACAAACTACTGTCAAGATAGATTCCTGAATAAAACAAAGGGGTTCACATTCATTAGGCCAGAACTAGGATATGTTCAAAGACAGCATCCAGAAATAGTAACAACATACAGTGTAGGGAAACTTTGCCTTGATTGGCTACATAGATCTACACTTAAGGATGTAAAGCAACACTTTTGTTTACTTAAAGATGGCGCTGATCTTAGGGAATTGTTGCTAGGACCAAGAACACCGCATCATAAACGATTTATATATGCCGGTATCTTTGCTGCTTATAATGAAGCATGGAAAATTACACAAGCAGAGACTGCAGAATGAATACAAGAAATTGATCGTATTAATTTAGAGAAATCTCTCTCTGTGGTTGACAATGGGTTAACGACTCTGTGGTCCAGGATATATTCTTTAGATAGCATAGTGTCTTCTACCATAGACAACATGGAACAGGACTTGGTCATGTTGCAACATGGTCAGTCACAATTACGTTCTATCATGCTATTAGGCTGGACTTTGCAAAACCTTCATTAAGGCTATGTGCCTTGACGTTTAATCAATACTACGTCACTGTTTTCAGAATTCAATCTCACTGATAAACAGATCAAATTGGCACAAAGGGGAGCAGACAATACGGTGCTGAGCATTGAAAAACTGGAAAGATTGCCATTTACTGTCGCTGAAAAGACAGTTATGGAATGGATTATACATGGAGCAATCACTCTGCCTGTTACAATTTTCTATTTTCAATATTGCCTACAACATATACCAGTAGGCACATATAAAAAGTTGGGTAAAGAATACATCAAGACATCCTGGGAATTGCCATACACATACAGATGTTGGAGTGGGGGTCGTGAAGTGTTTCTTAGCGGGGAAAATTGTAAAAACGCACTAAGCGGTTCTCTCCTATGTCAGGGTATAAACTTACACGGGGCCTGCAATAGTTCCTCTAAAAACGTATCCTGCCACCTGCAAGGTTCACCAGCCATGGTGATTGATCCAATTGTTTGACAACTCTTGAATGGAAGTTACCTTATGTTGAATGATCGCAGCTGCTGTGGCATGTTGCCAGGAATCAAACGGAACACTGATATACAAAGTACTATCAGTCCCAGGATGCATCACACCGTATTGGTTGAAAACCTTCATCGTAAATTTAGAATTAATCCACCGTCCACTATTTTCGTTTCATATTTTTGATAGGAATACCATATCTAGTAACTGTATCAGCCAGGGTCCCTTGCTGTATGCAAGTATTGTTTCCTAAAACCAAGACAGCCGGGAGTCGCCACTTTGGCCTTCACTGAACATCTCTTCTATACAAATTGCTACTTTAAGCAGAATGAAATCCATTCTTTTGCAAAAAACTGTGCCACTGACCTCGGCCAAAGAAACCTATGATCTGCAAGTCGCAAGGACTTCTGCAGAGTTACATGCCCTCTCAACTACAAATTGCCCTATACATTTCTCAGAAATGTTAAGTCGTATCTTAAACATGTCTGATACGAGTGGTATTGTACATGTATTTAAGACCGTATTTTCTGGACTGTTAGCACCTTTTGAAGCAGACCTAGTAAAATTTCCAAACTTTGTGCACTCAGTGTTTGGCGGATTGCCTCTCATTTTGGGACTCGCTGCAGGAATACTATTTTTGCTCCTATTGCTGCTATATGGCAAGTCATTTCACAAACGACACCTAGTTCTCCATGGAGACAACTCTACTGGCGATGAAGTGCCGTGACCGCATCGTCCAAATTTTGGGACTACCTCGTCTAAGAGAATTAAATACCCCATGGTTTCTGTCATTCAGACCAATTTGGCAAGATTGCATCCTACCTGTTCTACGCTGCCTGCTATGCGGAGAAGAATGCGTGTTAGACACATGTCTCACACTCCCATCAGTCATGCCAATGGATGTTGATACTTTGCTTGAACCAGTAACGGCCCATGCACTGTGTTGTCCCCAGCGGCTACTGATTCTGATGACGGCATTCATTGAGATCTCACAGACGCAAAATGCTACTGCTGTAATTCATGAATTTTTATCTTGTGTTCTGATTAACTTGTACATATTATATTTGTCAATATGTAACTTGGAAAATGTTTTTCTTTTATAAAACCGAATAAAGTTTGTTGATAATAATCACTAGGGGATTCATTTACAGGGTAGCATGGTATCCCTCACAATAACTCCAGGAGTCACAGTCCACACTCCCATCAGTCATGCCAACAGATGTTGATACTTTGCTTGAACCAGTAACGGCCCATGCACTGTGTTGTCCCCAGCGGCTACCGATTCTGATGACGCCATTCATTGAGATCTCAAAGACGCAAGTTGTCAGGCGCAGTCTTCCTCAGGGTCTGTCGTGAAGTAATAAGGACCCACCTCTCGATACCTCCAATTCCGAATGTAATTATTACACAGAATCTTGGAGTGATCAAGCGGGGGGGAAAAGGGAATTAGGAAGGGAACAGCAGGGAAGGAAATCTGAAAAGGAAAAGTTAGTAACAAATACTTCTAAGCTAAAAGTTTGTCTATTGACCTTTAAACCCAATCTGGGAATTTTCATAAACACAAGCCTCTAAACATATTACTCAAAGATTCCAAGAGGCTTCTTGTAATTCTAAATCATTACCCACATTCCTATTCACTAATTTGTTTATTCTTAATTGTTGTGAATAGCGACTGATTCTTTCCTTTACTGAAATAGAAACACACTTTAGTAAATTGACTCCTTTACCAAAGGTTGAACCGAACACTCAAAATATCACAAAGTTATGTTTACATAAACTCCAGAAAATCACCTTTTCGCAAAAAATCTCAATACTGAATTGCAACAAAATATTCAGTGATTAACATAGTAATTACGCGCCACTTTTAGCATTGTGCGCCACATTAAACATTGAACAACCATTGCCAGCAATGAGGAGCTTTTCAAAGTGCAAAACAGAACATGAAGAGATTTAGATCTTTTGTGCATTCTAGTAATCAAATAATAATTAGATTAATTGCCCCTTCTAAAATCAGGAATTTAACCTTAAAGTTATTTGCGCAATGAACACTGTATTCTTCTCCCCTACCTGTAGAGTACGACCTACTCTACTTTCACTGAAGGCCAAAACGTTCCCTCTGGACACACGAAATGACTCTTCTTGTCAGGAATCTGCCAAACGGAGGAAGCTGGAAGCTGCCACGCCCTCTGGACTCTTCACCGAAAGCCTCCGGTGAATTCTTCTTCCCAAAAGCCAAGATCTGCAAAAAAACTCAAAGCAGAGCAGAGAAACCCACTGCTACCTCCTCGAATCGACTGGAATAGTGAGCACAGGAGACTAAGCGCGGTCGCGTAAGTTAACGTGACAACGCCGCTCACGCATGCGACCCGACAGCGAAAGCTCACGCATTAGGCGGATGCTTTCCGAGTGCCAAACCTCACGCATTAGGCGGAACAACAATAAACAGTGTTTTGAAGAATGACAACTTACACAGACAGTCTAACAAAGTCTCAGAGCAGATGCACAAGCAGTTTTAAAACAAGTCAGCCACCAACGCCCCCCCAAGGATGACTGATGCATTTTGCCACACAGGGAACCCTGATTGCAGAGTGGGGCGGGCCCTAGACCGCAAGCCACCCTAGTCCTGACAGTATTCCCCCCTCCCAAGAGCGGTCTAGGGCCCGGCTTCAAAGGGTGGAGGAGGTGGAAACGTCGCAACAATCGAGGGGCATGAACGTTTACAGCCGGCTCCCATGAATCATTCTCAGCTCCGTATCCTTTCCAAGAAACAAGATACCACAACTTGGAGCCTCGAAGTTTGGAGTCCAATATGTCCTGCACCTCAAACTCCCAACTGCCATGAACCAAAATCGGCGCAGGACGGGGAGCCAAATTCTGACCAGCAGGTTTCAGAAGGGAGGTATGAAACACCGGATGAATACGTAGGGTCCTGGGCAATAACAATTTGAATGTCACAGGATTAACCTGACGCAGTACTGGGTAAGGACCAATAAATTTAGGCTGGAACATACTCTTGTATTTAAAGTTCAAGTTCTTTGTGGACAGCCAAACCTTATCTCCAGGGACATATTTCGGACCTGAACGGTGCCTTTTATCATACTGTTCTTTATATTTTTCTTTGCTTTGTAGTAAACGTTTGTGAATTTGCCGATGAATTGCCTGCATAAGCTGCACAGAGTCCCTCACTGCCGGCGCATCACTCACTTCCTTGGGTAGAGTTAACGGAATGGTGTTAGGTACATAACCATAAAGGGCCTCGAACGGAGAAGAACCTGTCGATGAATGAGGCGAGGTATTGTATGCGATTTCAGCAATCCAAAGCAAATCCAACCAAGATCTTTTGGAATCCGCAACATAACATCTCAAGTATTGCTTCAAAGTTTGGTTCAACCTTTCAGTTTGTCCGTCAGTTTGAGGATGATACCTAGTGGACATATTAGAAGAAATCTGTAAACTTCGACACCATTGTTGCCAAAACTTGGAGGAGAATTGAGAACCACGGTCTGAAAGTAAGACTGAAGGCAAACCATGCAACCGTACCACATTCTGCAGAAATAGTTGTGCTAATTGTCCAGCAGAAGGCATTTGTTTGCAAGCAATAAAATGTGCATACTTCGTTAAACTGTCAACAACCACCAAAATCACTGTATGCTGATTGACGGGTGGTAAATCAGTAATGAAGTCCAGAGAAATATGTTTCCATGGTTCAGTTGGTGTTGGCATTACTTGTAAAAAACCTTTTGGTTTAGTGTGATCAGTTTTAAACCTAGCACAGGTTTCACAATCTTTAGCCATTTTTAATACATCTTTTTGCAGCGTTGGCCACCAAAACATTTTTTGTATTTTCTCCACAGTCTTTCTGGAACCTGGATGTCCTGCCATGGGGTGTGAATGCAACCAGTTGAACACTGTTTCTTGTAATTTCACGGATGGTAGATAAACTTGTTTTCCATGAAAAGGTATTCCTTCCTTGATAGTCTGGTTATTTTTTGGATTCAACCATAGTTTCCACTGAGAAGGAGGAAAACTTTCATGAATGTTCTCCAGGAATTGGTCTGCAGATAGTACGCTGATTACTTTGCCAGGATCAATTATAGATTGTGGTATTCCTTCAAAGCGATGCAAAGAAGAGTCTTTTCTGGACAAGGCATCAGCTTTCTTATTGTCTTGGCCTGGACGAAAAGTGACTACAAAGTCATATTCGACAAAAAACATCATCCATCTTAACTGTCGTGGAGTTAACATTCTGGCTGAACTCATGAACTGTAAATTTCTATGATCCGTATACACCGTCACGGTGAATTTTGCGTTCATTACATAATGTCTCCATTCTTTAAAGGCTTCAAGTATGGCTAGTAGTTCTTTTTCCCCTATAATATAATTTTGTTCTGCTGGATTCAATTTTCGAGACATATATGCAACTGGATGCATCTGTCCGGAAGTGCGATGTCTTTGAGATAAGATGGCTGCAATTGCTACATCAGAAGCATCGGCTTCAACAATAAAAGGTTCTTCTACGTTGGGATGCATGAGAATCGGTGCTTCAGTAAAGGCTTTCTTCAACTTCTGGAATGCATTTTCGGCTTCAGGATTCCATTCAAATTTCACTTTCTTCCTCAACAAACGTGTGATGGGGGCAACCACTGCTGAGAAGTGATCAATGAAGCGACGATAAAAATGTGCAAATCCTAAGAAACATTGTATGTCTCGAACTGAATTTGGAGTAGGCCATTCAGCAACTGCTTTAATTTTTCTATCAGTCATTTTCATTCCAGTAGGAGTTAGAAGAACCCCCAAAAACTCAACTTCTCTAACATGAAAATCACATTTAGATAGTTTACAATACAAGTTGTGTGACTGGAGAGTGCTTAATACCTTTTTGACATGTCCTTCATGTTCCGCTTCAGAATTGGAATAAATCAAAATATCGTCTATATAGACGATAACGAAAAGATCCAAAAATTCCTTTAAGACATCATTTAAGAAAAACTGAAAGGCTGCTGGCGCATTGCACAGACCAAATGGCATTACCAAATATTCAAATAGTCCGTATCGAGTCTTGAAAGCAGTCTTCCACTCATCCCCTTGTCTAATACGAACCAAATGGTAGGCCCCTCTAAGGTCCAGTTTAGTGTAGATTTCGGCCTTTTTAACTTGGTCCAACAGAACAGGAATGAGTGGCAATGGATATTTATTCTTGATTGTGATTTTATTCAAGGCCCTAAAGTCAATGCAAGTTCTTAATTCTCCATTTGCCTTTGGAATGAAGAATAACGGAGATGCTGCCGGGGACTTGGAAGGGCGGATGAAGCCATTTTCTAAGTATTGGTCAAGATACTCTCTTAAATGTTGATTCTCTTTTTCAGACAAGGCATATATTCGACAATTTGGGACACTAGAACCTGGCACGAGATCAATTTGACAGTCGTAGCTACGATGAGGTGGAGGAGGGCTGCTTTTACTTCACTAAAAACCTCTGCGTATTCCTTATAAATTTTAGGTAGGACTGTCTCTTTCTCTTCAGCAGTGGCTAATTGACTTATGGTTGGTTTAGAAGTTTTTAAACAAGTAGAATGGCAATAATCAGACAGGAAATTCAGTTCTCTCTTCTGCCAATCGATAAACGGATTGTGTAAACAAAGCCAAGGCATCCCGAGGATAAAGCCATATTGAGGTGCTTGGATAACATCAAACTGAATCTCTTCCTTATGTAATTGTTGCTTAACATCTTCACAGTACATAGTCACTTTAGTAGTTTGCATGGTTACTGGACCTCCAGCTAGTATTTTCCCATCTACTGCTTGAACAATCTCTGGAGTTTCCTTTTGCTCACAGATTATACGTAGGCGTTGAGCAGTTTCTAAATCCACAAAATTACCTGTTGCTCCAGAATCAACTAGAACCTCCATTTGGCACATTTCACGAGTTAACCGAATTTGGACAGCTAATCTGAAATGTGCTTTGTAGTTGGACACACATGAATTGACTGAAGGGAAGGCAATGGTTCCCAAGAGATCTCCCTTAAAACATCTTGGGCAAGTTAGTTTTCCGACTTTTGATCAGTTTTTTCTAATGCTGCTGTCTTACTGGCATTTGGAAACTTGCCTTTGGGTTTAGTCAAACAATCCTTCACAAAATGACCTTTGCGACCACAATAAAGGCATTGTCCATTTTTGCGCCTATTGTCTTTTTCTTCTTTTGATAAAGGTTGCCTTAGAGTCCCGATTTCCATTGGCTCAGAACTTGATTCGGAATGTGCGAATTGGGGTCTGGATTTAGTTTCCGTTCTCCAATTAGGTTTATCAATTCTTTTCTTATCTGATCTTTGTTCAGAGAGTCTATGATCTAATCGTAGAGTTAGATTAATCAATTCAGAACAAACTGTTGGTTGTGGGTCAATTTGCGCCAAAACATCTTTTAGATCATCTTTTAAACCTTGATAAAAAAGAGCTGCTCTCTTTTCCTCTGGCCAAGAAGTTTCAGCGATTAATCTGTTAAAATGTGACAAATAAGTAACAAGATCTCTGTTTCCTTGTTTTAACTGAAGTAGCTCTCGATCTGCAGATAAAGTCACAGTACGTCGATCGAACACTTTTTCAAATTCTTCTACAAAGCGTTTCCAGTTATATAACAAGGTATCATCTTGTCTGACCAAAGGAACTGCCCAGTTTGCGGCATCTCCAGTTAAATAGGAAATCAAAAACGCTATTTTAGACTGAGGAGTTGGAAACGCAGCTGGTCTACAAGCAAAGTGCAGTTCAATTTGAGTCAAAAAGATTTGCACCTTGGAGGAATCCCCAGAAAAACGTTCAGGAGCTGCTAGAGGAATCTGGGGAGGAACAGTAACTGCTATGTTCGTAGCTGCCCTACCAGCACCAGTTTCTTGAACCTCTTCTGGAAGAGGAGTACTCTGCAGTTGAATATTGTCTACCTTAGCAGCTAACAGAGCGGTTACATTCATGGTTTCTTTTAAGTCTGCTTGCATACTCACAATTGCCGACATTAAATCATTGATGGTAGTCATTATGACTTCACGTACAGACCGGGAGGAAAATAATTCGTGGGCTCACTATTCTGTCAGGCGCAGTCTTCCTCAGGGTCTGTCGTGAAGTAATAAGGACCCACCTCTCGATACCTCCAATTCCGAATGTAATTATTACACAGAATCTTGGAGTGATCAAGCGGGGGGGGGAAAGGGAATTAGGAATGGAACAGCAGGGAAGGAGATCTGAAAAGGAAAAGTTAGTAACAAATACTTCTAAGCTAAAAGTTTGTCTATTGACCTTTAAACCCAATCTGGGAATTTTCATAAACACAAGCCTCTAAACATATTACTCAAAGATTCCAAGAGGCTTCTTGTAATTCTAAATCATTACCCACATTCCTATTCACTAATTTGTTTATTCTTAATTGTTGTGAATAGCGACTGATTCTTTCCTTTACTGAAATAGAAACACACTTTAGTAAATTGACTCCTTTACCAAAGGTTGAACCGAACACTCAAAACATCACAAAGTTATGTTTACATAAACTCCAGAAAATCACCTTTTCGCAAAAAATCTCAATACTGAATTGCGTCAAAATATTCAGTGATTAACATAGTAATTACGCGCCACTTTTAGCATTGTGCGCCACATTAAACATTGAACAACCATTGCCAGCAATGAGGGGCTTTTCAAAGTGCAAAACAGAACATGAAGAGATTTAGATCTTTTGTGCATTCTAGTAATCAAATAATAATTAGATTAATTGCCCCTTCTAAAATCAGGAATTTAACCTTAAAGTTATTTGCGCAATGAACACTGAATTCTTCTCCCCTACCTGTAGAGTACGACCTACTCTACTTTCACTGAAGGCCAAAACGTTCCCTCTGGACACACGAAATGACTCTTCTTGTCAGGAATCTGCCAAACGGAGGAAGCTGGAAGCTGCCATGCCCTCTGGACTCTTCACCGAAAGCCTCCGGTGAATTCTTCTTCCCAAAAGCCAAGATCTGCAAAAAAACTCAAAGCAGAGCAGAGAAACCCACTGCTACCTCCTCGAATCGACTGGAATAGTGAGCACAGGAGACTGGGCGCGGTCGCGTAAGTTAACGTGACAACGCCGCTCACGCATGCGACCCGACAGCGAAAGCTCACGCATTAGGCGGACGCTTTCCAAGTGCCAAACCTCACGCATTAGGCAGAACAACAATAAACAGTGTTTTGAAGAATGACAACTTACACAGACAGTCTAACAAAGTCTCAGAGCAGATGCACAAGCAGTTTTAAAACAAGTCAGCCACCAACGCCCCCCCAAGGATGACTGATGCATTTTGCCACACAGGGAACCCCGATTGCAGAGTGGGGCGGGCCCTAGACCGCAAGCCACCCTAGTCCTGACACAAGTGCTACTGCTGTAATTCATGAATTTTTACCTTGTGTTCTGATTAACTTGGACATATTATATTTGTCAATCTGTAACTTGGAAGATGTTTTTCTTTTATAAAACCGAATAAAGTTTGTTGATAATAATCACTAGGGGATTCATTTTCAGGGTAGCATGGTATCCCTCACAATAACTGTAGGAGTCACAGTCCACACTATGTACATGCTTTGTTCCCCCTACTTCCAACCTTATATGTACCCCTAATCACCTGCCCAAACCTCTCCCTGCTGATGCCAATGTGGTCCTCCGTCATCCCGCAGACCATATTTTTGGCCCCTTTGAAACTGCCCATACAATAAAAATGCTGCAGTTGTAAATACATATCAACTACCATTTGTTGTGTTTGAAACATTTTATTGAATAATAAAAACGAATAAACATAAGCTGATTATTAAAACAAAAAAAAACATCAGTTGCCATACACATAAGAGACAAAAGTAGTACATAAAAATCAACACACTGTAACACAGCGAAGTTATGTAGAGCACAATTCCTAATTTCGGGAAAACTTCAAAGTTCAACAATAGAAACGTCCATAAAGAACAGGAAAGGAAACAAAGAAGGAAGGATACAGTGATTTCATTAATGTAATGCTTCCTACATACAGAAAAACAAATACGAATTATTTTGCTTAAGCAATAAAGTCCTCACATTAAAATACTAAGAGAAATGTATTGAACAATGAACATTTCATATGTAATTAGAATTCAATTTGAATATGTTAACCTCAGCATTAATTGACTCATGATTACAACCTGAATGCTTCCTGGAAAGGAACCACCTCATGGGGTTCAAAATCACATCTTTTCCAACAATAGGATTCAAATGATAAACTTGAATTTCAATTCAATTTATTGATTTAGGCCATTTTGGAGATCAACAATTTGAAATATATACAAAGTCCATACACTTTTGTAAAATGTTGTCTCCTAAACTTGAATTCCATCCACTTTTTGATTAAACACTTCCCATTCCAGCAAGCATCACAAGACTATTTGTTGTTATCTTCTCAATTAGTGATAATGTTTCGGCTGGCAACAACAATAAATATGTTTAGAATTTTACCTCCAAAAGCAAAAACATGCCATTTCTGAATCATGGTGCACAATAAAATGTAGGAACAGAAGGGCATCGTTTGGTGTAGCATTCATTAAGGTTTGACCAGGCTTGAAACTAGAATTCCTGATTTTTTGGGACATTTAAATGTCATATTTTTGAAAGAGTTCTAACAGAGCCAGCACGAGCTCCGCAAAAAATAGAAGATGACTGAATTGAACTTAGAGAAAATGTGCTGATCAGTAATCTATTGATGTAAAATACAGTGGTCAGGCAATGCTTGTGGATCTAATCTATTCAGATTTTAACTCCATAGTTTGTTCAATAAATTGACTGAGCATAATACTTGAAGGTCCATCTCTCAGATCAGTTCTATTACAGTTTTAGTTGCGATAACACTAATAGAGATCATTGATAAATAGATTTTAAAAGCCATGGGTGGAATTGATTCTTGGTCTAAATCTAGATTGTTGTCTGCAATAGAAAGCAGTACAAACAGATCAAATCTCAAAGCATTGAATATGTTTATTATAGTGGTTTAGAGTAAACCCAGAAGACACACATTGTTCCTGAAACAAGTGACAACATTTGCAAATATATCTAACAAAACATTAACGCTGGATGTCAGAAATTCTGTCTTTAAGTATTGTGCAAGAGTTATGTGTGATGGTTTTTATTTGATCTGAAGCAACACTAACACTAAATAGGTACATGCACCGGTTATTATTCAACTAACATTATTAGCAAACTTAATTTGGAGGGAATTGAGAAAAATGGCCTCATGTTTTATTGTTAACAAAATCCACTGGTTCAGTAATTCACAGAGTTTGCAAATGCTAAACCCCTTTTTGAAATGTACTAAGCCCATTTAACAATTCAGAATTTGGAAGGGGAATGTTAATAGTTTCCCTTCTGAATATTGAATACATTGTTAAGGTATGTATTAAGGTATGCATTGAGCTTTGAAACCATATGTGGACTGAAAAACAGTAACAGGAGGTAGTAACCCAAGGGGACATTTGTGAATCTGAAAGTAAAATGGGGTGCATTCAAAATGCCTTTATTTAAAAGCTATCACAGACAAAGTAGTGTGCTGTCTCTACAAGCAACCACTTTTTACCAAATGGATTATTAGTACATGAACCTCAGTATTTCCTATATTGCTGAAATTTAGTCTCTAATATTTTTGTAATGTTGTGTAAATATTTATTCCTGTTAGTTCCCATTTCAATATTGTCATGAAATGTACCTATTCTTTTTGTCAAACATATTGAAATATCTTTATCACAATTTTCGGGGCATTCTAAAAAGTGTTTTCATTCTCTAACTTGAAGCTTCCTAAGAAAAATACTGACCTAGGTCCTGGTTTCTCCTAGATCATTTAGCTTTCTCACTAAAACAAGCACAATATTGATTTGAGAGAGGTGGTTATTGTAGTCATACGCACTGGGGTTAGTTTAGAAAAGACCAATTCCTTAATCTTTAGAAATAATACTTGGAAAAGTTTATGTTCAATAATTTCATATAATTTACTGATAAAGATATTAGATAAAGATCCCCTAATTTCTTATACCTTGTGGTATCAAAAATATGATAGAATTAACAGACTTCTCTTCTTGATAAATCCAGGTATGAGAAGTTATTAAATGCGATTATCAACTTTCTGTTATTTTAACACATTTTGTCAGTGCACAGAGTATTTTCCCTACATAGATCACATTTCATGCAATGGTCTGTGCTTGAACGTACAATCAAGGGGTAAAAATGCATTTCTACCACATTCAAGAAACCCTTGGGTCTCTGAGGATTACTGTTGCAAATGAAGTCCTAGCTAAGATGAAATATCCCTTTAAAAGGACGATTTCCCTCACCCACCATAGTTGGCATGCTTCCTTATTGGGAATCTCCTTGCACCGTGATACAACCCCCTCACTGAGAGGGAGGAGTTCAGGCATATTTTGTTATATAGAAAGGTATACTAAATACCACAATAATGAGCTCAGGGTAGTGGGGGCAGCAGAGTGAAAGTTAAAACTTGCTAAAGGGTATGTGGGTTCCATTATTTGTACACCCCTGGGCCAGGATTAAAAATAGGACACTGTGGGAGAAATATATATGCACTGTTAGAGTCAATAAGAGGTCAACATGTTTCAGCCATTTAACCCTCCAAAGAGGTGTTTGCGGCATTCTTCAGGACTTAATCAAAAGTTCTGCCGCTCAATGAACTCAATCAATAACAAGCATTGTCATAGCCAATAGGTCTCGCCTTTGGGACCTTATAAGTGTTTAGCCATGCATATTCAGTAAAAATGTGAAATAATTACTATTAAAAAATAAAAGAAGACTATAAACTAACTAAGCTAGATGTGACTTTATAACTGGTTAATCAAACGTTTCTGGAGGTTTAGTATATATAAACAACTCCTTTTTTCTATGGTGTGTCATATAAAATTGATGCTATAAATTTTGGTAAGAGTGCACAACGTCAAACAATTCAATACTGCTTTTATATCAATTTACATTTGAAAGCTTGAAGTGAAAGACAATTCTAAATGGCATTTGGTTATGAGTAGGCGCTAATGACTATTTTCGGATGACAATGTAATTAGCTTTTTTTGTATAAGATGTGTTAAAAGTATGGGTAGGGAAAATGGCTATTTTGGCCAAATGCTGCCCTTTCTAGATGCTTGCGAGTTTTAATTTGTAAACAGAATCACAATTTGTTATGTGGTACACTGTAATGTTAGATTAATCTGTTTTACCCTTCTGATAAGCAAGGGATGACGATGAACTGTTTTTTCGTCCCTGGTTTTAAATGGATTCAGGTTGGAACAGATGAGGTGTTGGTTGACTTTACCTCAGAAAATGGTTGTTTCCCGCATGCTGTTTTCATGCGACTTAAATCCATTCAGTGGAAGAGGCGGCTGCATGCCTGCATATATGGCCAGATCAGTACTTGGTTGTTTCGGTTCTCCAGTGGGGCTAGAATAGAAGCTGTTAAGGGCAGGGGCTTAGCTTCCCATTGGTGCAGCAGGTGCAGTGGCACCAGGTCCCAGATGTCCTAGAGGCCCACTGAACCCTGATAATTGCTGTTTGTCACAGTTCAAACAGAGGCCTGACGGGCCCACAGAACAATGATTATTGCTGTTTTCCACAGCCCAAATAAAGGGCAGAGGTCACATTTCCTTTCTTGCCTTGTGGCCCAGGGCACACTGGCTAGGCCACTGGTTAAGGATGCATTGAGGAAGAGGTGGCGAGACAGGTGGATTATCTAAACAGCTCGACGATGACTTCATGCCTGGGTATTAAAGTATTCATTGCAATTAAAGACTTAAGCAGGAATAGATCTCATAATATAGGAAGGCCTGTGTACAAATGCAGCTCGATTAGCGGCTGCCTTTAACTTCTCACTTATCACTTCTCCTAATTTACAGTTTTATATTAGATGCAGACATAAATCGTGACCTATGAATATGTTTATCTATCTTTAGGTTCAAATGACCCATCTTTTCCATATGCAAGTATCAGACAGGTCGGGAACGCCTAATGGCGTTGAACTTGATAAAGCCACATTAATCACTGGTCTTGAAATACAAATGGCAGCATTAGGCACGCAGAGGTGTAATCTACATAATCTCATTATGTTCAGGGTACGGGGGAGTATTTAGGGCATAAAGCACTTTGACAAAAACATTTCTGCCACCATAGAAATTCAATCTTCCTTGTCCTACCCTAGTATACAAGTAGTACCACATTCTTTGTATACCTGAACTAAATAGGAACACAAAATAGTACCGTATTTAAAGGCCCAGTTCAGAATTACATGGAAGGTGCACTGTCCCAGACTACACAACGGTGCAGTTTTCAGTGGGTGCTATCATTCCACACAGGGGGGAGCACACCAGATTATGCTGGAAAAAACATGTGGTGCCCCAACGTAGGCGCAGTTGTAAACTACCAGTCTGCTTACATAGTAAAGCGTCTAGCCGCTATTAAGTTAGGTGGCACGTTTCCCCTGCAGGTGGTTGGGGTCTGTCACCATCCTGTCAGGTGGGGGGTATACAATCGGTGTACCTCCTGACTGCTTGTTTGCCTTTTCGCCCGTGTCAATAATACAGTGCAGTCCTTGGAGGAGTAGTCAATTTGTATTCATGAAAGACACTTGTGTTTCTCGGATGTGTAATCCCCAGATGATGCCTGAACTGTTCCCCAATGGGCTATTTGTACATCGTATTGAATTGTATGGTCTTATGAGCACTATTAATAATAAAAAAGAAAGATTTAGTGAGTGTTTATTGCCCTCTATGTCACTCTACTTCTAAGCACCTAATACAGCTTGTACAGTGCTTACTGTCATCTGCTCACTTACATTATGCTTATTATGCTTAATATAAATAGTGCACAATTTAGGCGTTTGTGTCTGCCTACAACGTGGACCTGATACAAATAGCAGTACCTACAAGGTGGATGTTACAATTCAACAAGAGTTTAGGATACGCCAGCACAGATGACTTTGCATCAACATTACGGGGCATCAGTCTTGATGGCAAGCCAACTTAAAACGTATCAGTATTGTATACATTATTATCAGAGACTATACTTGCCTCTTGGATACAACTTTATAACAGAATTTTATTAATTTGTGTACAGTTGTGTGTATACAATAAAACAACCTCCCCACCATAATTGATCTGTCTATTCATCTTTTTGGGATCTGGAGTAGCATGCTACTCGCCGAAAAGCACTTCAACACTTCATCAGGGGTAGCAAGCGTTATATAAATGCAAAACCTTCCCTCTTCTATCTCCCCACAATCTTTTTTAACCCAACTAACAGACCAAAATGTCCAGCTCTCATTTATATTTTATATTTCCCTATACTAATTCACCACGAATCATTTTTGGATCCTATTCATCTTTTTGGGATCTGGAGTAGCATGCTACTCGCCGAAAAGCACTTCAACACTTCATCAGGGGTAGCAAGCGTTATATAAATGCAAAACCTTCCCTCTTCTATCTCCCCACAATCTTTTTTAACCCAACTAACAGACCAACATGTCCAGCTCTCATATACATTTTATATTTCCCTATACTAATTCACCACGAATCATTTTTGGATCCTAGAGTAGTGTGCTACTTGCCGAAAAAGCGCTTCAAAGTTCGTATGGGGTAGTAAGTGTTATGTAATCTAAATACATTACAATTACTGTTTACATCGGGCTGCACTAACACGAGGATAGAAGGAGAGTGGGGATTAGAGTTTATCTGCCCAGAACAAAGCATACTACAGAAAGTGTGTGAACAGTCTATATGTTGTGCACCTGGCAGAGAAAAACACAGCAGAGGTGGGAAGAAGGTAGGTAATCTGATGGTCAGACCTATGTGGAAAGAGGCTATCACTTTGGGCAGAAAAGAGGGCTTACACGGAGGACTACTTTGTTTGGATGGACAGCAAGAAAGGGAGGTCTGGAAGATAAGCCTGAAGCTCACTCATCCTGCAAGCAGAGGTGATGGCAAGCAAAAAAGCAGTCTTCAAAGGAGGCGAAGAGGACAATTATGTAGGCGCTAAAAGGGAGCACACATAAGATAAGTGAGGTCAACTCCCACTAGGGCATTACGAAAGGAGAAGGAGGAAAGAGATGAGTAATGCACTTCAGAAATCTGTTAACAATAGGATCGATGGCCATGCTCAAGAGCTCGGGGTACCAGACTTGGGACTGATCGCGTTTGATCTTCTTCAGCAATCTTGGCAGAAGTGGTACAGGAGGCCGCAACTCCACTCGCAATGAAAAGGGTCGCCGAGCGACAGCCGCTTTGGAAACTCTAACACGCAGAACTGCTGACATTGAGCATTCTCTTCGGTGGCGAATAGATCTAACCAAGGCTCTCCCCACTACTGAAAGAGACCTAGCACGACCTTCGAGTGAAGATGCCATTTGTGATCCATCATGCACTGGCGGCTGAGTTTGTCCGTCCTGGCGTTCAGTGAACCTGTTAAGTGTTGAACCACCAGAGATATGCCCTGATGTTCCAGCCATGTCCAAAGGCGAAGAGCCTCTTGACATATGGTCCACGACCCCACCCTGCCCTGTTTGTTGCAGTACCACATGGCGGTGGTGTTGTCCGTGAACACCTGCACCACTCTTTCTTTGACAGAAAGAAGGAATGCCTTCAGTGCAAGATGAATCGCCCGGAGCTCCAGAAGGTTGATGTGGTGCCTGGACTTCGCCGGAGACCAGAGGTCTTTGATCTCCACCATTCCCATATGGCCGCCCCAACCCAGGAGTGACGCATCCATCACTACTGTGAACTCAGATCGGGGGAGGATAGAGCCAAAACTGTGCTGTGTCCAGAACCTCTCCGATGAAAAGGAGCTTATCGGTTGGAATCAGGTGCTACTTCAGCACGTTAACTGAGAACCCCAGCAAATGCAGGAAGTACGTCGTAGTCTGGAGGTGGGAGCCTTCAACAGCCAGTCGTCAAGATAGGGGAAGACTGGAACCCCCTGATCTGCGCAGATGAGCTGCGACCACCGCCATCACTTTCGTGAACACCCGAGGGAGGGGGGGCTGGTAAGGTCAAAGGGGAGTGTGGTAAACTGAAAATGCATGTGGCCTACCGTGAACCGTAGGTAATGCCGGTGGGCAGGCAAGACGGGGATGTGAAAGTAAGTGTCCTTCAAGTCCAACGCTACCATCAAATCTCCAGGTTCGAAGGCAGACAAGATCTGAGCCAAGGTTAACAACTTGAACTTCTCCTTTCGGAGAAAGCGGTTGATGTCCCTGAGGACTAAGCTAGGATGCAGGCCTTTGTCCTTCTTGGGTACCAAGAAGTAGTGGGAGTAGCAACCCGACCTACTTCTGGCACAAGGACGCGTTTGACAAAGAGATCCATAACTTCCTGGAAGAGAAGGGCCAAATGATCCTCCGACATGGGATGAAATCACCACAAACTTCATGACCCTTACGCACTCCGCTGCTTGCGGAACTCCGCGTTGACCGCCAGAGTTTTTTAGTCACTTTGCAGAGTTCCTCACTGAGGAACTCCGGATAGGCTTAATCTTATCATGAAAAAATAGATATCAGTCATATGTTAAGAAACAAGGGTGTGTAGAAACCTTTTGGGTGTAGTAAAATTTAAGACATTATTATTGTGATTTTTTGGGCAATTAGTTGATTTTTGCAAGCACTAACACTTCTCTGTGTAAAGTAAAGACCTTGAGAGTTTTGTAACTTTCAGATACTCAAATTGTGGATTCTGTTGCAATTAAAAATATTTCCAGGCCTGAAATTTCTTTGGAGGTTGCATGCGGGCAGCCTAAGTTATCCTGCAAGAGTTTCTTGATGAATTCTATTGCAACTACAATATGTGCTCTCTCATGTAAAGTCAGGTTGGTAGAAGCTTTTCTGCAACTCAAGATACGCCTTACTTTTCACCTGGTGTGGATGTATTTCTCATGTTTAGTGAAATCTCCTTTCTGAGTATAACGGTTCTGGCTTTCCCCTCCTGTATATGGCTTTAGTCCAGTGTGAATTCTCTCATGTGAAATGACATTGTATTCAAGACTAAACCTTATCTGACATTCAGAACACACATAAGGCTTTTTTCCCCCTGTGTGAGTTCGCTCATGTCAAGTGAGAAGTAATTTGTAACCAAAACATTGCTTGCATTTCGAGCACTCCTAAGGTTTTTTCCCAGAGTGGGATCTCTCATGAAGCATAACACTGTCTTTCAGATTCAACCTTTTATGGCATAAGGATTTTCTCTAGTGTGGAGTTTCTCATCGTGAAATATCATTTTTCTCTGCAGCTTTTCTGGCATTCAGAGCACTTATAAGGTTTTTCATCAGTATGGAGTCGCTTATATTTAGTGAGGCTGTGCCAATCAAATAGGAATTTCTGGCATTCCCAGAAATTGGTAATGTTTTTTCCCTGTGTGCGTCTGCTCATGTAGAGTGAGACTGAGTTTAAAATTGATGCTTTTCTGGCATTCGGAGAACTGAATTATTTTGATGGTGTGTTTTCTTATGGTGCTTGTAACCATCTCTACCTCTGAATATTTTCTGACATTTAGAGCACTGATAATTTATTTATATAGTGTGGATTTTCACATGTTCAGTGAGATGAGATTTTTGGCTGAAACATTTTTGGCATTCCGCGCACTGATACGGTTTTTCCCCAGTGTGGGTTCTTATATGCTGAGTGAAACGATATTTTACACTGAAACATATCTGGCATTCGGAGCACTGATAAGGTTTTTCCCCAGTGTGGGTTCTTATATGCTCAGTGAGACTGCTTTTTACACTGAAACATTTCTGGCATTCAGAGCACCTATAAGGTTTTTCCCCAGTGTGGGTTCTTATATGGTAAGTGAGACTGCTTTTTTGATTGAAACATATCTGGCATTCAGAGCACTGATAAGGTTTTTCCCCAGTGTGGATTCTTATATGCTCAGTGAGATTGATTTTGTGACTGAAACATTTGTGGCATTCAGAACACTGATAAGGTTTTTCCCCAGTGTGGGTTCTTATATGCTGAGTGAGACTGCTTTTTTCACTGAAACATTTGTCACATTCAGTGCACTGATAATGTTTTACCCAAGTGTGGGTCCTTGTATGTTTAGTGAGCCTTCTTTTGTCACTGAAACATTTCTGGCATTCAGAGCACTGATAAGGTTTTTCTCCAGTGTGGAATCTGACATGTGCAGTTAGAAGTGATTTATCTTTGAAATCTTTTGGGCATTCAGAGCACTGATAAGGTTTTTCCCCAGTGTGGGTTCTTATATGATAAATGAGATGGTTTTTTTGGCAGAATTTTTTTTTGCATTCAGAGCATTGATAAGGTTTTTCCCCAGTGTGGGTTATTGTATGTCGAGAAAGATCTCTTTTGTTACTGAAACATTTCTGGCATTGAGAGCACTGATAAGGTTTTTCCCCAGTGTGGATTCTTGTATGTTCAGTGAGATGTCTTTTTTCATGGAAACATTTCTGGCATTCAGAGCACTGATAAGGTTTTTCCCTAGTGTGGATCTTTGTATGTCGTGTGAGATCTCTTTTTACACTGAAACATTTCTGGCATTCAGAGCACTGATAAGGTTTATCCCCAGTGTGGGCTCTTCTATGCCGAGTGAGACTGTTTTTGTCAAAGAAACATTTTTGGCAATCGGTGCACTGATAAGGTTTATCCCCAGAGTGGGTTCTTCTATGTAGAGTGAGTCCTCTTTCGTCACTGAAACATTTCTGGCATTCAGAGCACTGGTAAGGTTTGTCCCCAGAGTGGGTTAATGCATGTCGACATAGACTCGGTTTGAAACTAAACCTTTTCTGGCATTCAGAGCACTGATAAGGTTTTTCGACAGTGTGAATTCTCATCATATGTTCAGTGAGTTTAGATTTACGGCTGAAACTTTTGGGGCATTCAGCGCACTGATAAGGTTTTTCCACAGAGTGGGTTAATGCATGTTGATTTAGACTCGGTTTGCTACTAAACCTTTTCTGGCATTCAGGGCACTGATAAGGTTTTTCCCCAGTGTGGATTCTCATATGCTCAGTGAGATGAGATTCACGGCTGAAACTTTTTAGGCATTCAGCGCACTGAGAGAGGTTTTTCCCAGTGTGCATTCTCTCAAATTCAGTGAGATGAGATTGATGGCTGAATATTTTTTGGCACAGGTAACTTTTTTCTGCAACTTGGGTTATTTTGCTTTGATTGGGGCGGGTTTGAACACTGAATTTGTTCTCACAGCCCGTCTTTTTATAAAGTGTATTCCTAGAGTTAATATCTCTACGTTTAGTTTTCTCTTGCTTATATGCCACAGTAAGAGTGAACCCAATTTTAGAGTCGGGCTTGTTTAGATAATGTTCAGCACTTATCTCTAAAAGAAATTGTGTGTAATCTTCTTAACACTTGAATTGAGCAAAATATGTCTGGATGCAGCCCTGTAACACTTGTCGAAATGTTTGTAGCAGCTAATAGTCTTTTGGTTATAGCCTCTCCGGCAGCAACTTATTTTGTGACTGAAGTTTTTCTCAAATCTATTAGTATAGGTTCTTAGCAATGCAGTGATAAGGTGTTAGTCTGATATTTAATGATTAAACTGAGAAGTCCCTTTTTGCACTGACGTAATGGCAGTAACTGAGGACATTAAAACATGCACAGAACTATTGTGGATCATTAGTCGCAGAACATCAGCTCCTTTTACCCTTTCTTTGTTTGGTGTAAGGTTACGGTTTGTAGTTCTGAAGACGAGAATTTATTTACATTAGCTATAGCGCAACGGTGCTAATTTAATCAGTTTTACATATCACTCCTGCACAACAGATAAGGTTGAGGCGATTTACATAGATTTACAGAACAGTACACAACAAAAGGGAACAATCTGAGATGGTCATGAACACAATAAAATGGTGAATTTTTAAGGTTCCACCAGAGTGAGCAGAGTGGGTCGAGGTGTTATATCCCGAGGCAGATAGTCTCAAACTTGCGTAACTGGTTAAAAATGGTTGTTGAACAAAGGTGATTTTCCAATCTTTTGGTTGTTAACGTGTCAGCTTCGGAGTCTTCTTTCAGAGTCTTTTCTTTGATGGTCTGCAGAAGAAACCTTGTGTTATAACTTTCTTTTATGCAGTGTGTGCTTCCTCTCTGCAATTACATGATGCTTTAGATGAACGTTATTCAGTCATGCTGAGGCAATTTGTCTTTCTGATCATATTTCACATGAGGATGCTGTGATTGGTCTTTCTCAAAACAACGAACAAGGGCTTTGACTCACCTCCAGTAAAGCAGAGTCTATTAATAGAATCAACAAAGAAGATGCCAATACTGAATCTAGATTCAAGCAAACCTTTTTGTATTCAAAGCTAACAAACAATCAATTATTAGCCGAATATTGGAATTTATCCATGGATAAATTCCAATATTCGGCTAATAATTGATTGTTTGTTAGCTTTGAATACAAAAAGGTTTGTCGACAAACGGTCTGGGCTACTTCGAGCTCCGCTGAGATGCCGCCACTGGGAGTCGGGGCCCCACAGGGCTCTGTGTTGAGCCCGACCCTTTTTAACATCTTTATGACCCCTCTGGCGGAACTCGTGGAGGCCTCGGGGGCCCAGATCGTGTCCTATGCGGACGACATGCAGCTTCTCTTCACCTGCAGGAAAGATCAATCATTCGACGGGGAGAGCATTCAGGGTTGTCTGAAGAGGGTCTTTGGCTGGTTTCAGCAGAATGGTCTTAAGGCCAACTCTAGTAAATCAGAGGTTCTGCTTTTTGGGTGCGCGTCGGAACCGGAATGGCGTGATTGGTGGCCGGCTGACATGTGCCCCCCCGCCCAGCCGTCTGTGGCTGCCAAAAATCTTGGTGTCAAGGTCGATAATGACCTCACGTTCAGATCGCACATTCTTGGTCTGACGGGCACCTGCTTTGGCATCCTTAAGATGCTCCGGTAGTTCCTACCCCTGCTCACAGAGGAGCATAGGAAGATCATTGTCCAAGCTCTTATAGGATCTAGACTGGACTACGCTAATGCTCTCTATTTAGGGCTTCCGGAGTATCTGATCCAAAGGCTGCAGGTGGCGCAGAACTCTGCGGCTCGCGCCATCTACGGCCTTCCTAGGCGGGCAAGAACATCGGGGGTGCTACAGTCACTTCACTGGCTCCCTATCCGAAAGTGGATAATGTTTAAAACGCTGACGTTGGTGCATAAGGCACTTTCTGGCTCCGGTGCTAAGTATCTGCAGCGCAGACTGGCCTTCTACCGTCCGGCCCGCTCCTTGCGGTCGGAATCTTTGTTCCTTGCCGTGGTGCCCCGTGTGAGGAAGGCTCGCATCGGGGGTCGTTCTTTCAGCTTTAAGGCCCCCCAGTTGTGGAACTCTTTGCCCCTTGCTCTACGCAGCATTCTGAGCCTGCTCCTGTTCAGGAAAAACCTGAAGACCTGGCTTTTTAATCTTTAGGCTATTTTTCTTTTCACCTCACTTTTTGTTTTTTTTGTCTGTTCTCTGTTATGTTTTTTTAACTGCTGGGCCGCCCTCTGAAAGCGCCGGGACACTCTTGTTGAGTAGCCGTGCGCTATATAAATAAAATCATAACATAACATAACATTTGGTTGAATCGTGATTGGTCTTTCTGGCATTATTTCTGATGCTGTGTGGACAGATATGACTTTGCTCTGGGTAAATGAAATGCAAAATTATAGACTTCACTTACAGTTATAGTACTTTCCTCAGCTCCCACTTCCTCGCCACACCTAGGTTTTGGAAATTGATTCAACTTAGAATGCTGGATGTGCTTCAGTTTTTCAAAATAATCCTTCTTATGGCACTAACATTCAGTTGCCTGGTGCTAAATCTTGTTTTCTTCGTCCATAATTTCAATCACCTACAGTATTAAAATTAAATAGTTAATAAATGTAAATTTCCCCAAAAATAATATATAAGCAAAATCAATGCAGAATTGCAGAATTTTGACAATGTTGAGCTGTTCTTCAGACAGAGCAGAGTGTAGTATGGTAGCCTGAGAGTACTTGGATGTAGAAGTGAGGATTTGTAGATTTTTCAACATTTTATTAAGCTCACAAAGGGTACCTGTACCCTAAGGCAGAAAGTAAAGACATATGGACTGGAACCAAACAGATATTTAAAAAAGAATACCATTAATTTTTTTTGTCAAACATATTTGTATTGAAAGTTTCGACAAAGTACATCATCTTACATTACCATTTAAGTCATTACATGAATGAGATTGAAAGGACCTCACAGACATCGTTAAAAGTCATGCAGACCGTTAGGGTCGGACCCTGGCCAAGACATTGTGGATTGCACATTGAAGGCTTACAGCTTCTAGCATAACAGGGCCAGGGTATGTCCCCGCTCTACACAGAGCGCGACAGGTAAATCAAGCATTTTCTCATCGATATCCGTGGCAGCTTTATCTGAAGTTTGACTGCAGCAGGGAAGTTGTGTAGACAGTACTATAGTGGAGTAAAAACGGCTCCCAACCGTGGAGCAGTGAACGAGAAAGAACCAGACAACTCCTTCCCACCCCCACCCCCCTCCCACAACATGGTGGCGGCATGAAAGAAAAAAAGAAAGTAGGGAACACAGAAAGAAACATGAATTGTGGAGGGTTTGAGAGATTGTACTTCATAGTTGGAAGAGGTGAAGTGCTCTGATGAAAGACGGGCAGACAGCAGAAGGCAGACCTCGGGAGAGAAAGGAGACCAGGAAGCCCCATTTGAATTCAACATTTGTAAACTCATCTTTGAAGATGTCTGACATCCGCTCTAAACTAAGGAACTTCCATAATCTAGAATGCCAGAGGGAAATCACCTGGGCTTCTCTCTTTTTCCATGCTGCCGCCTGCGTAGTCTTTGCAGCCTTTATACAGAGCCACATGATCTGTTTGTCCGCCCGGGTTTGGTGTTCTAGGGAAGGCCCAACAGAATATCCGCCATGGTAGTCGGTATAGGGTACCCCAACATATCTTTGATATGGGCGAGAATTTCTTACCAGTAAGGCCCTATGTTTGACAGTCCCACCAAATATGCTGAGAGTCTCCCAGGAGTCCACAACCCCTCCAGCACCTATCAGAACACCCAGGAAAAATACATCGAAGTTTGGAGGGGTGAAGGTACCAGTCTATCATGGTTTTAAGGTGTGCTTCCCTGAGTTTGACGGAGTGGTTGAATTTCGTAATATCAGACCAGAGATGGGACCACTCTTCGTCAGTAATATCCCGCTGTAAAATGCCCTCCCATACTGACATGTAGCGTGGACGAGGGGAGAATGAGGTAGTAAGGAGAAATTTGTATATAAAGGAAATCGTGCACCTCATTCACTTCGCCTTAGTGAGGACGGATTCAAATTTCGTCAGGGGACGAGTAGCCGCCTCCCGGACCTGTGGCGTGAGGGCCCAATGTAATAGCTGCTGGTGACTGTATCTCTCTGAGTTCTGTAGGTTGTACTCCCGTTTACAGCTGTCAAAGGGAAGGGGACCTGGAGGGTCACACCAAGTGTGCCCTTATTTAAGGCAGAGGACTGTCATGGGTTTACCAGATAGAGCGGTGGTGGCAATGCACCCTGTTGTAAGGATCAATAGCCTGATGAGATCTTTGCATCATGGTCAGTGGAGTGGCTTCCTACTGACACACCCATGTAATGCTCCATTTCTATACCTGTGCCCAGACTTTGCGCTAACATCAAGTGCGTGTTTAGGGTGTTGGTGTGCGTAGCATAAAAGCAATGTGAGAGTGCGACAGAGTAAACTGCATATCCTGCCTGCCAGTTGTGTATACAAGTGGGACCATCTATCCCTCTTTTATACCCTAGTTCAAAGTCCTCTGTTACCAAGGAATAATGTGCTCTACAAAGTACTCAGGTGCCTGCTGTGCCACCAGGGATGGTGTCAGCCTGACAGTCTATCTAAGTCGAAGGGACATCACCTGCAGGCTGAATTACTTAATGGAGAAGCTGTGTACCTGTCCTGAAGAGCCTAGAAGTCTGCCTAGAAGCCTGCCTGTCTGGTAAGAAAGGGAAGGGAGTTTGACTATCCAGCAGGAGGACAAGGCTGTCCTGGAAGAAGCAAGGTCCGACACATTCCCGGTATCTGTAGGGCGGGCCGGAAAGCCATCCAGCAGGACCAGCTAGTCTGAGGGACCCCCCCACTCAGGCTCTCCCAACAGTTCAAGGCAGAAAATAAAACTCTACGACAACGTGATTGTTGAGGCCCAGTTGGATGATTGTGTGCTGCCAACCAGCCCGTTCAAGGTTGCATTTGCCAAATTCCTAACACAACAGGGTCTGAATCTACTGGCTTCCTGGATAGCCTGTGTTGGGCTTTTAGCCGCTGAATTTCTGACTACTCTGTGTCAGAGGCCCATGAGGGACAACAACTACTCCAGTGTCGAACACCCTGTTCGAGCTTATGCTTGTGGTCCAGCCGGCCACAGTGTGGGCTCAATTGCTGACGGTCAGGCCTCCAGAGGGGCTGCACTTACCGACAGGCCAGGAGTGACTGCTACCTTGGGACTGCTGATCTTCAGGCAACTGCAAAGAAAAGACAGAGTGGGTGCCCTATTGAATGCAGCCCTACATCCAGGACAAAAGCCTGCTGGTGGGTCACTGCTCTCTCGAGTCTTCGGGCGTGCTATTCAAGTGCTGGGAAACAGGAAAGAGACCCAGACAAGACTGACTCATCCTGAGAAAGGGTAAGACTATTACGACAGAGCACACACCCATTGGGGTGACTGGAGTGACAGAACTGGCCCTATACTATATTCATGATACTCCTAAATGTCCCTAGAGGGGAAGAGGGTATCAGAACCAGACGCACCTGTCTGCAGCACATGGTAGTCTGGCATGCCTGCACTATCTTTTCACCCAGACTGTCCATAAAGATGATTTTAGAGCCGCTACGCACATAGCAGGGGGAATCACAGACCATTCGCTGGTGGAGGTGCAACTCGATGCTCTGGTTGTGGACTTCATCCCACCCTCAAGGGTTGATCCGTGATATTTAAAAGACAAGACGTCCAAAGCTCGTATGAGATGGAGCAGAATTCTATTTTTAGGAGAACGGCCGGCCTGTTGAATCAGCTTGCGTGCTATAGGGTGAATTCAAGGTAGTGATTTGAGGCCAGACACAAGCCTTGGTTGGGGGAATGCCAAAGGAATGTAAATGGAAGTGCGAGGCTCAGGACAGGGAATGTGCTTTCCTGTAGGCTTGCTTGGCAAGTGGGGAATCAGTTTCTCTCCCATTACACCATCAACTGAAGCAGCACACATTAAGAGCACTAATGGAAAATAGCGTGAACTCAAAGCCAATAAGTTGCTTGCATGGCTAGAGAGACGAGACAAAGGACGGAACTGGATCCTTGAGGTTAATGACAACAAGGGGATGGAAATACTGGGTGAGACTTCCTGAAAGACCTGACCCTGCCGATGCTAACGAATGAGGACCGAGACGCACTAGACCAAGACCTGACAGTAGACTAAATAAATAAGACAATAAGAACCTTGCAAACAGGGCAAGCGACGGGCCTGATGAGCTCCCGTTAGAATGATATAAAATCATGATGGATAAAATCAGGGAGTACCTCCAGAGTAGGTTTCAGACTGCCTGACATTAAGGGTGTCTCCCGGAGGACCAAAGAACGTCTGAGGTGGCGGTCATCCCAAAAAGGACGAACCAGCAACTGAGTGTGGGTCTTATAGACTTATCTCCCCGCTTAATATTGAGACTAAGGTACTTGCGAACGCCCTGGGGATCTGCCTGCGGACAGAAATTGCAACAGTGGTTTATCCTGATCAATCGGGCTTTATACCACACCAGGGAACGCGCTTAAATATCCGACACCTTAATGGAGTACCACATGCAATAGGAGATTCCTTTGCTGAACCAGTGGCGCTGCTGTTAAGCTCTTGTTTGTGGCCCCTCTAGCGCGCATAGGCGTCAATAATACAGTCTACCAATCTTTGCCGTCCGACAGGGATGTTCCTTGTCTCCTATGCTCTTCACACATGTTTGGGTTCACCAGGACCTCTCATATGGGATATTCCTGTTGATCAGGATATAATATCAACTGGAAGAAGTCCTTAATATTCCTGCTGGTGGCAGGGGCCCTGCGGCTGCACTCTAGGTGCACAGTTAGGGTGGCACTACATGGCTTTAAATATTTGGTTGTGTTCATTACAAGAGAGCACAGGCAGGAACATACTCCCAAAATTAGACCGTCTTCGCTGGGATGCCCCACACTTGCAGGCGCTCCCACTCTCCTTACTGGGCCGGTTGGCCCTATTTAAAGTGATGACCCTCCAGGGTCTCCTGTACATTGTGCAAAAAATGTCCTTTAAGATCCGACCAGACATTTTTTTTCAAAAGGTAGTCTGAGAACTTCGGCTCCTGTTGTGGGATGGCAGCACGTCACGCTGAGTAAGTTGCAGAGGGGAGTTTATTAAGATGGACTGGCGGCCTGGAGCATTCACAAGTTTTACTGGGCCTCGCAGCTGGTGGCAGTCAACAACTGGGTTTTTGCGGACTGTGAGGATCCTGCTTACCGGGTAGATAGTTTGGCCATGGGCAAGAGAGGTTACCCCACCCCGGTGCTGTATCGAAGAAAGTATGAGTGCACTCTACCTACTCATACCCAAACATTGGTAAGGGCGAGGAAAGAAGCTACTAAGAATTTAGGCTGGGAAGGTAAGCTGACTGAAATTACTACACTGTATGATGGTGATCTCTTAAGTGCAGCGGGAGTATTGCAGGGCTTCACAAAATGGGGATTGATTAGCTTAGAACGGCCGGGCGATGTGTGGAGGGGACAGGCACTTGTGTCCTTCACCATCCTACAACAAAAGTATAAATTAGGTGACTAAAAACGGTTCTGACATTTGCAGGTGGCCACGCTCTGCAAAGTCACATCCGGGAAGGGGGGCAGTTGCCTGATGCATCCCTACTGGTGGACCAGCTATTAATTGATCCCCTGACCAAAAAAGTAATCTCAACCATCTATAGGAAGTTGAACTACAATTCTCTGGATGCCTTGGGGATGCGGAGAGCTGTGCGGGAGAGGGATCTAGGAAAGCTTGGCGATGGCGATTGTGTTGAGGCCATTCAGGGTGTCAGGGAGTTGGCAATTAGAACTCATTTTTGTCTAATTTAACTGCAGATACTGATACTGCCAAATCAATTACCCTGTTTACATTAAAGGGCAGCTTGAACTCAGAGCTCAACAACAGACTCGATTGAATAAATGGCCAGCACACTGCTTATCTTGCCAAGACACAGGTACTTTGTAAAACTCTTTTTATTGAACTAATGCTCAATCGATAGTGTTAGCCACCACAAGTGTGGAAGGGTATGCTCAGATGTGAGTCCCTTGCTCACTGCACCATCAGGATTCAAGCAAGCCGGGCCGAAGACGGCTGTATTGCCAGAAACCGGTCCCCGGAAGCTTGTTTCCTTTCCAGTAAAGAATTGGCTTGGTAGTTTGGTCTGCCCTGTTCCCATGATGCACTGGTCCAGGGACAGACTAATTTGCATATAGCCAGGTTCTGAACTGGGATGGTGCAGTGAGCTAAAAAAACGGTGATGGATCAAGCCCTGATCTTTTGACTGGGTAGGAGTGTTCTGCTTAATTCAGATACTCTGTCCAACACCACCCCCTTTTTGAATCGTTTTAGCCACCACAAGTGTGGAAGGGTATGCTCAGATGTGAGTCCCTTGCTCACTGCACCATCAGGATTCAAGCAAGCCGGGCCGAAGACGGCTG
Organism: Lissotriton helveticus; assembly: GCF_964261635.1. Taxonomy (NCBI): domain Eukaryota; kingdom Metazoa; phylum Chordata; class Amphibia; order Caudata; family Salamandridae; genus Lissotriton; species Lissotriton helveticus. The sequence goes on along the minus strand of NW_027611900.1, from coordinate 306,817 downwards.
TAATGCCAGAAACCGGTCCCCGGAAGCTTGTTTCCTTTCCAGTAAAGAATTGGCTTGGTAGTTTGGTCTGCCCTGTTCCCATGATGCACTGGGCCAGGGACAGACTAATTTGCATATAGCCAGGTTCTGAACTGGGATGGTGCAGTGAGCTAAAAAACGGTGATGGATCAAGCCCTGATCTTTTGACTGGGTAGGAGTGTTCTGCTTAATTCAGATACTCTGTCCAACACCACCCCCTTTTTTAATCGTTTTAGCCACCACAAGTGTGGAAGGGTATGCTCAGATGTGAGTCCCTTGCTCACTGCACCATCAGGATTCAAGCAAGCCGGGCCGAAGACGGCTGTAATGCCAGAAACCGGTCCCCGGAAGCTTGTTTCCTTTCCAGTAAAGAATTGGCTTGGTAGTTTGGTCTGCCCTGTTCCCATGATGCACTGGGCCAGGGACAGACTAATTTGCATATAGCCAGGTTCTGAACTGGGATGGTGCAGTGAGCTAAAAAACGGTGATGGATCAAGCCCTGATCCTTTGACTGGGTAGGAGTGTTCTGCTTAATTCAGATACTCTGTCCATCACCACCCCCTTTTTGAATCGTTTTAGCCACCACAAGTGTGGAAGGGTATGCTCAGATGTGAGTCCCTTGCTCACTGCACCATCACGATTCAAGCAAGCCGGGCCGAAGACGGCTGTAATGCCAGAAACCGGTCCCCGGAAGTTTGTTTCCTTTCCAGTAAAGAATTGGCTTGGTTGTTTGGTCTGCCCTGTTCCCATGATGCACTGGGCCAGGGACAGACTAATTTGCATATAGCCAGGTTCTGAACTGGGATGGTGCAGTGAGCTAAAAAACGGTGATGGATCAAGCCCTGATCTTTTGACTGGGTAGGAGTGTTCTGCTTAATTCAGATACTCTGTCCATCACCACCCCCTTTTTCAATCGATAGTGTTGACACCGAACATACGGGGCACATTAGTGAGAGTGATTAGACTAAAAACACAAAGTCTGCAAATATAGAGTGGGTAACATAGCTTGGCTTGTCCTGACACTCCCTGGCCAAATCCCACTACATAAAACTAGATTGCCCTTTATTGAAGGCAGGTAGTCCTCCGAAGGTTCTGGAGGTCGTTGGGCCTGCAAGACGAGTTTACTTTTGATTCAGGTTCATCCAGGGATGCAGACAGGCCAGTAGGACTGGGACCAAGTCCATAGTTCTCTACAGAGCCTCACCAGCAGAGAAGGCTGCGGTGCCCGGCTCTTCTTAGGTCGCCAAGAACTGAAATTCAGGGTCTGGGGATGCCACCTAAAATCTTGATTTAAGGGTGTTACAAGGGAGTGACAGGTAGAGGCTAATGGGCCCCTTTCCTGGGGTGTCTATACCCTCTATCATGCCCACCTCCTGTGCGAAGGGGACACAGTCCTAGCCCTGATTGGATAAGTCCCACCATCTTCAAGATAGTGGGCACTACAAAGTGTAATTCACTTCGCCTCTAGCACCTGAGGGGTGGAGTTGACAGAGGGAGCGGGGGTTGCACCTCCTGCTCTATCTAAGGTTTCCCACCTGTCCTTGCACCTAAAAGGGGGTGAGGACAGGAAGATCACTTGCTCCCTCTAACAGGAGAGGCTGGGGTCGCATTACCAAGGCGGCAAGGCCTTTGAAAATTCCTGCCACAGATGGCTCTGCCTGACCAGGGGGAGGTGTGAGCACCTCCACCAGGAAAGGCATTGTTATCGACCTCGAAGTGCACAGGCACTCTACCCATGTGGACAGAACACTGTCTGGTGGTAGCAGGCTGGCTCAGGCCAGTCGGTGCCCACACTAAGGATTGGTAGATCTTAGGGGACCCCTCTAAGGGGCACTCTGTGTGCAATTTTTTTATAAATCGGACACTGCAATCAATGCAGGTTTAATATGCTGAGATGTTTGCTATCAAATATCCCATATTTCAGAGCAACGCACTTACTACAGAGCTTCCCTGGTCACTTGCAATATCCAGAATCAACAAGGATATTGCTGGGGCATATCTGCTCATGCAGTCTGGACATCGTTAACGTTAATAGAACTTCAAACATGGGAGGTGGGAGACCCATCACACTTATGAAGGAGTCCCCTGTCCTCCAAACTCTATTCAATAATCTTTATTTCGTTGCAATAGCATCATAAAAGATAAACAAAATACATAATATTTATACACAATTCATAAAAAAACGTGGCCACGTTATCATCAACAAGTGTGCAAAAAGGTACAATTCAAAAGTGCTAGTGCATGACCAAATACTATCCCTGAGCCTTCACAGCTAAGTCACGGGAGTGGGCTTAGAACATACATCAATAAATATAGTTAAAACGAGGTTTAAAATATTTACACAATTAAAAAAGCATTAAACTAATTTATAACAGTCAGACACTTAAAAATGCAGTGACAGTTTTTGTCTAATAAATTTTACTGCCAGGAGGAATCTGCTGATACCAAACACTATAACTTGACTAGTGTCCGTAATTAATATTCTTCCTGCTTCCTTGTATGAAGTTATTCCAATGTTACGGCACAATGGCACTATCCATTTTCTTCTAGTTTCTACATAACTTGGACAGAAAAACAAAATATGAAAAATGTCTTCTCTTACATTATTTGTGCATAAGGTACATTTATCGTTACTACTGTTCCCCCATTTTGACTCGGTTTCCCGAGTTCTTAATATACCGTACCTATACTTTAAGTACAAGGTTTTTGCTAATGGTGGCTGAATCTCATCAAGAAACATTTCCAACTGGGCTACATTTTTCATCAATAACATTTTTTCAGTTAAGGGGCCATGTGCTCCAACGTATACAGCATCATGGCTCACAAAAGCCCAAAAGGAGAGTTTAACTATTTTCTTTGAGGACACAGTCAATGATTCCGGCTGGCTCCAAAAGTGGGATAAGCCCAATTTTATTAACCAGCTTTTAACGTGTTTAAACCAAAGAATCTTATTACTCGTGTCTAGTTTCAAAACTTCAACCAATCCATTTTTATATTCAGTTAGCTCTGGGGTAATCCACAACCTGACCCATAACAATAGTGGTCTTAATATTGCGTGAAGGTCGGTGCGTCGTATATTCATATCAAGGAGTAGGGGTAATAATGGAGTATTACTAGGAATCTTTAATAATCCCCTTAGAAACTTATTCTCCATGATTTCAAATGTCTTTCTACATACGGGTCCCCAAAGTTCTGCCCCGTACAGAACCGCTGACTGAACCTTGCATTTAAAGAGTTCTAACGCTGGGGTAACTGATTTGTTTACACAGTTGGTATGTCTTTTCAGTATTGGTAAACAATTTTGTTTAAACGCAATTTTTGATTTTTCTAATTGGGGTTTCCAATTTAAGGATGAATCCAATAACACCCCCAAGTAAGTGAAACTTAGTTCATAATCAAGTTTTTCTCCATTCAATGTTAAGTTTTTCCTGAAACTTTTATGAGGGTTAAGTGCCATATATTTAGTCTTTTTTACATTAATTTCTAACCCTTTTGTGATACAATACTGCTGGAACCTATCTAGTAGGATCTGTAGGCCCCGAGGGGTTTGAGAAATGAGAATCGTGTCATCCGTGAAGAGGAGGGACGGGACTCGTTCCCCCCCCAAACGCGGAGAATCATTGTCGCAATTCTCCATATAAACTGCAATATCGTTGACATAAAGGGAGAAAAGTGTAGGTGCCAGCACGCACCCTTGGCGTACTCCCCTCTTAATAGGGATTTCATCTGTAAGTTCGCCGTTGGGGCCCCATCTTACCCTGGCATAATTGTTCTGATGTAACCTAGTCACTAATTTCAATAATTCATTTGGGAACCCCTGGTTTTTCAGTGTATTCCACAAAGAATCACGGGGAATAAGGTCAAATGCTGCTCGTAAATCTACAAAGGTAACGTATAAATTACCTCTGCGGATGATGACATATTTCCAGTACAAGCAGCATAGCCTTAATACCTGATCGATGGTCCCTGTCCTTTCCCTAAACCCTGCCTGGTACTTGGATAAAATCAGGTTTTCCTCCAACCACGTATTTACGCGGTTGAGGATATGTCTGGCATAAATTTTCTGCGTTATATCTAAAAGGCTAATGGGGCGATAGTTCGCTGGATCCCCTCTATCCCCCTTTTTAAAAATGGTGATGATTTCAGCCCCATCCCATGTATCAGGGATTTGGTCGCCTGCTGCGATAACATTAAACAAATGATTTAAATAAGGTGCCCAGATCTCCATATTATGTTTATAAAGATCACCAGGGATCTTGTCAAGACCCGGGGCCTTCCCTTGCTTCACAGAAGCAATTGCTGTTTCTGTCTCTTGTATATCGAAGATTACCAAGGGGTTTTCAACATCCTCTATCTGGGTTACTATTTCATTTGCGTTTATCATAAGCTTTTCCTCTGTAATTTGGGCTGCATATAATGATGTAAATGATCAACCCATATAGCTTCATTTAGGAAAACCTCCCTTGAGCCTTTGTCTGGCTTATTCCCTTTGGCTAATAACTCCCAGAACTGCCTGCTGTCTTTAGCTTTTGCAGCTGATAGCATACTAGACCACAGTTCCTCGTCCCAGGATGATTTTGCGGTAGCTAATGTTTTATTGTAAATTTTCCTTTTTACTTTGAGATCTACTGGGCTTTTAGTTTTTACCGCATTGATCAGGTCGGTCTTAGCTACTCGGCATTCCTTGTTGAACCAGGGTTTGCCTACTGGTTTTATATTCGCCGACCCGTTCCCTTTCCTAGGTTTTTTAGTAATAAGATCAATCAATTTTTTACAAAAGGATTTGTGTAGTCCAATAAATTCGCCAGGTTTACATTCATCCATATTATAGGACTCAAATGAGTTCACAAATGTGGTATAAATGTTGGCCAACAGATCTTTTTTTTCAAGAATATACGCCCATTTAACGGCCCTTCGATTATTACTTAGTACAACATTGTCACAGATTAATGGTACTTCTAGGCTAAGTGTACCCTCAGTGACACCAAATTCTTTCAAGATACTAGACAGAAAACTCATTTCCAACGGGAAGTGATCGCTCTCAAAACGTTCTCTAACCTTTAAGTCATTTGTATATGGCCACAAATTAAAAGACACAGAAACATAATCTATCTTGCTACTACAATTCCCCCTACTAAAGGTAAATGCTCTCGGGGAGTCTGATGGCATGCGGCCATTACAAGCTCTTAGACCATAGCCTGTGAACAGCCCCGAAATCTGGAGGGCTAGTGTAGTCCCATGGACAGGTCCATTATTCAGGGCTGGTATCCCATTTGCAACGTCCTCATCCTCATACAGTTTAACCATCCCCACAATTGGCTCAAAATTGCAATTTAGGTCACCACATAAAATGATACTTTCAGCATGGTCTAAGGTGTCCATAAACATTTCCAATTTCTCTATACATGGAGATTCCCTATTAGCGGGACAAGGTCTATTGTACACATTTATGAGATTAATTACCCTCTTGTCACTTGTGGTTAGTTTCAATCCAAGTATGTCTAAGGAATCGGTGTTTAACATTTTTACCCCCACATCAATAGTTATACTGATCCATATTACCAACCCTCCCGAGGCCCGCCCTCTTACTGAGGGGACGGCCGCCACTTGGTAGGTTCTATATCCTATTCTATGGACCTGATCCGTGGCCCATGTTTCCTGTAGCACACAGATATCGAATGAATTAATATAACTATTCCAGTCAGGATCACACATTTTTGCTCCAACACCAGCGATGTTCCAAGAAACTAAATTTAACAATGAGGCTCTCTCTTTTGGACAAAGTGTACTAGGTTTAACAGTGGGAGGTAGATTATTATCAATAGTTGTACAGATGTTTGGGTACGTATCCACAAATAACCCACTGCTATCGCTATCTCCTTCATTTGGATCACGCGATCTTGTGCGTATTTCATGTTCACACCCTGCCATATTATTGCTATTACAAAATTTTTCACAGCCAATCTCCTGGTGGTTAGGTGGTGTATTCACCTCCACACTCTCCTTAGGAGGTATATCGTTAGGTATATGAATTACATTATTTAAAGAAGAAGATTCCTCTGGTCTAGTGGTCAATGTTAATACCTGTAGTCAATCAACTGATTCTAAGCAATCAAATTGATTGTAGGAGAGGAAGTTAAAGGGGTGTGGGGTTTGTCCTAACCAGCCTCCTCCTTGGTGTCTCCTTCCACGGTGTCTTACCGTGGTCCACCCATCAGTTCTAGAATGAAAATGACCGGGTGGGTAAAAATGTGTTAATTTAAATGGATGTATGGTGGTGGCTGGGTCTGGATTAGGATATTTCCAATTGCAAATATAATTGACTATTCTTGGGTTGTCAAAATTGATGACTATGTTATCCCCTTGTATGTCTTTCGTCATGTGGCCCACCCATGATACTCGCCTAATACTCAATATATTACCCCTCAAGCCAGGGGGCAACGGCCTATTGGTATTTAGCCATTGTGTCACCCTTTTCCAGAGGTAGGATGTACTTTCCAACTCCTGCTCACCTAGCTCAGGCACTCCAGTCAAGATAGCCACAAATGGGCAAACCTCCGGGGGAAGATCAAGTACATCCTTGACCTGGTCTTTAATAGGCCTATTTGCTACCCCCTTACTGCCTATAATGTTCGGTGTACTTTGCTTTTGCGGTTGGTTATTAGGTACATCACAAGATATCGTAGGGTCGCCCACATTTGGGTTGGGTACTACTTTTTCCTTTTGCATAAGTATAGTATCTGGGGTGTTTGCAGGAATGGCTGCTATCAGTGTTGGTTGCGAGTTAATACTGGACTTACTCAATTGGATATCTATTCTCTCCTTTATGTCCCTCTCTATGCGTTTTAAAGATACCTCTATTTTACTCAATCTCACCTCTAATGGGTGGAGCATGTGTCGTAGTGCTTCAAGTATAGCTATCGAAGCAGAATCCCCCCCTTCTGCACCAATCCCAGTTAAAATCTTGTTTATGTCAGCAGCCCCTTCCAGGCTAGTATTAGGAGACACAGGATGCTTAGGACCCTTCTTCCTCTTACCACTGGTATTGTTTACAGGCCCTTGTTTATTCTTTTGAATAGCCCCTGTGTTCATCCCTTTCTGCTGCCTGGTATTATATACTTTGGCTTGCTCAACGGGTACCGGTGCAGCACGAACATTAGGCAAATTATTTGGTGATTGTAAAATAGAATCGGGGACAGTTAGAGTACTACTCTCTGTAACATTCAATATATCATTATTACTAGTTGTATCCACGTCAGTTCCATTACTTTGAGGACCATTAGTCTTTCGTGCTTTTTCAGGTCTGTCTCTAGCGATGGGTGTTTTAGCTTGTGCCAACGGCCCAAGAGAAGATCTTCTCGCCATATCCAATTCCTGCGAAACCCTCCTTTCCATGATATTTATACTCTCATCCACCACACAGTTCATTCTTTTGATAAATTGGTCCATAGCGCCCGTAAAAGCAACAGTATCACTCTTCCCTTTACTTTCCTTTGGTGGCATACCAATGGTAGAGAGGTTGTTATAAGCAAGAAATAAGTTAAAAGCAGATTAAATTCAATTAGTACTCACGAAATAAAGTGTAGCATGGACAAGGGGAGTAGGCCAACCAACCACTACTGACCACTGAGGGCCACAGAGGGCCCGCCCTTTGCCCGGGCTTAGCCCCCCGCGCGCGACTCGCGTGGCGAGAGGGGGTGTCAGGCTTTTACTGGCGCCTCCGGGCGCTCCGCACGCGTCACGGGCGCGCCGCCGCCCAAGAGGCTGCTGGGGAGTGTGGTCCGTTGTTCGCGACCTCCTCCTTAGCCTCCCGGCGTGTCACACTCCGGCCGTTTCCCTCACGGCACTGCCCGCTGGCAGTAGGACTGGTTAGGATTCTTGGTGTTCCCCCTCTGGGCTCCCGGGGGTCAGGCTTTTACTGGCGCCTCCGGGCGCTCCGCACGCGTCACGGACGCGTCGCCGCCCAAGAGGCTGCTGGGGAGTGTGGTCCGTTGTTCGCGACCTCCTCCTGAGCCTCCCGGCGTGTCACACTCCGGCCGTTTCCCTCACGGCACTGCCCGCTGACAGTAGGACTGGTTAGGATTCTTGGTGTTCCCCCTCTGGGCTCCCGGGGGGTCAGGCTTTTACTGGCGCCTCCGGGCGCTCCGCACGCGTCACGGGCGCGCCGCCGCCCAAGAGGCTGCTGGGGAGTGTGGTCCGTTGTTCGCGACCTCCTCCTGAGCCTCCCGGCGTGTCACACTCCGGCCGTTTCCCTCACGGCACTGCCCGCTGGCAGTAGGACTGGTTAGGATTCTTGGTAAATATGGCACTTGCTCAGCATTGGAAGCGTCTATTTTAAGGCTAGCGCTGAGTAGCTGATAGTTACCAGTGGTCGGCAAAATGTTATACAAGCTGCAAAGTTACAGAGATCTCGGTTGAAACCCTTAGTACAAACAGAGAGTGGAGGTAATAAAGAAACTGCACGGGCAGGGGGCAGGATTGAAATGAAATTAAATGAAAAAGGCTTTTATATAGAGCCTGGCTACCCAGAGGCAGGACTAAAGGGGGGCCCTTAGGGGAAGAGCCAGCTCTTCAGCTGTTTCCGGAAAGCCAGGTGGTTCGATTCTTTCCGGAGAGAGAGTGGTAGGGAATTCCAAAGCTTAGCCGAATTGTATGAGAAGAGGCAGCCACCCGATCTGGCCCTCATTATTCTAGGAACCTCGGCCAGGTGGAGCTCGTCAGAGCGAAGTCTTCTGGAGGCCTTGTGTGGCCTAACCAGGGCCTTGATGAGGGGTGGACCGTTTCCCTTCAGAGATTTATGGGCGACGCATAGAGCGTTAAAGCGGATTCTCTCCTGTACCGGGATTGGTATGTTACTGACCAAACTCACTGGAGAAAAGAGAGGATTAAAAAATAGGATCTACCATATGGGATGGACCAATCAACAAGTGATTTAGATCTGCATTTGACATAATCAGTAAACAGAACTAGATGAGCTGACAACCTGCACACGCCAGGGTGAAAACAGAAACACGTGTAGGCTACTGCACATGCAGCAAATTAATATGGCCTACGCCAGACCATTATAAAATTCTATATTCATTCTACTGACCTCCCGACAAATTTAACAAGAAAATCTTGTCACTAACATAAATGCACTAAACACACAGTCTCTAGCTGCTGCTAATATCAAGTGCACATACTTTCAAGATATCATCTGATCACTAAGCCCACTCATCATTCACTCCACACTCTCTACCACTAACCTTTCTTCGTACTTTCCTCTAAGATCACAACTTTGGGGAGCACCCCGCTACTTCACTTACTGCCCCTCATCTCTCTTTTATCTCTTTGCTGAACACTCTCACTTTAATTCTTTTTTTTTCACCTTGAGAACCCATTGCAATTCTCAAATCAGCCAATCCATCTTGCACAACATCTGACCTCTTCATGGGCGTGAATGTTAAACACCTTATTGGATAAATTTCTCGGCTGAACCTCACTACTAAATCTCTCCAGCTTAACTAATATCTATTCACTGCTTCAAAACTGCTATTGTTTTATCCCTTCTCAAAATCTTACTTGTGACGGTTTGTCACATGGCTCAGTTAGGCCCAGGGAGAAAAGCTGCCATTTTAACATGGATACGTTCGACAAAGTTGCCTTTTTTTTCACATAATGACTTTTGACGCATTTGCATCTGTGAAAGTGAAGGATTAGTTTCCATGAAACTACTTTGCTTACGAATTCCACTTTGTAAGAACACTATCACTACACCATGACCAACTCATAAGGTCTGAACATACATTGTGCAGATGAGACAGTTTGTTATTCATTCATGAGGTGAAGCAGCTATCAATAGATCATGAACAAAGGCGGCCTGACTAAGGTCTCGGCCAGGAAACAAGGATGCTATTTGCTATAAATAAACAAGCATTTCTGGGTTGGGGCAGAGGAGCACTTGCTGTCATTGCAAGGTCACTCCATGCTAAACCCTCAACTCAGCTGCTTGCCAATCACTCTGCGAGGAGGGATGTCCAACCTGTGAGCAAGACGGGTGTCAGGTAGCCCCTGTAGTACACAATGGGATAGAGGATAAGGAGTGCCATGCCATCACTTCATATATTTCTCCCCTCCTATATTCACAGTCCCCTGTTACCAGTTGGCCGCTTTGCTGCCAGCAAGAAGTGGAGAGAGGGGAATCGGCAGGAGGCCCCTTTAAGCCGGTGATGAGGACAGACGTCACAAGATACATGATTCAAGAAGGCGGGACGGAGAGCGCGTCAGGTTGGTCAGTAGTTGGTCCAGCTACACACAGCAAGGGAGCGCGAGGTGGAGAAACCAGACGGAGAAGACCTAACAGCCTTCCGAGAGAGAGAACCGGAGCCCAGGGGAGGTCACAGCTTGTCCGCGAACAGAACACCCAAACCCGGCGGAGGAGGAAAAGCCGAAGAAGGAGACCAGACCTCAATGAAGGACGCATAGTCACTACGCCATGGCCCCGAAGGGACGTGGCTCTTCCAGCTGCATGGGCGTCTGAAGGGGTTTTGGAAAGGGGCTGAGTCAGAGAGGGACGGGATGGGAGGAGGAGGGGTGTAAGGGACCCAGGGAAAAGGAAATAAGTGAGACGGAAAAGAAAGGCAAGAGCAGAAATCATTGGCTACTCTTTTTCTTTTTTGTTACTCCAACCTCTACCCCCTCCCTTCACATTTATGAATAGCTATTATTTATCACTCACATCCTCCCTTGACTAAATCATGAAGCAAAAACACTTACCTGAGTCTTTTCCTTCTGTCCGAGGGACGACGGCGGCCGAGGCTCACCTAAGGGACTGAAGTGAACGACCCTGTGGGAAAGAAGTATACAAAAGAGACAATCAATCATTGTGATTTCCTGTAATACTAATAAAAAGTGCATACCAAGAAATTATTCAATGCAGACAGCTCCTTCTTGACCGACTCTTTTAAATACTTGGTGTAGAATGTGGGCATAATTCCATTAGTCCGAGAAAATTGAAAGCCTAATACAACAACTAATTAGTGGTCAAGAAAAATTGGAATAGGGCAGAGAGACAGATGACGACGGCCCAAGTGGACAGGGAAATTTTCAAGGCTTCGCTCACCCAGCAGGTTGAATGCATACATAAGGTTGCTGACAGTCAAACGCACTAAACCACGAGTAAACAGAACCACCAAGGGGTACATGCAGGGCACCCCAACATATCCCTCCAGAAATATCAACCGGGAGAGGACCCGGATGCCTTCCTTACGAATTTCGAAAGGGCTGCCCAAGCTGTGGATGGCCGGGGGGAAGTGGCCTTTCTTTTTAGCACTGCTATTGACAGAGGAGGCCCAGGCTGCGTACCAGGTGGCTAACCCCACAGGAAACACTCCTTACAAGGTCATTAAGACTGTCATATTGGACCATTTGGGAATGGATCCCGAAGCATATTGGTCAAGATTCAGAAAGGAACGAGATAACCCTGGAGATACCCCAAAGACAATATTTTAAAGTTAAAGGCGGCTGCGGATAAATGGTTAAGACCCCAAGAGAACAGCAAGGAACAAATATTGGTGGTCATTTATCTGGAGCAGTTTCTTGAGGCCTTACCAACACCCACCCAAAGGTGGCTATGTCAACAGCCACATCTCTGTGGATCAAGCTGTGGAGATGGCAACGTCCTTTGCTTGGGCCCAACCAAAGACACTAGCTTTTGAACCTGATAAGTCCTCACGGTATGCCACAAGAGGCATGCAAAATGAGAAGAAAACCGGGCCACCCCAGGAGTCTCTGAAAGGCAAGCCCTCTAGAGGTGATGCCGCTCCGTTCCAGGGACCCCAATGCTACGAGTGTGGGTATATAGCCAGGACCTGTCCCCCAAAAAAGTCAACGGAAGAACCGATGGATGTCAGTTGTATACCCAAAACCATCCTATATACAGAAGAAATGGGTTCTGGCTTCTACGTAAGTCTTACACTCAATGGAAAAAAACGTGACAGCCTTACTGGATTCGGGTTGTAGGCAGTCCGTCTTACAGAGCAGACTGGTGAAAGACTTTCAGATCTGCCCATCCCCTGCGTTCATTGAGACATCAGAACCTATCCAATAGCCGAAATCCCCATCAAGTTACCCAATGACAGTACTCTACTGGTCAGGGTGGGAGTATTGGACAACCTACCCGAACAACTCATTTTGGACACAGACAATCCAGAATTCATCATGTTGCTCAAAAGCACACTGAGGGAGACTCCTACACCCCCTTGTACGCGGCTAACACAAGCCCCTTGGCTTTCGGATCGGTCATTTCAGTATGCTCAATTCAAAGACCCCACCCTCCAGACTGCCTGGCAACAAGCGAAGAACCCAGTGATACCGTCCTCATTCCCCTCATTCATCCTCAAAAACAATTTACTATACAGGATAGGAAAATAAGACGATTCCCCAGTTAGTGGTTCCTCAGAGATTTCGCGATCAAATATTATTTTTTGCCCAGTCACACCTTCTAGCAGGTCACAGTGGGCCTGAAAAAAGAACCCAGACTGTGTTGAGATATTTTTATTGGCCAGGGATTTTCGCCAATGTAGATAAATACTGCAGGGAGTGTGAAATATGTCAGAAGAAGAACCCCTATAAACCCCCTCCCGTTCCCTTACAACCTCTACCAATCATCGATAACCCCTTTGAGAGGATAAGTATGGATTTAATGGGTCCTCTCCCAAAATAAAAAAGATGATATATCTGTATACTGGTTATTGTCGATTACGCAACTCGATACCCAGAAGCAGTTCCCCTACAAACACCAAGTACGAAAAAAACATCAGTGAAAAGTTACTAGAACTGTTTTCGAGGGTAGGATTTCCAAGAGAGATTTTGACAGACCAGGGTACCCCCTTTGTTTCTCGTTTAATGAAACAAGTCTATAAAACCTTGAAAATTACCCAAATAAGTACATCGGCTTATTACCCTCAGACAGATGGTCTGTGCAAGCGATATAACGCCACCTTCAAGCTAACCATGAAGAAAATGCTAACCACCGAAGGGAAAGAATGGGACATGTTGTTGCCACTCGCCCTCTTTGTTATTTGAAGCCAGGTTCAGAGAAGCTTGGGTTGTTCTCCCTTTGAACTTCTTTACGTGAGACAGCCACAAACCTTGCTAGAAATGACAAGAGAAGCGTGGTAACAAGAGAAACAAGAAGAGACACAACACCATCTATAATACACCCAAAGCCTAAGAAACTGCATACAGAAATTGCAAGATTTTGCTCACAAAAACCTAGAAAAAGCTCAAAGAAGCCAGCAGATGTCTTACAATAAAGGAAAGAGGTGACAACAGTTACAGGTCCATGACTGGGTGCTCCTATTCCTACCTTCCTCTATACGCCAAAAACGGGCCGATTGGAAGGGAACATATGAAGGTGCTGACAGGATAGGCCTCACTACTTACCGGTTACGCCTTTCCTCAACCAAAACCCAGATATACCACATAAATCTACTAAAGAAATGGTTGGGACCCCTCCCCAAAGACACCCATTACGTTTTGTCTGACTCAAAACCCATTCATTCAACAGTGACTCAATTGCCCATAAACGAACATCTAACAGAGGAACAAAAAGTGTCTCTTCAGACCCTCTTAGAGTCCTTCTCCTCCATCTTTTCCGACCTCCTGGGAAAATCAACAATACTCGAGCATGCCATTGTTACCCCACCAAATAAAGTAATAAAACAAAGCCCCTACAGAATACCACAATTGGCGACGAGGACGAAAGGAAGAGGGCCCACGGGTACGGAAACTAAAGAATACAATGTACGAGTGAGTAATACTTGTATTAATATTTTAAAAGATTACCGAAGAGCTATCTGGGATCAGCGGCACAAAAAGTGAGTAAAATACCGGCAGCGCGCCTGGCAAAGCATTGTATCATGCTGAGGAGACTCCGTGTATGCGCGCTGGAAATTCCTGTCAGATGGTACGCGCGAGGCATGCCGGGAGGTGCGCTGATGAAGCATAGCGTATGATTGGCTGCAGGACTTATCGTCATCAGCAATTTTAACAAAGCGGCCATTTTTAATATATAAAAAATCTAAAATCCTCGTACGATCCTAAAGCAAGAAGGGAATTGTCATTCGAATGACAGATTCGTGTATGTGGAATCGGAATGAGCTAAACAGTAAAAGAATAACGATTAATATTGGAAATGTAAAAGCAAAGGACAGTTTATGAGAAAATACTAAGAGAAACATTTCCATTTCGTCTACAAAATAATAGATGGTGGAGACTATCGAGAGTAATTTAAACCTATGTAAACCATTTATGAAAAGGAAATAAAGTGATAAACAGAAATAAAAGGTTGTGTAGTAACTGCAAGAAAGGAGTATTAAACCTAACTCTAAAATGGCACAGAGCAATAACATTTGCGTTCCACCTTTGTTTCTAGATGAGCCAGGGAAACCTGTAATGAGAAGGAGGAAATAGCTAAGAACTTTTGAAAACTACATTATATCCATTGATGGAAAAAAATATGATGCAGAAAGGAAAACTTCAATTTTATTTGGCTTGTTAGGGAAGGCTGGTCAAGACGTATTCGACAGTTTACCTGAATACGAAAGCCCTCCCGGTGTTTTCATACCACTAGATGAGTACAATGAAGCGGTAAAAAGGCTTGAAAAACAGTTTGACGAGGAGCCCAATATAATGGTGGGAAGGCATAAATTTGCTTTACGCAAACAAGAAGAAGGAGAGACAATTGAGGAGTATATTGCTTGTTTGAGGGTACTCGCTATAGAATGTGAATTTGAGGATATGAGTGAAACCTACATTAGGGACCAAGTGGTGTTCTATTGGTACTCAAAAAAGTACAAGAGAGACTACTGGCATGTAAGAAACCAACTTTGCAAGAGGTTGTAGATATTACCAAAGGGATAGAGAGGTCAATGATATCTACAAGAGAGCTTTCTAGTACAAGTAGTAATGCCAATGTATTTTATTTGCAGGATAAAAGGAAAGGAAATGAGAAAAATTGGAGCAATAAGAAGGTGGGAGGCAAGAATTTAAATTGTTTTAGATGTGGTTTGCATGAACACCTAGCTGACAGTAAGTGGTGTCCAGCCCTTACTAAAAAATGCTCTAAATGTAAAAAAACAGGTCACTACACTACGTTATGTAAAACCAAAATGTCTTATGGAAATGTAAAAGTTAATGCTATTGGTGAATTTGATGATGAAATGTGTGCCAACATTGTGCTGTATGTAGAAGTGATAGATGGTAAAATTAAAGGACCTATTGGCGAAGTTAAAATTGGGGATGTGGAATTGCAAATTACTGCAGATTCAGGGTCACCGATTACCACGATATCTGACACACTATTTGAGGCAAAATGGAAGGATGTAACTTTACAAGAAACAGACGTCAACCCAAAGGCTTTTGGGGAACAAGATATAGACATGGTAGGTTATTTTTGGGATACGGTTACCTTTAGGGGGAGAATAATCAATACCAAAATTTACGTGGCAGTGAAAGGAAGGATTCTGATCGGATGGAGAGGTTTAGCGAAGATAGGAGTAGTTTTGCAACCTGGTGCTAAAGAGCCTATAATGCTAAGGGGCGATTTTATAAACAACATAGCAATGGATGAGGAGAAAAAAGAGCTAAGTAACGTGTTGGAAAAGTACAAAGATATATTCAAGAATGAAATAGGGTGTGTGAAAGGGTTTACCCATGATATTAAATTGAAAGAGAATGCAATACCCATGAAGCATAAGGTGAGGACAGTGCCCCTGTCAATAAAAAATGAACTGAAACAGGTGTTGGAAAAACTGAAGAGAGAAGGTGTCATAGAGGAAACTGATGAGTCTGAATGGGTTTCAGCTATTGTTGTCTCAAAAAAAAAGAAAACTGGAGAGTTAAGACTGTGTGTTGACCTCAGGTCTTTAAATAAAAATATTCTGGTGAATTGCCACCCTCTTCCAAAGATCCAGGAGATACTACAATCAGTCTCAGGGTCAAAGTACTTCACTTTAATAGATCTAAAGGCAGCTTATCATCAGGTGGTTCTGACAGAAAACAGCAAAAAACTAACCACCTTTATAACGCCATTTGGGGCATACAGGTATGTGCGGTTGCCTTTTGGATTGGCCTCATCATCGGGAGTCTTCTAGAAACTGATGGACATGTTGTTCAGTGAGGTGAGGGGTGTGGAGGCATTCCAGGACGATATCCTTATTCACTCTAGAACAGAAAAAGAGCATCTAGAGATCTTGGAAAAAGCGCTGAATATCCTGAAAAGCAGAGGGATGACCGTCTCAAAAGAAAAATGTGAATTCATGGTCAACAAGTTGGAATACTTGGGACATGTCTTGACGTCTGAGGGTATCACTCCAAAGGATGATTTAGTCAGAGCAATAAGAGATGCCCCAGAACCAAACGACAAGGAAACTCTAAAATCGTTCCTGGGGCTCAGCGAATACTATTCAAAATTCATTAAAGGTTATGCTGTCATGGTGGATCCATTAAGGAAACTGTTGAGAAAAAACGTGAGCTACAGGTGGTCTCATGAACAAAGCCAGGCATTCAACAATGTAAAAAAGAACATTGCAAGGGCACCAGCACTGAAGCCTTACGATCCACAGCTGGAAAATGTGATCACCGTGGATGCAAGTGCAAGAGAGATAGGCGCAGTATTTTGTCAGCAGGGAGGAAGGAATGAGAATACAATCGCATTTATATCCAGAAGACTGAACGAAACTACAGCACGATTGAGCGTGAAACCCTTGCATGCGTCTGGGCAGTGCATAAACTTAAGGATTACCTGTGGGGCAAGAGGTTTATCATAATAACAGACCACAAACCCTTGGTCTACATGATGGACGGCGAGGGGCGCGGAAATGGAAAAGCTAGTTCCAGGCTGATAAGACTGTTATCAAAGCTTCAGGAGTACAATTTCAGCATAAGACACATAAAAGGAGGAAAGAATTGTAGAGCTGACTGTCTGTCACGGTTGCCTGTGTGTGACCAATCAGAGGACACCCTGGATGATACCGAGTGTGTGGTAGCCTGGATGGATGCTACAGTCATGTGTGAAGGTTCAGTCAGTGAAGATGAATGGATGCAAAATTTAGAAGATGACAACGTGTTAAAAAAAAAGTTATGGAATATGTCAAAACAAAATGGCCGCCTATCAGGAATCTTCCTAATGAATTAAGGAGTTATCAGCAGATAGATGAAGAATTGACCATTGAATGCGGGTTTCTCAAGAGAAGAGATCTATTCATACCCCCTGCAGGTTTGAGAAGAAAAATCGTGACACTTGCTCACAAGGGGCACCCTGGAAGCACCGCCACAAAGAACATTGTAAGAATGCATTACTGGTGGCCAGGTCTAGATAACGATGTAAAGGAGCACATTGACAAATGCGAGAAATGCCTCAAAGCAGACAAACACTGGAAAGTTAGGAAAGGAGAATTGCAAATGGTTGAAATACCAAATGGTCCATGGACAAAGGTAGCAATTGATTTTGCAGGGCCGTTCAGTTTATTGCAAGATGAATGTAAAAACATAATTGTTCTGACGGACTACTACACTAAATGGGTGTATTTTAACTTCGTGAACAACGTGACAACTAATGAGGTGATTAAGTTTCTAAAGAAAATTTTTGCTTTGGAAGGCCAACCTAAGATTATTGTATCTGACAATGGCACCCAGCTGGTATCTTCTCAAATGTCAGATTTTTTTAACACAGCAGGCATCAAACAAGAGAAGACACCTCTGTATAGCCCGAAGAGCAATGGCCAGGTGGAGAGAATGAACAAATTCATTAAAGAAGGGATCCAGTTGGCTATAGCTTCTAACCTGAACGTAAAAGAGTACATTCGTGAAAAAATAAACACGTACAATAACACACCAAATGAAACAACTAAGAATACACCTTTCTACTTGATGAGGGGGAGGAAATGCAATGATATGCTTACCCCAAAATTTGGTGATTGGTTTATTATTATTATTATTATTATTTTGAAGCTTATAAAGCGCACGGCTACCTCCGGCGGAGGTGTCCCGGCGCTAAGATTACCCGAATGCCACCCAAAGAAGGTACCAGGAGTAAATCCTACAGAAGGAAATAAAAGGTGCAGGCACTATTATGACCGATTAGTAAACAACCAGGTTTTGAGTTTACGTCGGAAGGCCGCCTCAGATTCAATGAGCCTAAGATCCAAAGGTAGACTATTCCAGAGTTTGGCAGCCGTGACGGTGAAAGTTCTGCCGCCACACCTGGAAAGTCTGAATCTTGGGACGATCAGTAAACGAAGGCTGTTAGATCTGAGGTGTCTAACTGAAGATGAAATTTTAAGGCGTTTACTCAGGTAAGACGGGCCTATTCCATGAATAGCACGAAATGCCAAGGTCAAGATCTTAAAATCAATACGCCGAGCTATAGGGAGCCAGTGAAGCTCATCTCTATACGCTCTAACTGAGGTGCGAGCAGGGATATTGCCAATAAGCCGAGCCGCGGCGTTTTGGACAATCTGCAGGCGATCAATCAAATACTGGGGGGCACCCGCATACAGACTGTTAGCATAGTCCAAATGTGTAGTGATAAGTGCCTGGACCACCGTTTTACGGGAAGATTGAGGAAGATACGGAAATATCTTCCTGATCATGCGCAATTTCGCAAAGCAAGCCCCCGCAACCTTGTTGACTTGGGACTTACCAGACAAGGTGTTATCAAATGTAAAGCCTAGGTTGCGGGCAGCCTGAACTGGCTTAGGGGGGGGATCCAAAACTGTGGGCCACCAAAGGCCGGCCAGGGGAGGAGATTTCTGACCGAAGAAAAGAACCTCAGTTTTTTCGGCATTGAGCGCCAGGTGGTTAGCAGACATCCACGTGCAGATATTGCCAAGGCAGTTTCTAAAGTTGGAGAAATGGGAGTCAGAGTGGCCTCTGAATGAAAAAATAAGCTGAGTATCATCAGCATAGGAGACCACCCTGACACCCCAAGATTCTACTACCCTGGCAAGAGGAGCTACGTAAATGTTGAACAAAAGAGGGCTGAGGGCAGAGCCCTGAGGCACACCGCACAGAAGGGATTTATCCTCTGATTCAAATGGGTGTAACGTGACCCTCTGGAACCTATTTGACAGAAAGGAATTGATCCAAGCCAGTACTGTGCCACTGATCCCGAGCTGAAGTAAACGAGTTGCTAGTATGTCATGGGATACAGTGTCAAATGCAGCGGATAGGTCGAGGAGGACCAACATGGCCTCCTCGCCCTTATCCACTGATTCCCTAATAATTTCTGAGACCTCTAGCAACGCAGTCTCGGTGCTGTAGCCCGCTCTGAAGCCGGACTGGGACTCGTGTAACAGCTGATTAGAAGCCAGATACTGGGCCAACTGAGTTTGTACCACTTTCTCCAAGACTTTAGCAGGTTTAGGCAGAAGTGAGATGGGCCGGTAGTTGGTGAATTGTGAAGGGTCAGCACCGGGTTTTTTTAGAATAGGGATTAACCTGGCCTGTTTCCAATCTGAGGGAAATTGACCACGAGACAGAGATGAGTTCCAAATCGTGAGGAGAGGTTTAACCAGAACAGGGGCAAGATTGGCCATGATTTTGGCGGGGACTGGGTCCAACGGAGAACCGGACTTCACTTTAAATAGCAAGGACAAGGCTTGTTCGGAGGTGAGCTCCTCAAAATGGTTAAATGAGCTATGACTGGGACATGTTATATCAAGGGGGTGGCAAAGTGCAACAGTATCAAAAGAAGAGGCGAGTTTGATAATTTTGTCCTGAAAAAAATCCGAAAGTCCGTTGCAAAGATCTTGTGTAGGAATACATTGGGTTTTCGTGGCAGGAGGATTGACAAAGTCTTTCACGATGGTAAAAAGAGTTTTAGAAGAATTCTGTGCCTGATGGATAAGGTTGGAGAAATAAGCTCTCATCGTAGAGCGTTTCAGCTTATGGAATTTATTCCGGGCAGATTTATAAGCCAGTTTAGCAAGAGGGTCATAATTTTTTCTCCATTTGCGTTCCAATTGTTTACATAAGCTCTTCTCCTCACGAAGCAAGGAAGAAAACCAAGGAGAAGAGGGACGAGATCTGGAAGAAGACAACGGAACAACAGGGGCAACGGAATCAAGGGCCGAAGAAAGGGCCGAATTAAATCTTGCAGTTTCTTTGTCAAGGTCTTCTAGATGGTTAAGTTGAAACTGAAGATGAGGTTCTAAAGACTCACAAGTCACTTTAGTCCATCTACGGCCACTGTCTCTATAAAGAGAGGATGGGGAAGAAGGAGACGGGGAGGTGATGGTAAAAGGAAGAAGGAAGTGATCAGTCCAGGTCAGGGGAGAAGGGGACAGAACAGATATGCCAGGATGATTAGAAAAAATGAGATCTAATGTGTGCCCTGCAATGTGGGTCGGGCCTAAAACTAATTGAGGCAGAGTAAGTCCCTGTAAAGTTTCCAACAGGGAAGCGGCTTTAGTACAGGAAGAATTATCAATATGGAGATTGAAATCTCCCAATACAAAGAAATGAGGGTGTTTAAGTAGAAAGTCAGCAATAGAATGCGTCAAAGCATTGAGAGAGGATACGGTAGCTGTAGGGGGATTATAAACCAGAATACCGGCACAGATGGTGCTTGCTGAGACCATTATTGTAAAATAAGCAGCTTCGATAAGACCGTGATTGGGGATTTTAGTTAGGTTCAGTTTTAGGTGAGATTTGGCAATTATAGCAAGGCCCCCTCCGGGTTTGGAGTTTTCGCGATTAATGCCAGTGAAGCAGTAGCCAGGGGGGATAGCTAAGTTAATGTCCAGTGTAGATGAATCTTTGATCCATGTTTCAGTGAGAAACAATATGTCCCATTTATGGGTATCAAGTAAGAGCCAAATATCGGTGGCGTGGGCTGGAAGTGATCTGCAGTTGATCAACGCCGCTTTTAAGATAGCTGAAGGCTGCAATTGACCCCTCAGAAGGGGTTGGGAAGCAGTAGAAACAGCCGGGATGGAAAACTTGCATTGTGAACAAGAGTAGCCAGTGAAATCCAAGCTATTGGGTTTACAACAACAAATAGGGCTACAGGAATTGTGACGAAGGTGTAGCAGCTTATCAGAGGTCCATGAGATTTTTGGGTCATTAGAAGCAGGGGTTCTGGCACTGGGCGCGGGTCCGGCGCGGACGGGCGCAGACGGGCTTGCCTTAGGCGCGCCTTCGGCGCGCCATCGGCGCGCCCGCTGCGCCCGCCCGCTGCGCGGACGGGCCGGTCCCTTCTTTATGTCCATAACCCTCTGGCGGTGGGAGGAGGGTGGGAGGCGTCCAGGAGCTGGACCGCTACCCTGCCTCCCCCCAAGATGGCGGTTCCGCGTTCTCCCGGCCGGCAAGAGCGCTGTGCTCGGCTGCGCCGGGGGAGAGATCAAAGTCGGCCCCTAGGACGAAGCAGTCTCGTCCGGACCGATCAAAAGGTCAGATTTTCTAATTAAAACAGCTCCAATTAAAATATCAACAGTATTTTTAAAAGCAAATCTGGTGACACATGTATGCAGGTAGTAGTCACCACGCATACACAACACATGCAAATACGAGATTTAAAACTCACAATCACAAAAGGGAAAGGAAGTGCCCCCGGCTTTCCGCCTCAGGGGTGAAATGCGCACAAGTAATCTGTGGAATGAAGGGGCGGGAGAACCTAAATAGTGAAGGAGGGCGGGAGGCGTCCAGGAGCTGGACCGCTACCCTGCCTCCCCCAAGATGGCGGTTCCGCGTTCTCCCGGCCGGCAAGAGCGCTGTGCTCGGCTGCGCCGGGGGAGAGATCAAAGTCGGCCCCTAGGACGAAGCAGTCTCATCCGGACCGATCAAAAGGTCAGATTTTCTAATTAAAACAGCTCCAATTAAAATATCAACAGTATTTTTAAAAGCAAATCTGGTGACACATGTATGCAGGTAGTAGTCACCACGCATACACAACACATGCAAATACGAGATTTAAAACTCACAATCACAAAAGGGAAAGGAAGTGCCCCCGGCTTTCCGCCTCAGGGGTGAAATGCGCACAAGTAATCTGTGGAATGAAGGGGCGGGAGAACCTAAATAGTGAGGGAGGGCGGGAGGCGTCCAGGAGCTGGACCGCTACCCTGCCTCCCCCCAAGATGGCGGTTCCGCGTTCTCCCGGCCGGCAAGAGCGCTGTGCTCGGCTGCGCCGGGGGAGAGATCAAAGTCGGCCCCTAGGACGAAGCAGTCTCGTCCGGACCAATCAAAAGGTCAGATTTTCTAATTAAAACAGCTCCAATTAAAATATCAACAGTATTTTTAAAAGCAAATCTGGTGACACATGTATGCAGGTAGTAGTCACCACGCATACACAACACATGCAAATACGAGATTTAAAACTCACAATCACAAAAGGGAAAGGAAGTGCCCCCGGCTTTCCGCCTCAGGGGTGAATGCGCATGACTCATGAAATAAAAGAAAATGAACTCAGGGTAAAAGAAAAAATTGTGCGTAAGCAGGAAAAAACCAAGAAGTATGCGGATATGACCAAAAGAGCAAAAGACATGGAAATAGAGGTAGGAGATTGGATCCTAGTGAGGAAACCTTGCAAAGTGACCAAGGGAGAATCCTTGTACAGTGACCCTGTAAGAGTTTGTGAAGCATCTAGAGGTTCAGTATGCATTGAAGGAAAAGGATGGAGAAGCAAAGACGATGTTATCAAATTAAAGAAAGGTCAAGAGAAAATTATAATGGAAGGCAAGGAAGGGAAAGAGATTGGCCTTGATGAAAGCATACTGGAATGGGAAGATGTCTCTGGGAAGCAAAGTTCCCTTTGCGATGAGGACACTATGTTGGACTCTAGAAGTAATGGAGGATGGCTCAATTACTCCCGAGGGGAAGTCAGTTTGAGTGAGACTGATCTAAGAGCTCCTGACAATGTTTTGTCAAATGGACAGGATGTACACATGAGGGGGGAGGTCGTTAATGCTGACAAGCAGGATTCCGTGTGTACAAAATCCAAATCTGGGAGAACTGTTACAATGCCTAAACGTTTTGATGATTATATTGTGGGAGTGTTTTCTCCGCAGTATTTATATTTTGCTTTTTGTTGGGAAAAAAGGGAGATGTTGTGAACTGCTCTTGATAACTGCAATGTGTTTTCACTGTTCATGCTAGCGCGCGTCATACATCCTCTCCGAATGTTCCGAGATGATTTAAGTGACGACACACCTGTCACTGTCATCATTCTATTATCGCTTTGCCCTTTGCGCACAGCTGTCCCCTGGCTCCCTGTGGGCCCTGTTATCTTAATAAATTGCATTACACCCTTATCTTCTCCTGTGTGATCTATCGCCTCCCACAACACTTACCTGTGTCTTTTCCTTCTGTCCGAGGGACGACGGCGGCCGAGGCTCACCTAAGGGACTGAAGAGGAAGACCCTGTGGGAGAGAAGAATACAAAAGCGACAATCAATCATTGTGATTTCCTGTAACACTAATACAAAGTGCACACCAAGAAATTATTCAATGCAGTGTGCTCCTTCTTGACCGACTCTTCTACAATGGGGAGCTACAAACTCTCCCTCCAGGGAATGGGAGACAGACACACAGACACACACACAGACACAGACACACAGACACACAGACAGACACACACACACAGACACACACAGACAGACACACAGAGACCAACAGACAGACACACACAGACACACACACACAGACAGACACACACAGACAGACACACACACACAGACAGACACACACACACAGACAGACACACACAGACAGACACACACACACAGACAGACACACACACACAGACACACACACACAGACAGACACACAGAGACCAACAGACAGACACACACAGACAGACACACAGAGACCAACAGACAGACACACACACAGATACACACACAGACAGACACACACAGACACACACAGACACAGACACACACACACACACACACACACACACAGACACACACACAGGAAAGCATAGTAGGAAAACGCTACATACAGTTAGTTGTTCTATGCTGGCATATGTACATTGTTTTATAAAGATGGAGGAACTATTGCTTTGAATGCACTCTCTTTTCTTAAGTCACACATGTATGAAACAGTTCAGAGTCTGGAGAGCCCTGCAGCCCACTGCCCTGAGTGTCGCCTCTCAGTGTCCTGAAGATGCCCCCGCGCTCGAGAGTCACCCCGGGGTCAGAGGGCTCCCTCACCTCGGCTGGAGCCCCGCTCAGTGGGGGCTGCAGGGTCTGAGGGGAGGGGGCCGGTGTGTTATTCCCCCTCCGAGTGACGCGCGAGCTCAACGAAACAAAACAATGCGTCTCACTTCTGGGCACGCGCGTCACAGCTGCGCATGTGCGGAGCGAAGATACTACTCTCTATCGCCGAGTTAGGACCTTGCACGGGGGACGGACTGTGAACTGCCCTGGACAGACGACGCGCAGCCTCACTGCGCCTGCGCAGAGAGACACTTCCCGCTCATACGCCTGCGCAGAGGAAAGACACTTCTCCCAGAGGAGGGACCGAGGAGCTTTGCATTTACATACCTCTCACCCTGTGCTGTGGCGCGAGGCGCCTCGTGCTCCGCAGCGGGAGGCAGTTATATCTCATTCATTGTGTCCCCGCGCGGACACTGGAATTCTTGTGCTTCTTTGAGTCCCACCTGTGCTGGCTCTGAGCTGTCGCCCTTCACTGCGCTCCGTGCTGTGAACTAAATGAAATCTTTCTTGCATCGACTTCTCGAGTTGGATTGTAGTAACATCGGTGTCTGTCCTCCGCGCTTGCGCAGTGTTTCATCTAAGGCCCTCTTTAACCCTCGCTCGGCAGCATCTGTACTCCGCGCATGCGCACATAATCCAAGGCCTCTTAAACCCGCGCTGTGGGAAGCAGTGTCTGTCCCTGGCGCATGCGCAGTAGTTCATCCCCAGGTTCTCTTTGAACCCGACCCACAACAGAGAGCACAGCACCCACATGAAACCCCAGGTGAGGTCATTTATTTAATGCATTCTTATAAAGCGGGGGCCTTACCCGAAGGTGTCAGAGCACCGTACAATAGAACCAGTGAGGTTACATGAGAGAACTGTTACAGAATGCAACAAATAAAAATAGCAGCCATAGAATCAAAGCCACGCAGGCAAAAGGAACACAGTCTCAAGCACAGCAAGCTCAGACTGTACAAGAACGTAGACATTGGGAGGACTCTGGTTGGGAAGACTTGCTAGCCGCAGCAAGGGCAGGAGATCAATTGTTGCAAACGGCAATAAGTCGAGCAAGCCAGCCCAGGACTACCATCTAGATCCTAAAACATGGTTCAGACACTTTGCACATTTATATGCATGTCCGGGTTCCCCTTCAAGCGAGAACTTCTGCATAATGAAAGAACTGACAATGTCCAAGGAGTTTGAACCACTGTATTTTAGTATCTTAGATACTAAGCAGGCTACAGCCGCCATTAAGCCGCCCAAAGCGCCAGCCCAGATAACATCCCGGGAGACCTCTTTAGACATGACCGAGAGGTATGGGCACCGTAGATCAACTTACTGTGCAATGCAATTAGCAGAGGGCAGCCTATCCCTATATCATGGAAGGGCGCGGAGATCGTCCCTATATACAACAAGCATTGAAAATGCAATAGGTCTCGCAATAGAAGAGTTTAACTTTTTTCGTTTTGCAAATGGATGAGTGGCGTTGCGTGGATGAGTGGCGTTGCGTGGATGAGTGGCGTTGCGTGGATGAGTGGTGTGTGAGAGTGGCGTTGCGTGTGTGAGTGGCGTTGCGTGTGTGAGTGG
This sequence comes from Lissotriton helveticus, assembly GCF_964261635.1. Taxonomy (NCBI): domain Eukaryota; kingdom Metazoa; phylum Chordata; class Amphibia; order Caudata; family Salamandridae; genus Lissotriton; species Lissotriton helveticus. The sequence continues at coordinate 281,030 of NW_027611900.1, read as the reverse complement.
CGTTGTGTGTGTGAGTGGCGTTGCGTGGGTGAGTGGGGTTGGAATGCAATAGGTTTCGCATTAGAAAAGTTGTAGTTATTGGTCTTGTAAATGACATAATTTATTTATTTTTTCGTTGTTAAAATTGCTAAATTGATGGCTTTGTCATTTACAATGCCAATAGTTATAACTTTTGCGAATGTGACACCTATAGCATTTGGAATGCAACATGTTTTGTATTTACGTGACTTATATGGCAGCTCTGGTCGTTATGCTACATCTCTAGATAGTTTTATCTTTCGCAAATGTGACACCTATTGTAACACAATATGTGTTGTGAGGGTGAGTGAGGGTGAGGGGTTGAGGGTGAGGGGTTGAGGGTGAGGGGTTGAGGGTGAGTGAGGGTGAGGGTGAGTGAGGGTGAGGGGTTGAGGGTGAGTGAGGGTGAGGTGTTGAGGGTGAGTGAGGGTGAGGGGTTGAGGGTGAGTGAGGGTGAGGGGTTGAGGGTGAGTGAGGGTGAGGGGTTGAGGGTGAGTGAGGGTGAGGGGTTGAGGGTGAGTGAGGGTGAGGGTGGGTGAGGGTGGGTGAGGGTGAGGGGTTGAGGGTGAGTGAGGGTGAGGGTGAGTGAGGGTGAGTGAGGGTGAGGGGTTGAGGGTGAGTGAGGGTGAGTGAGGGTGAGTGAGGGTGGGTGAGGGTGAGGGGTTGAGGGTGAGTGAGGGTGAGGGTGAGTGAGGGTGAGTGAGGGTGGGTGAAGGTGAGGGTGAGGGGTTGAGGGTGAGTGAGGGTGAGGGTGAGTGAGTGTGAGGGGTTGAGGGTGAGTGAGGGTGAGGGGTTGAGGGTGAGTGAGGGTGAGGGTGAGGCTGAGGGGTTGAGGGTGAGTGAGGGTGAGTGAGAGTGAGGGTGAGTGGTGGGTTGAGGGTGAAGGGTTGAGGGTGGGTGAGGGTGTGGGGTTGAGGGTGAGTGAGGGTGAGGGGTTGAGGGGTTGAGGGTGAGTGAGGGTGAGGCGTTGAGGGTGAGTGAGGGTGAGGGTGAGTGTGGGTGAGGGTGAGTGAGGGTGAGGGTGAGTGAGGGTGAGTGAGGGTGAGGGTGAGTGAGGGTGAGTGAGGGTGAGGGTGAGTGAGGGTGAGTGAGGAAAGCATGTTAATAAAAATAAAATAAAATACTGGTGGTTGTGAGTGGGAAGCGGTATACAAACGAGGGAGCAAGAAAGCAAATGGTCTCCGACGAAGTGCTGAGAAAAAATTGATATAGAGTAAACACTTGTATAAAATTCAAAATAAGCTATATATAGATTTGTCACAACTACACAAAAACTATAGTTCATCAAAATGTGCTCCAAGTCGCAGCACAGTGCAAGTGAACAAGTATTAGGTGCATGGAGAAAGTTAATTAAAAAGAGAAACAACGTCTCTTTTTTGGCTTCTACAATAAATTATTTGCAAGGGCACAGACTTCACCCAATGTGAAGGCTGCAATGCATAGAATTATTTGCAAACGGTATCAGTGGAAGCATAAGCGTTTTGACCCCTTGCAACACCTTTTCATGTGTCTTCATCAAGACAAACTAAATGTAGCATACTACAATATAAAAAGGTATAGTTATGGGCCCTACCAATGGCAGCTAGAAGACTATGAACTGCTGAGGTAGCTACACATCTTACCTCTACTACAGCAGTCCAACAGTATCCAGAAGATTAAATAAGAAATATGTTTCATAATACACACAAAATGCAAGTGTTAATGATTAAGTGCCAACGGTTACACCAGTAGACTCCTGCTGAAATTAAGCCCCCAGCCCAAGAACTCGCTCATTCTGGGCGCTGCCTACAAAGGTTCTAAGTAGAAGCAGCGCTTACAAACATTATTGTATCTATTAGTTTGAACAGTTCCACCTGTGCCCGTTAAAGGTTTGTTTAGATAAATGAAAACAACTTTTAAATTCAGAAACGTGAAAACAGAAAATGAATTTACATCCTTCACATTTACAGGTAACCCGCAATCCACCAGGTGCCAATGTTAATTATTTACAGAGGCAAAAAAAAAGAAGGCCAGAGAGACGTGGAAGTGTGCCTTTGTCACAGTGTGTATCGCAGTTTGTCAAAAGGGAAGTAGTTATAACAACGTGCTCAGCTCACTGTGATACATGTTGGAGTGTTGGATATTTCTATTGCCACCCAATTATTAAAGTAAGTCAGTTATTGCAACCTGCACAGTGAGGGGTACCGAATGTGCTTTATGAATTACACTTTATTATGCGTGAATGTGAGGAGCACAGATAGGCATGAAATTCACCAGTAAAAGAAGCGCGGACACAAAAGTGAAAGCGACCTCGACTGCACTGTGTTAATTAGTGGTAAAATCTTCAACAACAGGGGAGGAATGCAGCTGTGTGCCACTGCTCTCTCCCGAGATCCAAACGCCATGGGAAGGAATGTTTAGAGAGGAGTGAAGGGGGCGGGTGAGGAGCCAGTGAACGGAGATAGATTGCAGTGATAAGAAGCAGTACACAGACTGTTTACTGTAGAGCTGTTTGTTAGAAGTATGGGAGAGGTGCTGGGTCTGCCTCCTATTACAGTGAGGGGGCTGGTGTGCTTCCTGTGTGGGCAGCACAAGAGCACAAATGTTGCCGTGGCCCAGACACCTAGGATGAATAACATAATAAGCAGAACACAGATAACTTACACTTTTGGGTGTTAAAAAACGGAAACCGCATATTCCTTAAGTAATATGTATTACAACATGCCCAGAGTAAGCGTCAGGAATTAAACGCCAATGTGCGCACCGGTAAACCCCGGCTGAAATTAAGCCCTAGCACAAGAACACGCTCAGTATAGGCCCTGTCTACAAAGGTTCGAACTAGAAGCAGCGATTGCAAACATGATTGTATCCACAGTGAGAACAGTTACAACTGTGCCAGTAAAAGGTTTGTTCAGATAAATGAAAACAAACTTTTAAATTCAGAAACGTCAAATCAGAAACTAAAATTAGATCGCTTCACATTTACAGGTAACCCGCAATACCTCAGATGCTAAATTTTAATTATTTACAGAGACAAATTAAGACGAGGCCAGAGAAAGGTGGGAGCGCGCAATGTACCTTGGACTAGCACTACCCTTCCCTAAGAAATATAATCATAATACGCCCACAATGCAAAAGTAAATGACAAGCTGCGAACAAAGCATCCGAAAGCAGTCTAAAGGGGAGAAAGGAGGGGTGAGTGTAAGCCGAGGTGACAATAAGGGCCGCTGTGGAGGGGGAGGGGCGAGCCAGCAATGCGGAGGAAGATATAACAAACAAGGAAGAGAAAATAAACAAGAGATGTTACCACTGTTGCTGACTGTGTTTATACAGCACACACTGCCCGTGCAATGGAGGGCGGGGAGGGGGTGCGTGCTGTGAGCGCACGACAACCCCGAAGCCTCAAAACGTGCTTGAAAAGGGAAACGCTGCAGGCTCTCATCTATAGTTCATTTGTTTGTATTTTGGAGGATCAAAATATGAATGGGGAAATGCAATTGCCCTTTCCATTTCTTCCTCACATTTAAACAACGTGCTTCTCTGTAAAAGGGAAGAGAAGTCTGACTACACATGAGGCCAAATGACGGGGAAGAAGCGCAAACAAGGTTGTGCTGGGAGAGAGAGAGTGGGGAGGAGAGTAGGTGGAGGAGGGGGGAGGAGAGTAGGAGGAGAAGGGGGAGGAGAGTAGGGGAGGCACGGCGAAGTGAAGAGACAAGACGGAGGGAAGGCAGAGAAGGGGAGGGGGGAGGAGAAATGCGACACGGCGGGCAGGGGAGGGGGCGGAGCGGGGAGGGGGTGTGAAAACAGCAGGGGCCTGGAGTGCGGCTGAGGGAACTGATGTGCACGCACTTTTAAGCTCAATGCACATGCGCATTGAGCTTAAAAGTCACGGGCACTGCAAGGAATCGCCACGATTCCTTGCTTCTTAGTTAAACGTTGTTTAAGCCGCAATAGGCTCGCAAGCTCGATGCGCATGCGCATCGACAGGCGAGACCTAAAAAGGGCAGTAGGGACGATCCCGCTAATTATAGACCTATCAGCTTCATAGACATTGCCCAAAACGTCTATTCAAAGCAGGTACTGGACAGGCTAAACAACTGGCTAGTTGACAACAACATATTATCCCCATGCCAGGCAGGGTTCAGAAAAAGAATCAGCACCATAGATCAGGTGTTTAGGCTGCTAACCATTGCCTGGAAGTATACTAAACTAAGATCCGGCAACTTGTATATGGCCTTTATTGACCTAAAGGCAGCTATCGATTCAATTCCAAGAGATCTGCTGTGAATAAATCTGCTAAATCAAGGGGTTCCAAAAAACTTACTGGTGCAACTCATAAAATTACATGAAGATAATTTTGCAAAAGTGCGCTGAGGTATGGGCGGGGAGTTGACAGAGGAGATACCGGTGAGGAGAGGGTCCGCCAGGGCTGTGTCCTGGCGCCTCCCCTGTTTCTCCTCTATGTTAATGATATGGTGGATTTCCTATTGGACACAAGCCACGATTCCCCAAAGTTAGGTGGCTCTCATGTATGTGCTCTGACATTTGCGGATTATACCATCCTCCTCTCACAGACCCCAATGGGACTGCAAAATCTTCTGAAGAAGTTGGTGGTGTACTGTAAACAAAAAGGATTGGAAATAAACCCATCAAAAACAAAATACATGTTCATCAGGCCGCACAAAAGTTTTAAGAAAAAGATGATGCTGAATGACGTAGCGATAGAGAGGGTTCACACTTTTATTTACTTAGGGGTGACCCTAGATTCTAAGCTCTCATGGTGCCCGCATGTCAGAAAATCTGGGACCATTTTAATGCAAAATTCAGTGCCCATCTTGAAAAAGCTCCATGCAACTAGTACCAAGTCCATCACCCCAGCATTGGAGGTATATGAATCTAGGTCCCAAACCGCTTCTCTCTATGGCTCGGAGCTGTGGAGCGGAGAGCAAATCTCCACCTTAACCCTGGGAGAAAACAGGGTTTTAAGAGCGATGGTCCCCCTCCCCCAAAATACACCGGTGATCCCCTACATGTACGATCTGGGGTTAAAGCGCATCGAGCATAGGGCTGTGTGGATGACTTTGTCATATTGGTTTAGGTTATGGGCCACTGATGAACTCCATATCTACAGGCAGGCACTAAGTGAACTTATCGCACTAGATACCCATGTTACTTTCCCATGGCTGGCTAATATACGTAGATGGCTTTTGACCTTGGGGCTTAGTGAGTTCTGGCACCACCCAGAAAGGTTGACCGCAGAATCAAAAAGGGAACTCAGAAGGGTCTATTTGAACTTCACTGTGCACAAAGTTTTACAAAATTGTGGAGTTGGCTCACTCACAAACAATATTCTGATGGTTAAACAAACACCCCGCTTTGAGGCATTTTTAGACCAAATCGAACCCCAATTGGCGAAAATATTGTACTTGAAATTCAGGTACGGGACCCTCCGTGTTAAGTCCTTTACAACCAAATGGGAAAATTGCCGAAATGGGGGGAAAGATAGTGAGTGTAAAATGTGCCAGCTGGGTATGCAGGAAAATATAGCACATGTTTTGTTATTCTGCCCCACTTACCTGAGAGCTAGACAAAAATGGATTGTGCCGTTGGGCAGGAATATGGGTGTCAGGAGATGTAATGATATGTTACGCATTTTAAAAACAGATAACACCCAGCTTACTGTATTTGGAGTTTCTAGATTTTTATTGGCTATCAACTATATAAGAATGAAGAAGGGTTTGAAATTTTATCTAGGATTCTGCAATAGAGGATAAAAGAACATTAATTGAGTATTGCAGGACTGAATCGCCGAAACGTTTTATTGTATATAGTATTTAATATTTTATAATGTATTTTGTTTGTAGTAGTTCTTATTATTTCTTTTTTTAATTGTTACTGTGATAAACATATAAGGGGCACAAGTACCTTTGGGAATACAACTATGATACATATGCACTGTACTTTACTATTGTAATTGTCTATTGCACCGAGAACCTAATGGCCATGTTATTTGCACTGATTCTACTAACTGCACCTTATCTTGGAATTGCGTATTTTCACAAATTTAATGATACCCAAAAATCTGCAATTTACTTTCTCAAGGATTATGGCATTGGACGGAAATGATGTATCTATAAATATTGCATTGTTTTTCTTTTATGATTCCACAAATCGAATAAAGATGTTTTGAATGAAATAGATAGCAATATCCAATCCATAATGTAGCAAAATACAGTAAACCTAGGTAAAGTGCATATTGTGAATACTACAATATAAATGACTTCATAGATCGCACATAGATTTCCGTGCACCTGTAGCTACTCTCAAAAAGGTGCCAATGCTCAAGATCAATTCAACATTGTCCTATTTAAATTTGCAGTCAAGAGCGTCTGTTAAATTAATAGGTGACAATTTTTTAAAATACAGAATTAGCAACCATAGTGCATATTTCATATAGTATCTACTAAAGAATAAAAAGTGTAAAAGTGTTTGACCGCTGTGACCATCACATGGACATGGCAGCGACTCAAGTTTTGCGTTATACCCATAGGGAAAACAAAGCAAATATCTTACTGTCCCAGCTCTTAGACGGAATAGGAGGCCTCTCTCCCATTGGGACATGGGTAGTGTAATATAACTTGGTAGACAATGCTCAGGGTACGCAATGGATATACATTTTGCAACAGTTTGTTTATTCAATTCCCTTTCTAGTCTTTCTGCGCTATAAAGTGCGTACAATGCTCTCTTTAAAGCTTTTTTGTCCATTGATACAGCTGTGTTCGAATTAGCAAACAGTCTACTAAGGTTAACACTTTCCAGACTCTTGACTACCCCAGGAAGCCATGGAATATCCATCCCTTTCTCACAGCAAAGACTACCATCTATTATGTCCCTTGTGAGAGAAGACTCGGGATTCTTCATTATGGATAGCCAAAATAGTACAGGGCGGGCCCTATGATGTCTTCAATGTATCCTAATTTCAGTTTGCCGTGACATATGTACAGAGGGGTGGAGATTGGTGCGCTCAAGAGTTTTCTACAAAATCTATTTTCCTCTGATTGGACGCAAGAGCATTTGGCAACATTCCATACCTCTGCCCCATAGGTAGCTATTGGTACACACAGGATCTTAAAAATCTTTAAATAGGCTGAAATTGTTCCCGATCTTTTAGGGCAGAGGAGACTGAGGATTGAGTTAAAAACCTCGAGAACTTACTTTTACAATATGCCAAGTGTTCACACCAGGTGCCGTTCGCATCGAAGACCATTCCCAGATTAGGGAAAGTAGCAGTGCAAGTACATTTTTGGTCACCCACAGAGATAACATTTAAAGGACATTTCCTTGGCCCACAAGGCATTATAAAAGATTTCTTAAAATTTGTGCATAAATCTAAGCCGGACATAAAATATGTGAAACCTCGAACTAAAGTGCGTAGTGCATTTGGTGTGCGACCAATTAAAACCACATCATCTGTGTATAAAAGCAATGGGAGAGGTTTGCCTTGAATTCTGGGAATATCATTAGTTAGTGTGATCAGTGATTTATGTAAATTGTTTATATATATGATATATATGATAAAAAGAAAAGGGGCCAGAACACACCCCTGTGTGACCACTCTGTCTACACTGATGTAAGTGGAAACTTCTCCCCCACCAACAATCCTGACCCACGCTTTCAGGTCCGTATGGAGATAGGCCAAAAAATTAACAAGGGCCATAGACGAGACCTATTAACAAAATCAAAAGCTGAGGACAGGTCCATAAAAGCAAAGTAAAGTGGCGAGTGCTGTGCAATAGTGTACTTCCCTATGATCAAATTAAGATTAGGACTTTGCTCGTTTGTGCCAACTTTACCCCTGAAACCTAGTTGGAATTGTTCTAAAATCTGATTGTCCTCTGTCCAGGTTAAAATGTTTGTGTATAAAACTCTGCCTAAAATGTTAAGGGTGTTATCTATGAGGGAGATCGGTCTACAGCAACAAGGTTGTGTGCAATCGCCCTTTTTAAAAAAAATGGGAACGATCGTGCTAGTACACCATGTCTTAGGCAGTGGGGCATTGGTTAGAATATTAAAAATATTTAACAACAGTGGGGCCAACAAATCTTGTTTATATTTAATAAGATCGATGGGCATCCCATCAGAGCCTGGAGTTTTATTGCCCGCACTCTGACATATAGCCGCCTCAACCTCGTTTATTGATAATGAGATTCCAGGTGGCTCCCTGTTAATAAAAGGGTCGGATTAAAAAGCAGGCTCTTGGTAAATAGTGGAAAAGTGACTTTCCCGGGTAGGGCTCATTATGTTGCAGCTGATGTGAGTTAACGGTTGTCCCATTGATCTCAACTCTTTAATGGTAGTCCAAAATATATTCCCATTATTTAAGCTGGCAACATTAATGAGCGCATACCAGTGCTCACCTAATAACTGTTGCTTCCTTTTAGCAATAGCCTGCTTATATGTCAACCTTAAGGACTTGAGCAAATCATTACACCTAGGGCTTTGAGATAGGGCCTTGCGGAGCTTCCTGTTGACAATTGAGCACTCCTGATTGAACCATTTAGGTTCGCGCAGTACTGTACAAATGGGTTTAGACAGCAAGGATTTAATGGCTCCACGGAGTTCGGTAAAGGCGCTGATAGCCACTGGGTGTGGAACAGGCCCTCTAAGCAGATGTTAATAAGATTTGTGTTTCCCCTAACCATAGAACTGAATCGGTCTGCGTTATTAATGCCTCAACATACCAGCCTGCGATTATCTGTGGATGGTGATAGATCTCCAGCACCACATTCTGTCTGAGGCGTTGGAACTGGAGACATCCGTAACCTTATTTGTATTGGGTTATGGTCCCCAAAGATTGTGGCCATAATTTCGGCTTTAAGTAAGCTTGCTTCTAAAGCGGGGGAGATAAGAAACATTATCAATTGCAGATGAGCAGCCCCTCCCTCTGAATGTCGTTTGAGGGGGGGCATTATTTTTTGTAGTTGCATCAATTTCCATAACATTAATTAAGTTAAGGGTGTTCAAATGGTCCATTAGCTCTCTACCCCTATTGCATGTTTGTCTGCTGCTGTGTGAATATTCACTTGACCATGAGTAAGATAGCTTAGCATTAAAATCACCCCAGACAGATTCCTACTGACTTGAAAGAGTCTTTGGATTTTCCAATAGATGCAATAAAATTGATCACATTTATAAAATGCATATTTGGAACAGAATGAAAATCATTGTTAGAAACATTAATTATCAAAAAGGAAATTCCCCTATTAAATAATATGCCTTGAACATTATTGTTATCTGTATGTACAGTTTTTATGCATCCTCCTGTCTTAATATTGACCCAGATTGATAAACCCCCCAAATGGTCGACCCTCCTTGGGGTTTTTTTGCTAGGATGTTATGGCATTCAAACCCCTCAATATGCAAATCTTGTGTGACCCATGTTTCCTGAAATAAAAGGATATCTTGGTCTTTAATAAGTTGTACCCAATCTGGCTGGTGAAGTTTAGAGTACACCCTTGCAACATTCCAGCTTAAGATACGCAGGTCTGGACTTGCTGAGGCCTTTGTTAGCATAGGGGGGATAAGTGGGTTGTGGAAATAGTACCCTCAGTTTCTGGCAGGGCAGGAGGTAACCTAATAGCAGGATCAGTATTTTCCCCAAAAGTTGATAGTCCATCTTGGGTCTCTAATCCAGACAAGGCCTGGAACCTATTAGAGGTAGTAATTCAAGAGGAATTGTTGGTGAAAGGAGCATGACTTGGTTTGTAGAAATAACCATGGGGTAGTGTGCATATGTTAGTGCTATTAGATGTTATGAATTCGCAACTCCTTAGTAGGTGTCTCACCAAAGAAGGTCGGCGGAAGTTAATTAGAATACTGTCCCCTTTGAAATTTTTTGTAGATGCACCAACTCACCCAACCCTGCATGCCATAATAATATCCTTTATTTCGGATACATGGAAGCTTCTATGCCTTGATAGCCAGTCCGTACATGTATTGCATAGCTGGTCCCATGACTCATGCTGATCCTTCTTTAAAGTAGGTACTCCTGCCAGTACCAACACATAAGGGCAAGCAGCGGGCGGCAGATTCAGGACATCCTGATTAGCCATTCATACTTGGGGCGGCAAGAACATTAATGCACGAGGTACTAGACAACATGTTCTGATTCGAGCCCCTGGTCCTGTTTAACCTATTAGCACCATCCCTGGTGGGGTTGGTATTTGAAATGGTTATTGGTATAGGGGGTTGGGGGGAGGAACCGTTTCTATCTATAGGCAATTGACGCAGCCCCTGGATTGATTGTATATCGGGTGAAGGGTGATTGCGGGAGCAGTAACTCTGGCGGTTTGCCACACAATTTCGGCATCTAAAATACTCATACCAACACCTATGCTATCGATGGCCCTTCTCCCATCAACCTCTTTGATTTCAGCCACCTGTTCCCCCACTGTCCCCTTAAAATGTTTGGTTACTAAAATAGCCACCGGCCCTCTTATCCAGGGTAGATGAAAAGAACTGCTGGGGAAAGAGTCGTGACCTCATTCTATGCCAATCTTTGGAGAGGAGCTGTCTCCTGGAGGAGGCACACATCTGCCTCCATGTTATCCCGGTAGGAAAGGATGGACCTCCTTTTATTGGGATTGTTGAGACTTCTCGCATTGAGAGTGAGAATTTTCAGTGTGGGCTGGGAAATAGCGTGTCATAGTGAGTGCACCAGCTTTGGCCTGTATTTGGGTCCCTGTGATCCCTCTTCCCCCTGAGCTCCCAACGTCTGCCCGGCCTCCATTGCCCTTTGATCCTCTCTTCAACGCCATTAACCTGCATATCAGTTCTCCACCCCCCTCCCTAACCCCAACTAGAAACCCATTAACCACAAATTGTCCAGGGCCCGCCATTCATGCGTGCGCGTCCTTGGAAGTCGGAATAGTCGGGAACGTGTGTGGCCAGTTCCCTGTGTCTCTACACTCCCTGTGTCTCTACGCTCCCCGTAGACTTCTTCGCCGCCCACCCAGACTTGAAAATGTCACTTATCTGTCTCTCAGTCGTTCACGGTGTCATTATGGGGGAATGTCTCCTTCGATAATGTCTCCAGAACTGCCAGTCTTTCTTGTGCCATGGTCTTGGGGTCTGGTCTCGTCGCTCGCTCTGTGCTACGCCTCCCGTAGACCTTATGCCATCTTTCTCGAGAAGTTTTGGTCTGTGGGCCCTCAGTCTCCTCCTGGATTGGATTCTCGATGCCCAGCACCTGGCAAGTTTCCTGCATGGATCTGAGCTGGAGGAGTTTGCCCTGCCATATGAAAATCAGCCGGAAAGGGTGACCCAAAGAATACGGTATTCCTTGATTTCGAAGACGCATGGTTGCCACAAGGAACACCCAACACTTTTGAAGGGGTATTAGAACCAGGTCCTGGTACAAAGCTAGGAGTGGTCCTGATATCTTAGTGCTTGCTTGTCCCCTCCGCACATCGCCTGGCCGTTCTAAGCTAATCAATCCCCATTTTGTGAAGCCCTGCAATCCTCCCACTGCACTTAAGAGATCACCATCATACAGTGGAGTAATTTCAGTCAGCTTACCTTCCCAGCCTAAATACTTGGTAGCCTCTCTCCACACCCTTACCACTGTTTGGGTATGAGTAGGTAGGGTGCACTCATACTTTCTTCGATACAGCACTGGGGTGGGGTAACCTCTCTTGCCCATGACCAATCTATCTACCCGGTAAGCAGGATCCTCACGGTCCACAAAAACCCAGTTGTTGACTGCCACCAGCTGCGTGGCCCAGTAATACTTGAGAATGCTCCGGACCACCGGTCCACCTTAATAAACTCCCCTCTGCAACTTACTCAGCGCGAAGTGCCACCATCCCACAACAGCAGCCGAAGTTTTCAGTCTACCTTTTGAAAGAAAATGTCTGGTGGGATCTTAAAGGAAGTTTTTTGCACGATGTACAGGAGGCCCAGGATGGTCATCACTTTAAATAGGGCCACTCGGCCCAGTAAGGAGAGTGGGAGTGCCCGCAAGTGTAGGGCATCCCTGTGAAGCCAGTCTAATTTCGCGAGTACGTTCCTGCCTGTGGCTCTCTTGTAATGAACACGGCCAAATATTTAAAACCTTGTAGTGCCACAAGAACAGTGCACCTAGCGTGCAGCCGCAGGGTCCCTGCCACTAGCAGGAATATTAAGGAGTTCTTCCAATTGATCTTATATCCTGAAAAATCTCTAAATATGTGAAAAATGTGTAGGATTCGTTCACTTGAGAAGACTGATTACGTGTCCTACAGCAAAACGTCAGCGTAGAGGGAGATTCTCTCATCCCACTCCTGATCAACTGGAATAGCCCATATGAGAGGTCCTGGCGAACCCACGCATGTGTGAAGAGCATAGGAGACAAGGAGCATCCCTGTTGGAGATATAAGCGTGTTCCCTGGTGTGGCATAAAGCCCGATTGATCAGGATGAACCACTGTTGAAATTACTGTCAGCAGGCAGATCGCCAGGGCGTTCGCATAGACCTTAGTCTCAAAATTAAGCAGGGAGATAAGTCTATAAGACCCACACTCAGTTTCTGGTTCGTCCATTTTTGGGATGACCACCACCTCAGACGTTCTTTGGTCCTCCCGGAGACACCCTTATTTTCAGGCAGTCTGAAACCTCCTCTGGAGGCATTCCCTGATTTTATCCATCATGCTTTTATATAGTTCTAAGGGGAGCTCATTAGGCCCCGTCGCTGGCCTTGTTTGCAAGGTTCCTATTGTCTTATTTATTTAGTCTACTGTCAGGTCTTGCTCTAGCGCGTCTCGTTCCTCATTCGTTAGCATTGGCAGGGTCAGGTCTTTCAGGAAGTCTCTCCCAGTATTTCCGTCCCCTTGTTGTCAATAACCTCAAGGATCCAGTTCCGTCCATTGTCTCGTCTTTTTAGCCATGTAAGCAACCTATTGGCTTTATCAACGACATCATAGAGACAATGCTGGGTAGCCAGCGCATGAGTGCACGCTATTTTCCATTAGTGCTCTTAATGTGTGCTGCTTCAGTTGATGGTTTAATGGGAGAGAAACTGATTCCCCGCATGCCAAGCGAGCCTCCAGGAAAACACATTCCCTGTCCTGAGCCTCGCACTTCAATTTACGTTCCTTTGACATTCTCTCAATCAAGGCTTGTGTCTGGTCTTGAATCACTGCCTTGAATTCATCCTATAGCTCGCAAGTTGATTCAACAGGCCGCCCGTTCTCCTTAAAATGGAATTCAGCTCCATCTCTCCCTCGAGCTTTGAACGTCTTGTCTTTAAATTTTATCACGGATCAACCCTTGGGGGGAGCATGAAGTCCACAACTGGACTATCGAATTGCACCTCCACCAGCGAATGTTCTGAGATTTCCCCTGCTATATGTGTAGCGGCACCCTCACATTGCATTTATGCTGTGCACACCAACACCCTAAACACACACTTGATGATAGTGCAAAGACTGGGCACAGGCATAGAAATGGAGCATTCCATGGGTGTGTCAGTAGGACGCCACTCCACTGACCATGATGCAAAGATCTAATCAGGCTATTGATCCTTACAACAGGGTGCATTGCCACCACCGCTCTAGCTGTTAAACCCATGACAGTCCTCTGCCTTAAATAAGGGCACACTTGGTGTGACCCTCCAGGTCACAGGACCTGTCCAAGACCTCTCATAGTCCCTTGTTAGAAGTTGCACAGTACTGGAGTGGCAGAAAAATCTCATGTAATTGTTTTGTGGTACATTTACCCTAGTAACGTGCAGTTACAAGTTTGACGCCATGGACTGGGGAGTTGCCACGAGGAACAGACTCTTCTGCCTGTCAAACCACATGCCATTCACTATTTCATAGTGTTTTTCTGCTTTTGTTTACCACTAGTTTTAAGCAGGTGGTAGATAAATGCATGTGGTTGGTTGGGGGGCGATGGGTGAATCAGGGGAGGGAAGGGTAAAGAAATGTCTAACAAGGGGAAGAATTGTGTGTTTCCCATAGTTTGGAAAAAAAACAGCATAAGTCTTGGCTGCTTCTGCTGCACCCAGAGTCTTGTGCGTCTTTTCAGTCTAATTTTCCTGTCTGGAAAAAAATTGTGTCCTGTTTTTCTGCACCCGGTACATCCAGGTGCAGAAAAACCTAACAACTGATAATCAGGTGGAATAAAATGAGCACATGAAAGTACTCCTTAATTTCATTGCTCTTGATTCATACTCTGGACCATAGTTGAGGGATAGGTCTAGGCATAGTCCTCGCAATACACAATAGATTTGCGTGCGGCAGAGGCCAGAGCTCAAAAGTCAGGATACCAGATACAAGTAGGTGGTACCTCAGGGCAGGGGGAAACGCCTGTTGTCCATGGAGGTGTGGAAAAGTAAATTTTGCCATGTTCTGTGTCCCTACGCGTCCTCCATCATATGTTATCTGTGCATGATTAATATGCATATGTATTCCCCATGTTCGATTAAAGACGCAATTACAGTTGTGTCCATCTCTAGTATGCCAGTTTCCAGTTCTCGTGAATACTACGAATATCAGGCCTATGTAAAGTTACGTTGCCACGTTTCTCAGTGTGCACGTTATTCCATTGTAAAGTTCCCGTTTCTAGGCCTCAAAAGGGCCCGGACACCAGATTCAGCTCCTGTCTCCTGAGCCTCGCTGAGGAGCGATACAGCCCCCACCTGTATCCCTGACCCTTCACTTACTTCCTGCCTCACAGTGCCCGGTTCAGCCTGGCTCTGCCTCTGAGTCTGCCAAGAGTATGTTATGATTCTAGTTATCAGTCCAGCCCTCCTTCTCTGCATTCCTAAGTTACTGAATCGCATCAATAGTTTCCGTCATTGTCTAGCCTTTACGTCTCCATGTAAGAGAAATACTGTATTTATGGTCATTTAATATTCTTCATCACGCACTACATGTAGAATAATGCATGCTCCAGTCTTAGAGTCTGCTAGCCTTTACCCCGATAACTTTTGGATTCTATCAACATGTTTTCTAAACATCAGATACTAGATACTGTTTAGGTACATGTCGCCCTGACTCTCCAGACTTCAGTCTCTGCTCCTAGCACAGAGTTCGTAGCCCCCAGCTTCTCCTAGTAACACGTCATTGCCAGTTTGCGCGCACCACCAGGTTAGAGGTCCCGGCTCCTTAGGTAGCCCCCTCCATGTTTCCGCCCCATTCATGACATATTCTGTTACGTTTGCATCACATGTCTATGTATACGCCCTGTTACACCCACTTTCACCCTTATCTTTCGCGACTGCTATTGACCACACCCACTGCTCCGCCTATCATATGTACTGTAATGCAACTGTTTTACTATATATGCTTGTGTATTGTTATTAAATGTTAGCGCGCTCATCCCAGATCCAGCCCCGGCAGCTGCCGGGCCCTGCCATCCTATTCCTGTGCAGGTTGTCCTGTTCCTGTCCTTTATGCTGTAATAAACCTGCAAACTCCTACTACCTCGAATCTTGACTCTTATTTTATTGAGCTATCTGTTATTGCTATGCCTAGTCAAACCTAGATCCGGTATTATTTATTTATATACCACATAATGGCGCCCGAACAGGGACTTGCCCTTTCCCCACGCGTCGGTGAAGCCACGCCGGCTTCCTGACCCTCTGCAGTCGTGACGGAACTCTTCTGCGCACCGGCAGATATTTCTGCTTCAAGTATCCCTCAGGCCCACGGAGGAGACGGAGGAGGCGGTCCAGCATCCAGACGAGACGGTGGAGGAACGCGGCGAGTCCCGACCAGAGCCCAAGCCGAGAGTCCAAGGTCCGAGGTATCCGGAGGCCCACCCGTAACAGAAGTCCGAAGTTCGTCCGTCCGGCGTCGAAGCAGTCCAGTCCAGTCCGAGGCCTTCCGTTCTTGCTGCCCGGTGAGTACCGTTGCTGGGGTAGTATCTAGACAGGGTCAATCTAAATTGTCTCTGGTCCGATGGGTCTGGGTACGCAGATCTGAAACGAAGTGTTCACCTAGGTGGATACGGGTCTTGATGCGTCCCTTTATGGGACTGGTATGTTCCGTGCTGTTTCAGCAGCGCATCCAGTAATTCTAGCCTGTTCCGTTCTCGAGAAATTCATGTGTTTCTGTTCTCAGTGTTCCAGGTAGTATTCTGTCCGAACTGTTGCTTCATAATGTTATTCAATGTATTTTCAATGTCGTGGTATGCCTGAATTGTTTTCTCAATTGTTATTGTTCCTCGTGTATTGTATTGTGTTCAGATTCAAGTTTGCAATGTCCCTCTTTTCGAGATTACGTCAGTTAAAAACTAGAAAGGGTCTGCTAGAAGAAGCAGTTCCTGTCCCGCCTAGGGACAGTCCAGGTCATTTTATGTATCAGAAGCATGGCATAAGCGCCATATTATATCTAGATTTATGGGTAGAGTATACCAAGGAGTTAGAAGAAAAGTATAGATGGCCCGTATCAGGTACGTGGGATGCCGAGTGCATCATGAGAGTAGAAGAAGCATTATGGAAAAAGAAAGCCAGACAGTCACAGAAAGACGCCATCGAGTTATGGCGCAAAGAATCTCATAAAAGAACCGAAAAAGAAATCAGAAAGTCAGAAATAAGTCGAGAATCCTTAGAACGAGCCCAGGAAAAGGAATTAATCGAGATAGGTGAACGAGTTAAAACCGAACAGTCAGACAGACAGAGGAACGCCCTCATTAAGGGTATGTATCCTCTTCTTGCCGAGGGCTTGCCAAAAGCGACCCCGGAGGCATCCAGTAATTTTCCGCCACCATTAGTTCCGACCAAGCTACGTCACAAACCGACCGCAGCTGATATTTTCATTTCGTCCTATTTGGACGACACAGTCCCGGAATATGCAAATCCCGCTCCGCCAGTCCCTGTAAATCAGGCACTTCCTGCTCCTCCAGACACCGGGGCACCCCTTGCAGTACCTGCTACGGCACCCCCGGTCCAGCCTGTATTTCAAATTCCCGCTCTGCCAGCACGAAGAGCATCAGTCGATGGTTCCAGTTTAGGGGCCGCAGGAGGAGGTCCTCCTCAGACCCCGCCGCCAAATAGACGTCCAGGAGCAGTCGAGTTACATGAACGTGCGTTACAGCGTACGCCTAAATATCAGTCCATTGCAGAAATCAGGCGAGCTCTTACTGAATGCTGTTATGATCCAGTTCCAGGCGAGGATAGTATGGTTATATTTTCCGTGCGTGTTAGGCAGGTGTCCGAGTACTTGGTCACTTTACCGAATATGAAGGAAGATCTAGACAGAATATATCGTTTCATCCGTACAGGGGATGATCCAGAAAGTATTAGTGACGTCATGTCTCAAAGGAAAGTTGAGATCCAGCTCATGATATTAAAGTTTCTGATTAATTGTCTAATAAGGGAACAAGATTATCCGACCAAAGATCAAGTCGAAATGAGAACCCTGACAAGGTGGAGTGAGAATATAGCCGAGGGTAAGCACAAGACTATCAGTAGTATAGAGAGTATGTACAAGAAAATTCGTAAGGAAATAATAAGGTTACATGATCAACGTAAGGCAGCACAAGTAAGCGAGAAAGAAAATGACTCTGCGGAAGAGGTAGAGGACGAGAATCCCGCCAGAATAGCGTATGTAGGAAAATCTAGATTTCCAGATCGCCATTTACGTCTAGAACACAAGTCAACTTTCCATCGTCCAACACCAGAACAAGGTTCTCTAGAACAAGTATTTCAAGCTACCGACCACATTCTGAAATCACGAATCGGTTATAGCGAGTTAAGTACTATGCATGAACAAGAACTAGTCCGATCAGCAGTCCGATGGATTACTGATTCTACCACTTTTCCAGACGAAATAGTGGCACAAATGTTTCTGAAATTGCCCCCAGCCGAGCAACGACTGGTGGGTATGTATATGATCCAGCACCTCATTACATTGTATGAGGGTCAACATTCTGATCCAGGTCCGTTACATGATGTCCTGAACGAGTTACTCCAGTATAAATGGAAAGGTTTAGGTACCGATTTAATTAGTGTTATTCTAGAACAGCGCCACAAATATAGTATGTTTCTGAACCCGCATTTTGTTCATGTCTCACCCCCAGAAAGTAAACCCTTTTACATAGACAGACAGAATCCGTTACGAGAAGTACATCCAATTAAGACAGACGGTGGTGAAATGCAACGAGTGTTTGTTTACACCCCGATCACAAAGATGGAACTCTTAGAGATGAAAAAGTTAATTCCCTGTCATGATAAAGATCCAGCAGGGTTCCACCGAGAATTAAAAGACATGCTCCGTATGGGAGAATACACGTATCCAGATATCATTAAAATGTTAAATGTCTTGTTGCCCGCAGGGGTATATGAGAAACTCAAAGAAAAAGAATGGGAGGTGGGAGAGAAAAAGATCGATTGGGCAGTTCTAGAAGCTGAAGATAAGGCACGAGTACCAGGTACCGGTCTTGGAGATAAATGTAAAGAATTACCTGAACTGTTAATACAAGTTTTGCCCAGACTATTAGCAACTAAAAAGGAAGACTGGGATGCAATCTCAGCATGTAAACAGAAACAAGACGAAGATATTAGTGATTATTATTCCAGATTTGAGAAATGTTTTACCATAAACAGTGGCCTCAAGACAAGTAGCGAGTCATACCCTCATCTTTTTGTTACTAAACTAGTCGAGAATTCAAGTCCACAAATTAAAAACCGAGTTTTGAAAGTCGAAAGTACCTGGCAAGCTAATACCCCGTCCCAAATGTTACAGATGCTTCAATATCACCAGAATAGAATCAGAGAAGAGCAAGAACATGAGAGAAAACGTATGAAAGACACAAAAATGAAAGTGCTAGTTGCACAATCTGTTCCTCAAGACAGTCAGAAGAGGGGTCCGAATCAAGTCAGTCATCCCGCAGCTCCCGTTAAAGGAAACTGCAATTATTGTAAACAGCCAGGTCATTTTATAAACGAGTGTGCAGTTCTGAAACACAACATAGCTACCGGTAAGACTAAAGAAAGACCACGTCCGCCTAGACAAGAACAAGTTACACAGACTTCTCAGCCACAGAATGCACCACAGACAGTAACAGCACCGCAGCCTATCGCTGCAACACAACATGTTACACAGCAGATGTACCAGTATGCACAGTCCGAGTATCCAGAGTATCAACCGTATTCATGAAACAGCCTAGAGAGGGAGGTAGGCTTGCCTCTCATCGAGATACCTGTAGATCAAGAAGGTCCCTATGTTCACAGTCAAGTATTAGGGAAAGACCGAAAGTTTCTGATTGATACAGGGGCAAGTAGGACCACCATCAGCCACGCCGAAGTTCCAGGGGCTCCACTCTCAGGCTCTAGAAATGTTTCCCTTGGATTTTCAGGAAAGCCTATTGTAAATGAAATATCAAAGCCAGTTACTCTAGAAGTAGGTCCATTGTCCCGCACTACTGATCTGTTACTTACTAAGTCATGTCCAGAAAATGTATTAGGCATTAAAACACTGAAAGAATTAGGTGCAGTTATTTGCTGCTCCCCAGAGGGAATACGATTGTTCCTACGCGACTTCAAGGGTCACTATGTATTACGAGATTTTGATCCGAGATTGTCTAATGTTCCGCAGCATCTATGGGCGCAAGGTCCAACTGATGTTGGCTTTATGCAAATCACACCCCATCGTGTGACTATCAAGCCAGGTGTAGTGTTACCACGAATCAGACAGTACAGATTGCCACCTGAGGCTGTAGCAGCCTTATCCAAAATTATTGACGAGCTCATGGCTCAAGGAGTAGTTGTAGAAACTGACTCCAATGTATGTAATTCTCCGATCATTCCAGTCATGAAACGTACTGATCCGAATGCACCTCCAGTATATCGATTAGTGATTGACCTTCGAGAACTTAATAAATGTATTATTCCCCAGTACCCAGTTGTCCCAGATATCTCTTCCCTATTGACGGCCATTGATTCCGAAGCTTCATTTTTCACTGTCATAGACCTCAAGAACGCGTTTTTCAGTGTCCCCATTCATCCAGACAGCCAGTTTCTTTTCGGATTTTGTTTAAATGGAAGGAGCTATATGTTCACACGAGCTCCTCAAGGTTTCACAGAAAGTCCTAGTATTTACAGTCAAGCACTTAAGAGACAACTAGACAACATTCACATGCCAACTGACACTGCCCTGCTCCAGTATGTCGATGATCTCCTGATCACAGCCCGTTCTGAACGTGCTTGCGAGCAAGCATCACTTACAGTCTTGTATTTCCTAGCCGAGATGGGGCACAAGGTGTCCCCTTCGAAGCTTCAATTTTGTGTCCAGCAAGTGATCTACTTAGGCCACTTACTGTCCAAGTGGGGTAGGCAGTTGACACCTGACCGTATTCAGTTAATAGCGAGTCTTCCTCAGCCCAAGACCCAGAAGGAGGTACGTGCTTTTATCGGCCTTACTTCTTATTGCAGACAATGGATTCCTCAGTATGCATTTCTAGCCAAGCCACTGATACAGTTAACGACACAGGAGGCAGCCGTATCGACTGTCCTCCCTTGGACATCTGAACATACACTTAGTTTCAATGAGTTAAAGAAAGCCCTATGCCAAGCTCCAGTTCTAGCTACACCGAACTACAGTAAGCCTTTTACACTTTTCGTCACTGAACGTGAAGGTACAGCATTATCTGTTCTCACACAAGATCAAGCAGGACAATACAAGCCTTGTGCTTATTTTTCGAGCACATTAGATCCTGTAGCCCAGGCTCTCAAGTCAGTTGCAGCCACAGCACTAGCTATCAGACAAAGTGATTCCATAGTCTTAGGACACTCCCTGACAGTACAAGTTCCACACTCTGTGGAAGTTCTTTTAAACCGAACACAAACTCAGCACTTGACAATTGCACGTTTAACAGGTTATGAATTGACACTGTTCCAGCCACACATAGAAATCAGACGCTGCAACGTTCTAAATCCTGCTACACTGTTACCGTCAGTTACTCTGAATCCTGCCACACACGACTGTGTGGAAGTGGTTAACATCATGACAAAGCCAAGACAAGATCTGACAGATATTCCATTACCAGATCCCGACCTGACACTTTATGTGGATGGTTCATGCATGAGAACAAGTACAGGTGAACTAGTAGCCGCGTATGCAGTGACTACTGACACTGAAGTTATTGAAACACACCGTATTGACACCCTGTCTGCTCAAGCAGCAGAGCTAGTTGCTCTGACTCAAGCCTGCATACACGCCAAGAACCTGAAAGTTAATATTTACACAGATTCACGTTACGCATTTGGAGTCGTACACGACTTTGGAGTGCTCTGGCAGGAGAGAGGTTTCATGACTTCTCATGGAACCAAGATTCAGCATGGTCTCCTTATCCAGGCTCTGTTAGATGCAATACATTTACCGACATCCATTGCTATCATGAAATGCAAAGCACATACGAAGGCTACTGACATTATTTCCCAGGGTAATGATCTAGCAGATCGCACAGCCAAGCTTACAGCTCAGACTCCAGACATTTCAGTTAAGCCAACACAGACACACACTCCAGATCCGACTACATGTATGACAGTTAAGGACCCTACTCAAGATGTCATAGATATCCAGTTACATGCTACTCCCGATGAAATCAAGAAATGGTCCGAACAAGGAGGGGTCCAGACAGATCAGGGATGGGTAACGAAGGGTAGAGCCACATGGTTTCTCCCCGACTCTATGGTTCAAGTCATTATCAATACCGCACATAGTCCAGCACATTTAGGAGAAAAAGCTATGTTAGACAGTATCCAGAATATTTGGTTCAACAAGCATTTACGAGCTGCAGCCAAGCAGAAAGTCCGTACCTGTATGATATGTTGTCAGTTTAATCCAGGTAAAAGTGTCCCGGTGGAACAAGGTGGATTCCAGCCCCCTGACCACCCTTTTGAAGTCCTCCAGATGGATTACATTCAGATGGAGCGATGTCGAGGTTTCAAGTATGTCCTCGTAGTTGTATGCGCTTTGTCCAGGTGGACGGAGGCATATCCAGTCCCAGATTACACAGCCGCGACCACTGCCAAGCAGTTGGTTCGTGAGTTCTTCCCCCGTTACGGACTCCCTAGGGTCGTATATTCTGACAACGGCCAGCCATTCTCATCTGAACTCATGAAGCATGTTTCCCTTCTGTTAGGGTACCAGTGGAAGTTCCATTGTGTACGCCATCCTGAAGCAGCCGGTCTCGTAGAGAGACATAATCAGACCCTGAAAATCCGCATTGCAAAAGTTTGTCAAGAGAAAGGTGTGGACTGGCTAGTAGCTCTGCCAGTTGCTTTATTTTATATGCGCATGGTCGCACATTCCAGATCAGGTCTGTCCCCGTACGAGGTCGTTTTCGGCCGCCCCCCTAACATGTGGGGTACACCTAGACCCCGAAGTATTACAGATGTTTCAAGTAATATGCTGACAGATTACCTAGCTTCCTTGATGTCTGCCCTCAACTCTTGTCGTTCACAGGTTGCCGCCGCGTTTCCAGACAATACCGAGGTGGCACCGCATGAAATCGTTCCCGGATCCATGGTCCTAGTGCGAAATTTCGATCGTTCAAGTCCGCTGGAGCCTCGCTGGAAGGAGCCCCGACAGGTCCTCCTGGCCACCCGTACAGCCGTGAAGTTGGAGGGACGCAAAGGCTGGGTGCATCTTTCGCATATCAAAAAGTTTTATGGATTGAAGCCAGTCTCAAAGAACATTTCCGAGGATTTAAAAGACTGCCAAAGTACTATTCTTAAGGACTGTCCCGCAAAAGACAATGATACTGCACCCTCCCTGTTAGAGAAAACTCCGCAACAGGAGTATAAATTAAAACTAAGGTCTAGTAAAATAAGTCAGCCAGTTTGATTGTCTAAGTCCTCCCCTAGGTGAAACGGTTAGACCGGTTTCTGACATGTATAAAATAGACCCCCATAGTGAGAGAGTTAGTCAAAACTCAATCCGATGTATCGTTTTTCTAAGTTTCATATTATTTCTCAGTATTATGATTTCCTGCACCAGTTATGCATTTTACTTGTATTTTCCAGTTTCTCATGTAAATAAGTCTTCTAATGTTACAGTAGAGCACACGTTTAGTGATCTGCCTCCTCATGAACTCTCTTACCGCCTCGCTATGCGTAACAATTCTTTTATCCGCATGTTACATTATTCACACCAGACCAGCAATGCCACTAATTGTTGGGTGTGTGGTCGACTCCCCCCTTTCCAGACACCGAAGGGAGTTCTGCCACTCTTTCCTTATCCATTTTCACATAATGGTTCGTGTGGAGCATGGTCCACGTTAACGTCATCCTCAACAGATATGTCTTTTCTTAACAGTACATGTTTTCCAGACAAGCAAGGTCTTCCCCACAGAACAGGGTTAGATCTAGAAAACGAAGTTTACAATTTAGGTAATTATTCTTCGAATTTCATGGTCCTGAATGCTCAGTCTGATTCTACTCCAGACTTACCTGCTATTTCAGTACTGCCAGTCAAAGGCGAATTATGTGTTAGAAATTATGGTTCCGTACATGTAGGACACAGTGATTGTACTACTATTGTCAAGTATAGTGACAGTAGGAAATCTATTTTCAAAGCTTCACGTCATTCTTATTTTATTTGTGGTCAGACCGCATATGTTCGTCTGCCCCTCGATTGGGAGGGAACCTGTTACATTGCCTTCCTACTGCCACCAGTTTTCCTAGCCCCATCTGATTATCATAGAAACACACATCTAGTACACCTTAGACATAGAAGGGAGATCGAGTCCCCGATTGTCGATTATACTGAAACTGCTCTAGAACAGTATACAGATTTCAATAGGGGTTTCTTCTTCTTTATAGGCCCTATCCAGAATAGTAAGCTAATCCGTAGATTAACCAGAACCCTTGAAGCTGTAGTAAATGAGACTGCCTCTGCTCTAGGTAACTTAACTGAAGAGCAATCTGCTATGAGATTTGTCGTGCTCCAGAATCGTCTCGTCCTTGACGTCATATTGGCCGATAGGGGCGGGGCCTGTAGAGTCATCGGATCTAGTTGCTGCATTTTCATTCCAAATAACGCACCGTCTGTTTATTCAGCTATAACCAGACTCCATAAAATTGCCCATCTGTTACACCAAGATCCAGGCACCTGGACATGGTCCGGTTGGTTCTGGAATATAATTTCCGCCTGGGGATGGAAAGTATTGTCCTTTCTAGGTATCACAGTAGCGATCATATTCAGCTGCTGCCTCTGTATACAATGTGGCCCTGCGATTTGCGGCATTTGTGCTACCTCTTGTATTCCTAGTCCCAAGCCCCGTTCTAAATCCCGTTCCAAGAAAATTCGAGACGAGCAAATGATACTGTATGAAATGATAGATGGTATCATGAATATTGATGTTTCCTGATGGAAACGTAGTGACAAGGAGGGAATGTGGAAAAGTAAATTTTGCCATGTTCTGTGTCCCTACGCGTCCTCCATCATATGTTATCTGTGCATGATTAATATGCATATGTATTCCCCATGTTCGATTAAAGACGCAATTACAGTTGTGTCCATCTCTAGTATGCCAGTTTCCAGTTCTCGTGAATACTAAGAATATCAGGCCTATGTAAAGTTACGTTGCCACGTTTCTCAGTGTGCACGTTATTCCATTGTAAAGTTCCCGTTTCTAGGCCTCAAAAGGGCCCGGACACCAGATTCAGCTCCTGTCTCCTGAGCCTCGCTGAGGAGCGATACAGCCCCCACCTGTATCCCTGACCCTTCACTTACTTCCTGCCTCACAGTGCCCGGTTCAGCCTGGCTCTGCCTCTGAGTCTGCCAAGAGTATGTTATGATTCTAGTTATCAGTCCAGCCCTCCTTCTCTGCATTCCTAAGTTACTGAATCGCATCAATAGTTTCCGTCATTGTCTAGCCTTTACGTCTCCATGTAAGAGAAATACTGTATTTATGGTCATTTAATATTCTTCATCACGCACTACATGTAGAATAATGCATGCTCCAGTCTTAGAGTCTGCTAGCCTTTACCCCGATAACTTTTGGATTCTATCAACATGTTTTCTAAACATCAGATACTAGATACTGTTTAGGTACATGTCGCCCTGACTCTCCAGACTTCAGTCTCTGCTCCTAGCACAGAGTTCGTAGCCCCCAGCTTCTCCTAGTAACACGTCATTGCCAGTTTGCGCGCACCACCAGGTTAGAGGTCCCGGCTCCTTAGGTAGCCCCCTCCATGTTTCCGCCCCATTCATGACATATTCTGTTACGTTTGCATCACATGTCTATGTATACGCCCTGTTACACCCACTTTCACCCTTATCTTTCGCGACTGCTATTGACCACACCCACTGCTCCGCCTATCATATGTACTGTAATGCAACTGTTTTACTATATATGCTTGTGTATTGTTATTAAATGTTAGCGCGCTCATCCCAGATCCAGCCCCGGCAGCTGCCGGGCCCTGCCATCCTATTCCTGTGCAGGTTGTCCTGTTCCTGTCCTTTATGCTGTAATAAACCTGCAAACTCCTACTACCTCGAATCTTGACTCTTATTTTATTGAGCTATCTGTTATTGCTATGCCTAGTCAAACCTAGATCCGGCATTATTTATTTATATACCACAGAGGGGAAATTCCCGTCCCAGAAATCTACATTAAATTAATAAATAGTATCCTTTTTTAAATATCTGTTTGGTGCCAGTGCATATGACTTTAATTTCTGCCTTTGGGATTCTATGTTACAAGTCCATAGGGTGCATGTATCCTTTGTGAGCTTAATAAAATGTTGAAAACTCTATAAATCCTCACTCCTACATCCAAGTACTCCCAGGCTACCATTCTACACTCTGCACTGTCTGAAAAACAGCTTAACATTTTCAAAATTCTGCAACTCTGCATTGATTTGGCTTGTAAATTATATTTTGGGAAATTTTCATGTATTAACTATTTAATTTTAATACTATAGGTGATTGAAATTACTGACGAAGAAAGCAAGATTTAGCACCAGGCAACTGAAGTCAGTGCCATAAGAAGGATTATTTTGAAATACTGAAGGACATCCAGCATTCTACGTTTAAACAATTTCCAAAATCTAGGTGTGGCGAGGAAGTGGGAGCTGAGGAAAGTACTATACTGTAAGCGAAGTCTCTAATTTAGTATTTCATTAACCCAGAGCAAAGCCATTTCTGTGCACAGAATAACGTTCATCTAAAACATCATGTAATTCCAGAGAGGAAGCACACACTGCATAAAAAGAAAGTTATAACAAAAGGTTTCTTCTGCAGACCATCAAAGAAAAGACGCTGAGAGAAGACTCCGAAGCTGACACGTTAACAACCAAAAGATTGGAAAATCACCTTTGTTCAACAACCGTTTTTAACCAGTTACACAAGTTTGAGACTATCTGACTCTGGGTAGAAAACCACGACCCACTCTGCTCACTCTTGCGAAAACCTTAAAAATTCACCACTTTATTGTGTTCATAACCATCTCAGATTGTTTATTTTTTATTGTGTACTGTTCTGTAATTCTATGTAAATCGCCTCAACAGTATCTGCTGTGAATGAGTGATATGTAAAACTGTTAAATATAAAAATGGATTAAATGAGCACAGTTGCGCTATAGGTAATGTAAATAAATCCTCGTCTTCAGAACTATAAACCTTAACCTTACCCCAAACATAGAAAGGGTAAAAGGAACTGATGTTCTGAGACTCGTGATCCACAATAGTACTGTGCACGTTCTAACGCCCTCAGTTACTGCCATTACGTCAGTGCAAAAAGGTACTTATCAGTTTAATTATTAAATATAAGACTAACACCTTATCACTGCATTGCTAAGAACCTATACAAATAGATTTGAGAAAATCTTCAGTCACAAAATAAGTTGCTGCCGGATAGGCTATAACCTAAAGACTATTATCTGCTAGAAACATTTCGACAGGTGTTACAGGGCTGCTTCCAGACATATTTTGCTCAATTCAAGTGTTGAGAAGATTACACACAATTTCTTTTAGAGATAAATGCTGAACATTATCTAAACAAGCCCAACTCTAAAATCGGGTACACTCTTACCGTGGCATATAAGCAAGAGAAAACTAAACGTAGAGATATTAACTCTAGGAATACACCTTATAAAAACAAGGACTGTGAGAACAAATTCAGTGTTCAAAACCGCCTCAATCAAAGCAAAATAACCTAAGTTGGGGAAAAAAGTTACATGTGCCAAAAAAGATACAGCCATAAATCTTATCTCACAGAATTTGACACAATGCACACTGGGGGAAACCACTCTCAGTGCAAAGTATGCCAAAAAAGTTTCAGGCGTAAATCTTATCTCACTGTGCATATGAGAATCCACACTGGGGAAAAACCTTATCAGTGCTCTGAATGCCAGAAAAGGTTTAGTGTCAAAGCGAGTCTATATCTACATGCATTAACCCACTCTGGGGAAAAATCTTACCAGTGCGCTGAATGCCCGAAAAGTTTCGCCCGTAAATCGAAACTCACTGAACATATGAGAATCCACTCTGGAGAAAAACCTTATCAGTTCTCTGAATGCCAGAAATGTTTCATTGACAAAAACAGTCTCACTCGGCATATAAGAACCCACACTGGTTATAAACCTTTTCAGTGCTCTGACTGCCAGAAATGTTTCAGTTGCAAAAGCAGACTCACTGAACATATAAGAATCCACACTGGGGAAAACCCTTATCAGTGCTCTGAATGCCCAAACAGTTCAAACTTAAATCACTTCTATTTGCACATTTGAGATTCCACACTGGGGAAAAACCGTATCAGTGCTCTAAATGCCAGGAAAGGTTTTGTAACAAACAAAGCCTTTCTCAACATGCAATAACCCATTCTGTGGAACAACCTTATCAGTGCTCTGAATGCCCGAAATGTTTCAGTGTAAAACGTAATCTCACACGGCATACAAAGATCCACACTGGGGCAAAACGTTATCAGTGCTCTGAATGCCACAAATGTTTCAGTGACAAAAACTGTCTCACTCGGCATACAAGAACCCACACTGGGGAAAAACCTTATCAGTGCTCTGAATGCCAGAAATGTTTCATTGACAAAAACAGTCTCACTCATCATATAAGAACCCACACTGGGGAGAAACCTTTTCAGTGCTCTGAATGCCAGAAATGTTTCAGTTACAAAAGCAAACTCATTGAACATACAAGAATCCACACTGGGGAAAAACCTTTTCAGTGCTCTGAATGCCAGGAAAGGTTTTGTAACAAACAAAGTCTTTCTCAACATGCAATAACCCATTCTGTGGAACAACCTTATCAATGCTCTGAATGCCAGAAATGGTTCAGTAGAAAAAATAGTCTCACACGGCATACAAAGATCCACACTGGGGAAAAACCTTATCAGTGCTCTGAAAGCCAGAAATGTTTCATTGACAAAAGAACTCTTTCTCAACATACAATAACCCACACTGGGGAAAAACCTTATCCATGCTCTGAATGTCAGAAATGTTTCAGAGACAAACTCAGTCTCACTCAACATATAAGAACCCACACTGGGGAAAAACCTTATCAGTGCTCTAAATGCCCAAAAGATTTCACACTTAAATCACTTCTAACTGGGCATATGAGATTCCACACTGGGGAAAAACCTTATCAGTGCACTGAATGCGACAAATGTTTCAGGGTAAAAAGCAATCTCACTCAGCATATAAGAACCCACACTAGGGAAAAACCTTATCAGTGCTCTGAATGCCAAAAATGTTTCGGCCAAAAAAACAATCTCATTATTCATATAAGAACCCACACTGGGGAAAAACCTTATCGGTGCTCTGAATGCCACACATGTTTCAGTGAAAAAACCAGTCTCACTCAGCATATAAGAACCCACACTGGGGAAAAACCATATCAGTGCTCTGAATGCCAAAAATATTTCTGCCATAAAAACAGTCTCATTAATCATATAAGAACCCACACTGGGGAAAAACCATATAGGTGCTCTGAATGCCAGATATGTTTCAGTACAAAAGGCAGTCTCACTCAGCATCTAAGAACCCACACTGGGGAAATACCTTATCAGTGCTCTGAATGCCAAAAATGTTTCAGCCTTAAATGTAATCTCACTAAACATATGAGAATCCACACTGGAGAAGAAAATTATCAGTGCTCTAATTGTCAGAAAAGATTCAGAGGTAGAGATAATTTCAAGCGCCATAAGAAAACACACCATCAAAATATTTTAGTGCCAGAAAAGCATCAGTTTTAAACCAATCTCACTCTACATGAGCAGACGCACACAGGGGAAAAACATTACCAATGCTGTGAATGCCAGAAATTCCTATCTGATAGGCACAGCCTCACTAACCATAAGCGATTCTCCATACTGATGAAAAACTTTATGAGTGTTCTGAATGCCAGAAGAGCTGCAGAGAAAAACGCTATCTCACCATGAGAAACTCCACACTGGAGAAAATCCTTATGCCAAAAAAGCTAGTATCTGAAAGACAGAATCTGAAAGAAACACGTTAGTGTTAGATTCCTTACCTTAGAATTACCCCCAGGTGTCAGACTGGATACGGAAAGTTTTTCGTCAGCAGTAACCCTGCGCGTCGGTAGGCGTCGTCTGCGGCTCCGTGTCCGTCGTCGGTGTCGTGATCGCCGGAATAATGTCGCTGGAGTACTTAGACGCCGCCCTCGAGCGCTGACGTCAGTTCTTCTTTTTTCCGCGCCAGCTAGCGCAGATCCGGGAAGAGCACGTACCTTTAGTCATTTTTTGACTAACTTTTTGGACATTTTTGACTATCTTTGTCGAGTCGACTCGACTCCTGGTGCCAGTAGGGATGCCCGGTTTCAAGCTGTGTGGCGCCTATCACCGACTGATGTCTGTTACTGACCCCCTCCGCCGGTGTTCCTACTGTTTGGGGGCGACCACGATGACAAGTCGTGCTCCGACTGCCGGGCCTTGACGTCGAAGGATAGGTGGGAGCGTTCCCGTAAGCTCCTCGAGCTCCGGCAGTCGACTCTGTGCCGCTTGAGGTCCCAGTCGGGGAGGAAGTCGAGGAACTGGTCGCGGAGCCGCAGTCATCACCGATCATCCGGATCCAAGTCCTCGCACTCGGGTAAGTCTAGGCATGCCAAAAAGAAGCAGTGAGGACTCCCCTCGCCACTCACGCGGCTCAGGAGTCGCATCCTGTCCCACACCCTCTGGTCCCTGGACTGAATGCGACTCCGGGCGATATTAGAGACTTCCTCGTGGCCAAGAGGACTCTCTTCCCGCCGTCGACACCTGCCGGCGCGGCTTCGGGCCCGCGGGTCCGACTGGGAGTCCTAACTTGCTGGCGGCTTCGGCCCCGGTGCCGTCGGCAACTTCGGTCTCGGCGTGCAGGACCCCGTGGGATCCAGGCCTGGATCCCGGTCGCGCCAGTTGACCTTATGACTCCTCCGCTGGCGCTGACCCCGGCGCCATCCTTGGACAACACCGTCTCTGGTTTTAGCCCCAGTCCCGGTTCGGCGTCGGAGCAGCGCCGTCTCCGATGTTGATGGGTGAGCCCTTCACCTATGACTCTACGGCTCTGTCATTTATGCAAGTGTGGCTCACTGGTTAGAGGAGGCAGACCCTGAAGCAGAGGTCAGACCCGGGACCAGGGTTCAAATCCCTACGCGGCAGGGTCTTGAGCCCAAATGTCCACGGACTCGACAATTCTCGCTTCGGTGCCTACTCGAATCACGGGTTCACACTCTGCAACTCTGGGCAATAGCTTGCTTAATCTCCACTAAGGCCCCCCAGCGGCGGGATGCCTGGCTTTCACCTTGGGGATGCCCAGTAGGGGTTATCTCACAGGGAAAAGTCAGGACGGGTTCCCAAAGCAAGCGGCTTGAGACCTATCGGTGATAAGGCGCTATATAAGAACCTTTGACATTTGACATGCCTGTTAATCAGGACACGGATCAAGGGGAGGACTGGGAGGGGTCTGATGACCCTCTGGCACAGCAGTGCCAGTTAAGTCAGGACTGGGATGATGAGCTGGGGGATGCCAGTGGTCTAGACACTTCACCTGACACTGGTTTTCTCTCTCCTCCCTCCGTGACTACGGAGGAGGGGGCTACTTATGCTGTGGTGTTGTGCAGGGCGGCCAAGGCCCTAGCCCTTGAGATCCCTGCAGCAGCGTAAGGACTAACTTCCTCACCGAAGTGCTTCAATGCCAGTCAGCTCTACGAAGCCTCTGCTGCCGTTTAATGAGGCCCTCACTGACTTTCTGATGGGCACTTGGTCCAAGCCCTCCACAGTTCTCCCTGTGGATCAGTACATGGACCAATGCCAACGCCCGGCTCCGGGCGACCCCTGCTTTCTGTCCACCCACTCCACCCCCGAGAGTCTGGTTATCCAGGCCTCCACGTCCCAGACTGCATTCCCGACCGCTCTGCCATATCAGGAATCCAAAAGGCTAGATCAGTTTGGCAAGAAACTGTTCTTCTCGGTCAGCCTAGGATTGCGGTCCATTAACACTGCATGCCTTTTGGGCTGTTACACCCACTCTCTGTGGGATACGGTGGCAGACGTGCAGCCCCAGTGTCTGGCGGAGGCCCAGACACGGCTCGCCCAGGCTGTCGCTGACGGCCGAGACGCAGCACGGTATTCCATCCGATGTGGACTTGACACCACGGACTCGCTGGGCAGAGCAAATTCAACGACTGTGGCGATTACTCGTCACGCCTGGCTGAGGTCCGCCAGTTTTTCAGGGGATGTCCAGAACACACTCATGGACATGCCCTTTGATGGCCGTCTCCTCTTTGGCGACAAAGCAGATAGCGAGCTTGAGCGCTTTAAGGACTTCAGGGCTATGGCCAAGTCCTTGGGCCTGTCGGGCCAGCGCCAGCAAACTTCTGCTTTTCGTCTCTTTGGTGGCAACGGAAGGGGCACCCCCACACATTTGTACAGCCTCAACGTGGTCGTGGACGTGCTGCCTGACGTAGCGGAGCAGGGGGTCAGAGAGCCGGTCAGTCCACATCAGCTCCCGCAGCTTCTGCCTCAAAGTCTTCCTAGTCCGAGCTTTCAGGCTCATTCCACGCCAGTCGGAGGCAGGGTTTGCCATCACGTACTCCACTGGCGTTCCATCACTTCGGACAGGTGGGTGCTGCAAATCATCCGAAGGGGCTACTCCCTCCCCTTTGAGGCGACCCCTCTAGCCATGCCACCACAGTACCATGTCGGGGGATCACTTGCAACTTCTGCGAGAGGAAGTTACGGCCCTCTTGGCCAAGGGGGCCATCAAGCGCGTTCCTGGTCCCACTACTTTCTGGTTTCAAAGAAGGGCAAAGGGGGCCTGTGCTCTATCTTGGAACTCAGGAGCGTCAACGGCTCCCTCCTGAAGGAGAAGTTCAAGATGCTGACTTTAGCTCAGGTTCTGGCTGCCGTAGACCCTGGAGACTGGATGGTAGCGTTGGACTTGCAGGACACCTATTTCCATATTCATGTCCTGCTGGCCCACCGGCGTTACATGCGGTTCATGGTAGGCCACGAGCACTTTCAGTTTACCGTGCTCCCCTTCGGCCTTACCAGTGCCCCCGGGTATTCACTAAAGTGATGGCAGTGGTTGCAGCTCATCTGCGCAGATTAGGGGTTCCAGTCTTCCCCTATCTCGACCACTGGTTGTTGAAGGCGGGCTCGCCCCAGACAGTCATCTTCCACCTCCAGAGTACGGCCGGCCTCCTGCACTCGCTTGGGTTCTCCATCAACGTACCGAAGTCACACCTGAGTCCCTCTCAGAAGATCCTCTTCATCGGAGCGGTTCTACACTCGGCGCAGTTTTGGGCAGCGGGTTTGGGATATTCAGGCTCTGTTTCCAATCTTTCAGCCTATATCCAGAGTTTCGGTCAGAATGACCCTGCGGCTCCTGGGGCTGATGGCCTCCTGCATCCTGCTGGTACATCACGCCAGGTGGCGGATGCGGGCTCTCCAGTGGGACCTGAAGTTCCAGTGGGCACAGCATCAGGCCAACCTGACTGACCACGTTCTGATCTCGAAGGGCACTGCGAGACAGCTGCAGTGGTGGCTCATGGACCGCGATTGGGTCAGTGGCAGATCCCTCTCCCTTCCCCAACCGGAGCACACAGTGGTGACGGGTGCGTCCCTCCTGGGATGGGGTGGCCACATGGGACAGGCGGAGATCCGAAGCCTCTGGTCTCCGGCTCCATATCAACCTTCTGGAGCTGCGGGCGATCCGACTTGCACTGAAGACATTCCTTCCCTCTGTCCAGGGAAGTATAGTGCAGGTGTTCACGGACAACACCACCGCCATGTAGTACTGCAACAAACAAGGCGGGGTGGGGTTGTGGACCCTATGTCAGGAGGCTCTGCGCCTCGGGACATGGCTGGAATATCAGGGCATCACCATGGTGGTTCAACACCTGGCAGGTTCGCCGAACACCAGGGCGGACAAACTCAGCCGCCGGTGCTTGATCAATCATGAATGGCGTCTGTACTCGGACGTGGCAAAGGTCTCTTTCAGCAGTGGGGAGAGCCTTGGTTAGATCTATTCGCCACCGAAGAGAACGCGCAATGTCTTCAGTTCTGCGCGTTGAAATTTCCAAGGCGGCACTCGCTCGGCGACGCTTTTCGTCGCGAGTGGAGTTGCGGTCTGTTGTACGCTTTTCTGCCTATCCCACTTCTGCCCAGAGTGCTGAAGAAGATCAGGCGCGACCGGGCCCAAGTCATCCTTGTGGCTCCTGATTGGGCACAAAGATACTGGTATCTCGAGCTACTCAGAATGTGAATCGATCCCCAGATTCGACTGCCTCTTCAGGAGTAACCTTCTGTCGCAGCAGCAGGGAACGGTCCTCCACCCGAACCTGTCCAGCCTCCACCTCCATGCGTGGAGATTGAGCAGCGACAGTTGAGGCCATTTGACTTGCCTCCTGAAGTCTGTGATGCTATTCTGCCAGACAGGCGTCCCCCCACAAAAACGGTATATGCCTGCAGGTGGAACAAATTTGTGGCATGATGCACAGCAAAGGCTGTGGATCCTCTCTCTGCCCCTCTTTCAGAGGTTTTCCTCTTTCTTCTTTCTGTCGCCCAGCAGGGCTCTGTCCTGGGCACTATCAAGGGCTATCTTTCGGCCATTTCAGCCTTCTTGTGGCTTCCTGGTCAGCCTTCTATTTTCAAGTTCATTGTTGTAAATAGATTCTTGAAAGGCATCACGCACATGTTTCCTCCTGTTCCTTTCGTGATGCCTCAGTGGGACTTGAATCTGGTTCTTACCTTTTTGATGTGCGCTCCCTTTGAGCCACTTCATAATTGCCCTCTCTGTCTTCTGACCTAAAAACTGCTTTCCTGGTTGCCATCACCTCAGCCAGAAGAGTGAGTGAGCTCCAGGCTCTTAGCCTGCTTTCCTCTCTGTCCATCCGGACAAAGTTGTTCTGAGGACTCGTCCTTCTTTTCTACCCAAGGTGGTTACTGCCTTTCACATCGGACAGACCATTACCATGCCCACCATCTTTCCACCTCCACATCTCTCGAAAGAGGAAGAGAGGCTCCACCGTCTGGACCTAAAACGCACGCTCTCCTTTTACCTGAACCGCACATAACAGTTCCAGGTGGACGGCCAACTCGTTGTTGGCTACGTGGGAGCTAAGAAGGGACAGGCAGTGCACAAGCGGGCCATCTCTCGTGGGTCGTTTTGTGCATCAAGATCTGTTATTCCTTGGCTAAAAAGGAACCTCTTGTGGGACTGCATGCCCATTCCACTCAGACTACAGCGGCTACTACTGCTTTGAGACGGGGAGTCCCTTGCAGGACATTTGTCAGGCAGCTACGTGGGCCTCGCTGCACACGTTTGCCAAACATTACTGCCTGGAGAGCCAAGGCCGGAGAGACTTATTCTTTGGCCGTTCTGTTCTCCAGGACTTCCTGGTGTGATTTTGGTTCGCAGACCCACCACCGGGGTTGGTATTGCTGGGGTATCTATTCTAAGGTAAGGAATCGAACACCAATGTGTTTCTTTCAGATGCACAATTTACTTACCATCGGTAACGATATATCTGTAAGAAACATTAGTTAGTGTTAGATTCCTTACCGCCCCACCCATCCTCCCCGTTTCTGCGAACCGATATCTAGGGTTCAGGAATTTCCCTGTTAGGGCCCTAGTTTCATGGTACCAGTGTCTGTTTCTTGCATGGCTCTGCGTTCCTGGCGCGGAAAGCTATGTACAGAACTGACGTCAGCGAGGGTGGCATCTAAGTACTCCTGTGACGTCATTTCGGTGATCACGGTGACGGACGCGGAGCCGCAGACGATGCCTACCGACACGCAGGGGTACTGCTCACGAAAGTCAAATTCCACCAAGCAGTTCCAGCGCCTGTTCGTCGTACCAAACAACTGCAGCCAATGAATCCTGGGCTCACTGTCAAACAAGTTCAAGTGTGACTCCTGATGAGACCATCACCATTGACTGTCTTGTCTGTGAGAAGCTGCTCCAGCCCTCCTGTGATGGTGGGCCGGAAGACCTTCACCGCCAAGTGAAATGCTCGCAACTCCAACAGCTCTGTCTCCCATATGGCCTTCCCATCCCATTCAAGAAGAGATACATGCGTCCCTGTTCCAGAAGTAGGTCGTGGTTGCTATTCCCACTACTTCTTGGTACCCAAGAAGGACAACGGCCTGCGTCCTAGCTTAGACCTCAGGGACATCAACCGGTTTCCCCAGAAGGAGAAGTTCAAGATGTTAACCTTGGCTCAGGTCTTGTCTGCCCTCGACCCTGGAGATTTGATGGTAGCGTTGGACTTGCAGGATGCTTACTTTCACATCCCCATCTTGCCTGCCTACTGGCGCTACCTACGGTTCATGGTAGGCCACAAGCTTTTTCAGTTTACCACGCTCCCCTTTGGCCTTACCAGCGCCCCTAGGGTGTTCACGAAAGTGATGGCGGTGGTCGCAGCTCATGTGCGCAGATCAGGGGTTCCAGTCTTCCCCTATCTCGATGACTGGCTGTTGAAGGCAGGCTCGTCCAGGCTGTCGTCTCCCACCTCCAGACTACAGCAGACTTCCTGCATTTGCTGTGGTTCACAGTTAACGTGCGGAAGTCGCACCTGATTCCCTCCCATAAGTCCTTTGAATCAGAGCGGTTCTGGCACAGAGCAGTTTTGGGTCTATCCTCCGGAGCAGCGAGTCCAGGATATTCAGACTATGATACCGAAGTTTCAGCATCCATCCCGGTTTTCTGTGAGAATGACCTTGAGGTTGCTGGACCTCATGGCCTCCTGCATCCTGCTGGTGGATCATGCCAGATGGCATATACGGGCTCTGCAGTGGGACCTGAAGTTCCAGTGGGCGCAGCACCAGGGGAATCTTTCCGATGACGTTCAGATCTCGGAGGGGACTGCAAGTCAGTTGCAGTGATGGCTCACGAACCAGGATTGAGTCAACGGCAGATCCCGCTCCCTTCCTCAACCTGAGTTCACAGTAGTGACGTATGCTTCACTCCTGGGACGGTGCGGGCATTTGGGAGAGGCGGAGATCAGAGACCTCTGGTCTCCGGCGGAGTCCAGGCACCACATCAACCTTCTGGAGCTCTGGGCGATTCATCTTGCACTGAAGGCATTCCTTCCTTCTGTTAAAGTAAGAGTTGTGCAGGTGTTCACGTACAACACCACCGCCATGTGGTACTGCAACAAACAGGGCAGGGTGGGGTCGGGGACCCTATGTCAAGAGGCTCTTCACCTTTGGACATGGCTGGAACATCAGGGCATATCTCTGGTGGTTCAACAACTAGCAGGTTCACTGAACACCAGGACGGACAAACACAGCCGCCGGTGCATGATGGATCACAAATGGCATATTTACTCGAAGATGGTGCAAGGTCTCTTTCAACAGTGGGGAGAGCCTTGGTTAGATCTATTCGCCACCAAAGAGAACATGCAATGTCAGCAGTTCTGCGTGTTAGAGTTTCCAAGGCGGCTCTCGCTCGGCTACCCTTTCCGTTGCGAGTGGAGTTGCGGCCTCCTGTACGCCTTTCCGCCTGTACCACTTCTGCCAAGATTGCTGAAGAAGATCAAATGCGACCGGTCCCAAGTCTTTCTTGTGGCTCCTGACTGGGCACGAAGAGTCTGGTACCCCGAGCTCTTGAGCATGGCCATCGATCCTATTGTTATCAGATTTCTGAAGTGCATTACTCATCTCTTACCTCCTTCTCCTTTCGTAATGCCCCAGTGGGACTTGAATCTTGTCCTCGCTTATCTTATGTGTGCTCCGTTTGAGCCCCTACATAATTGTCCTCTTTGCCTCATTTGAAGACTGCTTTTTTACTTGCCATCACCTCTGCTCCCAGGGTGAGTGAGCTTAAGGTTTATCTTCCAGAC
Source organism: Lissotriton helveticus (assembly GCF_964261635.1). NCBI lineage: Eukaryota > Metazoa > Chordata > Amphibia > Caudata > Salamandridae > Lissotriton > Lissotriton helveticus. Next base: position 243,752 of record NW_027611900.1, on the reverse strand, counting down.
CTCCCTTTCTTGCTGTCCATCCGGATAAAGTGGTCCTCCGTATAAGCCCTCTTTTCTGCCCAAAGTGATTGCCTCTTTCCACATAGGTCTGACCATCACATTTCCTACCTTCTTCCCGCCCACTGCACCCTTCCAAAGAGGAGGGGAGGTTCCACTGTCTGGACCCAAAACGTGCGCTCTCTTTATACCTTGACCACACTAAACACTTCCGGGTGGACTATCAACTCTTTGCTGATTATGTGGACACCAAGAAAGGTCGGACAGTGCACAAAGGTACCATCTCTCAATGGGTCGTCCTATACATTAGGATCTGTTATTTGGCTAGAAAGGTACCGCCAGTAGGACTGCGCTCCCACTCTACCAGGGCGATGGCAGCCACTACTGCTTTGGGACGTGGAGTTCCGCTGGTTGACACCTGTCACACAGCCACGTGGGCATCCCTGCACAAATTTACTATGCATTACTGCCTGGACAGCCAAGTCCGGAGATATGGCTATTTTAGCTGTTCTGTTCTCCAGGACTTCTTTGGGTGAACTTAGTTCCCCGGCCCTGCCTACAGGGTTGGTATTGCTGGGGTATTTATTCTAGGGTAAGGAATCTATAACCAATAGTCTCTTTCAGATGAACAAGTTACTTACCTTCGGTAACGATGTATATGTAAGAGACATATATTAGTTATAGATTCCTTACTGCCCCACCAATCCTCCCCATTCTGCACACTGACTTCTAGGGATAGGGATTCCCTTGCAGGGCCCTAGTTTTGTGCACCAATGGTCAGTGTCATGCATGGGTCTACGCTTCTGGCATTGACATTGTGTCAGAACTGAGGTTAGCGCTCTGGAGCGGAGTCTAAGTAGACACTGCGGCGTCATCCCGGCGACCACGGCGCTGATGACGGACGCGGAGTCGACCAATGCCACCTACCGACACGCAGGGGTACTGCTAAGAAAAAATTTCTTCGGATCCAGTCTGGCGCCTGAGGGTAATTCTAAGGTAAAGAATCTATAAATAATTTATGTCTCTTACAGATACATCGTTACCGAAGGAAAGTAACTCGTTCTTTTTGTGCCTGCCAGGTATGGTGCATCAATTGAGGGCAGATAATGAACAACATTAAGATATAAAAAAAACTGGGTGGGTGCCAGTGCACAGCCTTGGCAAACACCTTAATTGATAAGACATCGTTCAGTCACCTGGCCCTGGGTTCTCCAGAGAACCTGGGCATAATCGTGGATATCTTCTTCCTAAAGCCTGTCTGAAAGGAGGATACGTTGGCCTTAGCAGCAGTCCATTCCTCAATCTTGCTCAAGATCAGTTGGGCAGAATTTGTTTTTGCACAGTTGATCAAGCTGATCAGCCTGTAATTGGCTGGGTGGAATCTATCCCCCTTCTTATATATCGGGACGACTTCCGCTCCCTTCCAAGAGTCTGGTACTGGGGCACCACTGATAATGACATTAGTTAAGAAAAAGTTATACTAAGACAATTTATCTCTTTCTAGCAGAAGGATATAGGCTGGAATGCTGTTTAATCCTGGAGCTCTACCTCTGGTTATTACATCCAGAGCTGAGGATGTCGGCCAGGTTAAGGAAAGGGCCAAGTATAGCTATAAAGTTGTCTGTTTGCACAGTCCCTAGCACAGTGTCCGGCTCATTAAATGGAGTTATTGAATAAAGATTGTAGAAATGATCAACCCAGGTCTGGGGAGAAATGTTATTTTGCAGAGGTGAAGCAGAGACCTCTCTCCCCTCCACTTTACAAGTGCCCGAAACCTGGTGAAGTTCTTAAGAGAGCAAGCCAATTTGAGTTCCTGCCATCTTTCTTCCTCCCATTCTTTCGTAGCCCGAGCCTGGGCCCTTTTGTACCTCTCTCCACCCAGACTGATTTCTGTGATGTCCTTTGTGCAAAGTGCCTTACTCAGATATCTACTTGATAGTCTGAATTCCTTATTAAACCAATTGTTTACTTTAGGAAAATTTTATTTGTGGCAGTTAATAGGGACTATAAGGTAGGACAATATTTTCTTGGAGTTGTTGTGGAAGAAGTCATTGGCATGCCACACTCTTCGTTTTTGCAAATCGATTTTCCGAAGGTAGTGATAGATTGATCTTCACGTCGCCAGATGACCAAAATATCATTGATACACACATATAACTGAAATCCCAATTGGCACAGACAAACCATGGGAACAAAAGCAGTGATTGGGATAGGACCGGGCCTGAACACCATTTTCCCTTGTCCATGTAGGATAGTCCCAAATCTCGATTGGTTGCTATAGGAACAAGGGAGTTGTCCCTTCTCTGGCGGAGGCGGCCCCATTAGACTTGACTTTTCCACGTGAGCAATTCTTCAGGGTGTGTGGTGCAGTGCCACAGGTCACCTAACATACAAGAGAATACGTATGGCTAACCATATAGAACTATGGCTTCTGATAACCAGGTGCCTTAGAATATGTGCCAGGGACACTGCCTGTTCTTTCCTATATTTTCATATATATATTTTTTTATTGTCCTCTCATAAGCTCAGAAGAAGATTACCACCACCAGATACCTGTAACAGACTGTCCGTTGGGCATGGTCCAAACATCATACACTTATCCATACAAGATTGGGCACTCTGATTCGGGTGCACTGACTTCTCTATACCCTTAGACATATGGGGCTGACCGCTTGCAACAGGATACATGCGTAGTACAAGGGACATGGTTTACACACCCATCACTCATTTCTACTATGAGCAATCTGATTTTCGGGTGTGCTGATTTTCCTAATGGGTCTTCTGCCCTTGGGTTTATGGCGCTGACCCATTAAAAACACATGCCAGTACATCGTGGCATTTGCATTTAACTTCGATGGAGGCCCGTCGTTAGTGATTCTATTCCACGTGAAGAACCCTGCTGCATGTGACAGAGGCACGAAAGCTGTCACCATTTAGTGCGCGTTCATTCAGATTCATGCTGCCGGCATGGGACTACATTTCCCAAGTACACATGGTCACGTGACTGCATCAGAGTGATTCGATTATACAACCTGAGTGAGTAGCCACACACCAAATTCGGCTTTAGCTAGCCCCGGAACCTCTATTCAAATTACTCTGGGCACCGTCCTTCATCTGCAGTGGTATAACGGATTGCTGGCTCCCCGTATATAGGTATGGGTCTCTGACCCTACGTTTGTTATGTCTGTAATTGTTTCTGCACCGAAGCAGCATGTTCCTTGTATGCATAAATGGGTCCCTGAACCTACCTTTTTGTTTAACTTGAATCTTTTGTGCCTTGAGCGCGTCTTTTCTTTTTTTCTTGTTATGAAAACGGAAAAGAATGTTGCATTCATGTTAAAAATATGGACGTTTCAAAGCACACTATCTCATGTCGTAGGAAAGCTCTCAGTGCACATGTGGCAGGTGTTTTGTCTTGAAAACAAAGCACGCTGCACCCATGCTGAGGTCAACAATTTTAAGCGCATTTCCTCCATTGCATCGCAGCCTTGTTATTGCAGTGCACATCAAACACGTCCACTGTTTTTATTTGAAGAATGTTGCATCTATGTTTAAACTAGGCAGTGTTATCATGTGCCTTACCGCTGCATATTTTGATCTAAGCACGCTGTACGTGTTAGGCCAACTAGCTCTAAGAGTCTTTTTTTTCCCATAACACCGCGTTTGCTATGGAAGTTACTGCACTAGGTTCTGCCTTTGTTCACCCTGTGCCCCCTTAACACACGCCCGTTATGAAGCACGAGCCATCAAATGCATTGATACACAAACTTCAAGGCAGACACACGACTGCCTCTATGGTCCTGGTGTGTCTCCCCCTAGTGTTCAACACCATTACGCTGCCCGCTTGTCTCGATAGACCTTAGTGACATCTGAATACATGCTTGGGGAACCTATTAGGGACTTCACAGCCATACGAAAATACCTGATTCACTATCGCAGACACCGCCTTTGAGTATTTGGATGGTTTTTAATCTACATGGGCACACTTTATCTTCACACTTGTTTGTAAAATGCCTAGAACACTTACAGCCTTCAAAAAGACTTATTTTCTTACCATGCTCCCCGTCCTATAATTATTTGATAGGGCGGAGAGTCACCCTGAGCCGCATGCCATGGTGAGTTGAGGCACATTTCCCAACGTCAGATGATTAACCCTTCTACAGTATATTGGTATTGTAGTGAATCTTGTTGTCTAAAAATTATTTTATTTTTCACCTATACTAAGAATAGCAGACATTGACTATACAGTTTATGGTAGTCCCGTTCAGATGGTTTTGTTTGTCCTGGACTGAATAGCTTTGAAATGTAACGCTTGCACAGTTGTTCAAATGTCTGACCTAGATTTTTTCTTATATTTCCTATATATGTATTCTTTTAGGTACCACCAGTAAATTCACCACTCTATGTAGATTAATATGATCACTGGATGGTTTTGTATATTAAAACCCTTCTGTATACTTATATTGGTTCGTACACCATTTCTCGGTCTCGCCTGAGCCAGCGTGCATGCGCTGCTCTGCAAGGCTTTTAGTAAGGGCTTTAAATTCTGAACACACGCCCGTGCGTGTACTTTTTGTTTTTTCATCACTAGCTATCGGCCTTTACATTTGTCTTTCTAAGAAAGACAGCATACAATTGGCCAAAGGGCGGTGCATGTACCGCCTTCTCTCACCCCTGGACTAGGCAGCTCGGGAGCGAGCAGCAGCGCCATGTTTTTCCAGTTATAATGCCCGCGTCTCGCTGTCATGTTAATTGGAAACAGATGGCGGTCGCGCTGGCCCTGGTGCACTTTTGCTCCAAATGTGGCGCTTTCACTTTCGCCGCCAACCTGGCGCACGCGGCCTCGCTTGTTCATCCTTGCTGTCTCTCTTGTCACCTTCCTCTTTTCTGCCTTTCCCTCTCTTGCTTTGGGACCTTTTCAATGTTTAACAAAAAGCTGTAAAATCTGCTGACCGATCGTTGTTCTTTTTTTTATCACCCTTTGCCTGGAAGCTATGGCAGATTGGGGTACGACGAACCCATGAAAAATGGACCTCGTCTGCCGGTTTCTGAGCATTAACTAAGGAGAAATGAATTGCGTAATAGCTTGGACAGATGAACTGACCCATCAGAGATCCTGCAGCAGCTCTGTGGAGACTCAAATTCTCAAGCTCCTTGCAAGGAGTTCTGGGAACCAAATCATGCACACTCCGGAGCATGTCGTGCCCTCTGACCTTTTGCAGGCGATGTAGTTAATTTTAAATCCCTACTTGCACAAAAAATTTTAGAATGCCTAAGAATCCATTCTTTTGAGGTCCAAAGCGTGGGGTCTGTCTTCTATATCTATGTGTTTTAATAACAAATAATGAAAGCGCCTAGGTTTTTACACCATATAGGTCAAGGTAGTTTACGAGAACGCTGCGTGCCCCTTGTATCTGTTCCCTGCGGCGCGTGCATCATTACAGGAATCCGACCCAGAGCTGGAGACCGCATTCCTGTGCTGTGGTAGCCTGGTTCATCGAATTGTTGCCTTCTGAAACATTTAGCCCCTGTTTGTGCAAAATGCCTTCAGTATTGATACCGTGCCTATTTATTCTTTTACATTTACTTTCCAGTTGGCCGAGTAACATTTTCTTTTTGGGAGGAGTTATGTTTTTGATAATTCAAATGTAAGTCCTGTAAAGGCGCACATTTCCACAGAGGATATTGCATTCACAGTGTATCCTTCCTGCTATATGGGAGATGGGTGTGGGCTGGAACGTTTTTCAAACTCATAAAATTTTCTTTTGTGTATTTAGAAAACTTTTTTCCTATCATTGTGCTTGCAAACATGAATTGTATTAAAAATAGAAGCCTTGACTGAGCCAAAAGACTCTAAGAAAAATATTGTATGCTGTTTTTTATCTGCCTGGCGCACAACATATAGATTGTTCACAGACTTTCTGTAGTATGCTTCGTTCTGGGCAGATAAACTCTAAGCCCCACTCTACTTCTATCCTCGTGTTAGTGCAGCCCGATGTAAACAGTAATTGTAATGTATTTGCATTTATATAACGCTTACTACCCCTGACGAACTTTGAAGCGCTCTTTCGGCGAGTAGCACGCTACTCCAGGATCCAAAAATGATTAGTGGTGAATTAGTATAGGGAAATATAGAAAATATTTTGGGAGCTGGACATGTTGGTGTGTTAGTTGGGTTGAAAAAGATAGTGGAGGGATAGAAGAGGGAAGGTTTTGCATTTATATAGTGCTTGCTACCCCTGATGAAGTGTTTGAAGCGCTTTTCGGCAAGTAGCATGCTACTCCAGAACCCAAAAAGATGAATAGATAGATCGATTATGGTAGGTAGGTTGTTTTATTATATACACACAACTGAATGAAAATTTTAAAAAAATCTGTTGTAAAGTTGTATCCAAGAGGCAAGTATAGTCTCTGATAATAATATATACAATACTGATAATTTTTAAGTTGGCTTGCCATCAAGACTGATGCCCCGTAATGTTGATGCAAAGTCAGTTGTGCTAGACTATCTTAGACTCTTGTTGAATTGTAACATCCACCTTGTAGGTACTGCTGTTTGTATCAGGTCCACGTTGTAGGCAGACACAAACGCCGAAATTGTGCACTATTTATATTAAGCATAATGTAGGTGAGCAGATGACAATAACCACTGTACAAGCTTGCTGGAATGGGAAGTGTTTAATCAAAAGGTAGATTGAATTCAAGTTTAGGTGACAATTTAAAAAATGTGTATGGAGTTTGTATATATTTAAAATTGTTGATCTTCAAAAAGGCCTGAATCAATAAATTGAATTGAAATTCAAGTTTATCATTTTAATCATATTGTTGGAAAAGATGGGATTTTGAACCCCATGTGGCGGTTCCTTTCCAGAAAACATTCAGGTTGTAATCATGAGTCAAATAATGCTGAGGAGGTTAAAATATTCAAATTGAATTCAAATTACACATGAAATGTTCATTGTTCAATATATTTCTTTTTTAATGTAAGGACTTTATTGCTTAAGGAAAATAATTAGTATTTGTTTTTCTATATGTAGGAAGCATTCCATTAATGAAACCACTGTATCCCACCTTCTTTCTTTACTTTCCTGTTCTTTATGAATGCTTCTATTGTTGAACTTTAAAGATTGCCCGAAATTAAGAATTGTGCTCTACATAACTTTGCTGTGTTACAGTATGTTGAGTTCTATGTACAACGTTTGTCTCTTATGTGTATGGCAACTGATGTTTTGTTTTGCTTTAATAATCAGCTTATGTTTATTAGGTTTTATTATTCAATAAAATGTTTCAAACACAACAAATGGTAGTTGATATGTATTTACAACAGCAGCATTTTTATTGTATGGGCACTTTCAAAGTGGCCAAAAATATGGTCTGTGGGATGACGGAGGACCACATTGACATCAGCAGGGAGAGCTTTGGGCAGGTGATTGGGGATACATGTTAAGTTGGAATTAGGGGGAACAACGCATTTACATTGTGTGGACTGTGACTCCTGGAGTTATTGTGAGGGATACTATGCTACCCTGTAAATGAATTCCCTAGTGATTATTATCACGGTGAAGATCCCTCAGAAATAAAATGATGTTACTGTCAATGCCAATGGAGGACATCAACTGCCACAGCTTGGACCTATTAACACAGTCGAATGCTGAGAACTGGTCCATGAAGGCTGGGTATATGGGGCTGGAACAAGCCACGGTGTATTTGTTCAGAACCATGTACAGGTTTAAACACTGTTCCACAGTGGAACGACCTGGTCGAAAGCCGTTTTGGATATCGGATAAAAAGTTGTTTTCCTCAACCCATGATACAAGTGTGTCAAGTACCATGCGGCCCACCATCTTCACCACAGAGTCCAGCAGAGAAAGGGGCCTATAACAATAGGTACTGTCCCGTTATCCTTTTTTAAATGCCGGGACCAGAATCGATCAAGCCCAAGAATTTGTGTGGCCAATCTGGACTGTAGTATTGATAACAGCTGTGAGGACAGGCAGCCAGGTTTTTAAGTGGGCGATGTAGAGATCTGTTGGGATCCCATCTGGCGTGGGGGCCTTGTTTTTAGATAGACCCAGAATACCGGCACTCACCTCTTGCATGGTGAAAATAAGTTTCGACTTGCCTTCCACCCTTTCCTGCCCCTCATTTGGAGGGGTATCCGATTGGAATATACCCTCGAAATTATGTACCCAATCGTCCTCTGTGATTTGGGCATCCAGTAAATTAGCATTATTTCCAGATAGAAGTGGGCTGTTAATAATGCCCCAGAACTTTGAGCTATTACGCAGTGAACTAGCCTCCACCAAATGAATCCAGGCCTCCTCCTTCAGGACAGACTCGCGAGTTGCAAGAGCAGCCTTATATGCTCTTCGTAGTCCGTTGACCGCCACCCGGTCTCGGGGCTTAACACCCAAGGCCTGTCTCAGGTTCCTGGAAGCCTGGGAGCACGCAGAGTCAAACCATCTTGGACCTGGTTGCTAACAGGCCCGTAGAAAGTTCCTTATTACAGTAGACATGGATCCAAATGCACCCATGATGTCCGGAGCACTTGCCTCATCGTCGAGACAGGTGGCAAACTCGCTGCGACACCGAGTTAAAAGGGACTCATGGAGTAGCTCTGGGACAATACACCCCCACTTTACGCTCCTTCCCGCTTCCACCTCTTTAAGGGGGACATCAGCCCCCCGCCCACCTTGGTGTGTCCGAGTGTTCGGGCCCAGCCAGTTGAGACACAAATGGGGTTGTGGTCACTGCATTCACTCGCCTGCACAGAAAACTCGACAACCAGAGAGTAAAAGGGGGTATAAAGGTGAAATCAATAACGGTCTCACACCCTCTCCCAATAAATGTGGGAATAATGTCTGTTTTCCCCGGAGGCAGCTTATTTATTGCAGATGTTAGATCAAATTCAAGCAAGATGGAGTTAAGCTCAATACCCTTGGGAGTATGTTCCATGTGTAAGCCTGCTTGTTGTGCACAGCCCATAGCTTCCACTCCTCCTTGCATGATGTCCCTACACATGAGTGTTAAAATCCCCTGTTAAAAAAATGTAGTGATAACTCTGACCTTTCAAGATGTAATGCTGAAGTACATACCCCAGCAGAGTTATATTTCCCTCTTCCAGGTGTGTAACTCCAGCGTTGAAAAAGTTACCAGAGCAGCTTGCTCCTTCCACTGGGCAACAACATCACATGTAAATTGGGAGAGACATAGAGTGATGTATTGTAAGAAACTGGCTCTGTATACTGCACCAAAGGGAGGTGTAGTGTGTATTGAGTCCAAGGGTCTCCAGAGGTAGGCAGAGGTTAAAGTTAGATAGAACCTTACTCTCTAAAGTGGTAGCGTGGTCGAGCAGTAAGGCAGTATAAGAGGACAGTGCTAAGCATTTGATGAACACACTCAGTCAGAAATGAATTCACACACTCAAGAACTGAACTCAAGGCCAATTGTTTTTGTATAAAAAAATATACAGTTGCTTTATTTCTAGAACCAAGCAAGCCTGGCACAGGTAAGCATAAAAATACTTAGCGGTATTCATTTACTTGTATGAACATAGTTCAAGTATGCAGTAGAAATTGTACTTTGTTTGATGTACAGGGGAGCAGTAGTATGCAACACTTAACAAATACAGTACATTGATATGAATAGGCTTTTTCACTAAATTGCAGGTAAGTTACTTTTTGCTTTACTTTTCTAACTCAGTGCTGGATACCTAGATTCAGCACTGGTACATTTCCTAGAAACAGCTAAGTAATTACGTTTTGGTTATTCGCATGAGTTTTAAAGAATATTTTCAGTTTTCAAAACTCCTCACTTTGAACCTTTTTGGAGCAGTACATTGAAATGAATGGGCTTCTACAATAAATTGCAGGTAAGTTACTTTTCGGGTTACTTTTCTAACTCAGTGCTGGATACCTAGATTCCGTCCATCATCCCCTTTTGTATCGCTTTGTTCACCCTAAGTTGGCAGGGTATGCTCAGACGTGAGTCCCTTGCTCACTTTGCCACTTGATTCAAGATAGCCTGGCTGATGAGGGTTATGAACCCGAAACCGGTCCCAGGATACTTGTTTCCGGTCCAGGGAAGACATGGCTTGGCAGTTCGGGCTGGACTGTTCCCATGAGGCACAGGGTCAGACTGATTTGCATATGGCCATGTCTGAACTGGTGTGGCCGATTGAGCTAAACAATGGTGATGGATTAAACCCAGATCAGTTGACAGGGGGTGAGTGTTTGATTTGCTCAAACGCTCCGTCCATCATCCCCTTTTGTATCGCTTTTGGATACCTAGATTCAGCACTAGGACATTCCCTAGAAACAGGTAAGTAAACACATTTTGGTTATTTGTGCGATTTAAAAAATATTTTTAGATTTCAAAACTCCACACTTAGAAACATTTTGGAGAAAAAGTGTCCATGTTATCCTATGGAGGGAAAACAGGTTCACGGTTCTCAGGTAAGTAATTGACTGTGGGAGTTAAGGTTCTGGGATTAGACTCAGGGGGTCATAAAAGGGTCAGTGATTCACTGTTGTTGCACCCTCAGCGGCACTAGGACGGCCGGGTGCAGAGTGTTGAGGCCCAATGTTATCCTATGGAGGATAGGGGGGCTTTGTTTTGTGGAGGCTGGCAAGCAGGCCACAGGATTGTGGGAGCAAAGCTCCTAGGGTTTAGCTCAGGGCAAGTTGGGGACCAAAGGTGCACCCTCAGCCGCACTAAGGCGGCCGGGCGCAGGGTCTGTTTTGAGGTCGGGGGCCCTGTTGATTTCAATGGAGATTCTCCGGGACAAAGAAACACTGCAGGCTTGTGGACGAGGATCTTCCAGGAGCGACCACCACTTCGAGTGGTAAGTTGGGATCTTGAAGGTTGATTAGGCACCGCTGGGTTGGGCACACAATGCCGTGGGGCGTCGGATGTAGGGGTGCCTTTGGACGTCGGGTCCTCTGGATTGAGGCTACAGACATCTTCTGGAGGCTTGAGGCAAGTCATGGGTCAACGGATCTCGGGTCAGGATCACCGGGGGGACCTCCTTGTGGTGTTTTTCCACCCGAGCTCGGGTCGGGTTCGGCGAGTGTGGAGTGGGCTGGATTCTCGATTTCTGGCTGGCACCAGAAGCTGCAGTTTAAACATGTCCGGTGTTCACAGGAGAAACAGTCTTGAAAATGAAGGCAGGCAGGTCCTCCGGGGTTTGTGAGGTTGCTGGCTGCTGGAAAGGCCGGGGTTTTCGCAGGAGCAGGTTCGAGGGGAGACAGGCCTGTAGGGCTGAGGCCAAGTCAGTGGGCGTCGTCCTCTTATTAGCTCTGCACGGCTTCTCGTCCTCTTCTTTTCTTGTTGTTGCTGGATCTGAGGAAGGAAGGTTCAGGTTGCCACTAAATACTAAATTTAGGGGCGTTAGAGGTAGGTAAAGGGCAGGGACCAATGGGTCGCTTCCCTGGGGTGGGTACACTCCCTATTCTGTCACTCTCCAGTGGGAGGGGAGCAGGAGCCTCTCCCTGGTTGGCTGGGTACCCCATCCTCAAGATGGTGGGGATTCGAGGTTGTGCTTCACCTCACCTCCCCCACCTTAGGGGTGGAGTTGGCAGAGGTGGGCACACGTCTCTTCCGCACTTGTTTTTCCCGCCGGTTCTCCCACCCAAAGTGGGGGGTAGAACCAGTGGGGACCCATTGCTGAAAGCGGCAAATGGTCTGGAGAATCTCACAAAGGCGGCATGCCTTTGAAGCTTCCCCTTCGTGAACCCTGCCTATCCTGGGGGAGGAGGCTTGGCACCTCTTCCCAGGATGTGCATTGTTTCAGGCCCCCGAGAGCAGCAAGCTCTCGACCCCGGGGTCCAGAAACATGTCTAGTGGTGGCAGCCTAAGCAGCCACTCAGTCAAGTCACTAGGAGTTGGTCGAGTTTCAGGGGGCATCTCTAAGATGCCTTCTGTTGTGCCTTTTACATCAAATCCCACACTGGCATCAGTGTGGGTTTAATGTGCTGAGAAGTTTGTTACCAAACTTCCAAGTCTTCAGTGTAGCCATTATGGTGATTATAGTGTGGCAAGATGGCCGCCTGGACGGAGCTCCCGTGAAGAGCTCCTAGTGCTGGGGATCCCATACTGGGCTTTATCCCTGTTAGCACACACCAGCTCGCTGGAACGAGAAGCAGAAAAGTAACTGGAGCAAAAGTAATTGGATTCGCAAGTAACTGGATTGCCCGAGGGGTCCGCTCACGGAGGTTGGAGCCTGATGCTGCGGGAGCCGGCTGAACCGCCACTGGACACAAGCCCTCGCGCACCCACCGTGACAGAGACTGACCTGATGAAGGAGGTCAGACCCTGAGGAACTGGGAGCCCGCTGAGCCGGCACTCTTCATCGGTGATTGTCGACTGCGGAGCCCCGCAACCTGCCACTGGATGCGTGCCTCCAGACACCCCATCGCGGCGCAGCTGAAGCTCCGGGGAGCCTGCTGAGTCGGCTCTGCAGATTGTCCCGCGCTCGGCTCGCACCTCCTCAGCAGAGGACTCCAGACACCCCCTTCGCGGCGCAGTGGAAGCTCTGGGACCAGCAATCAACAGATCACCCCAGCAGCACCGGGACCAAAGCGGAACGAGCACCGGACCCCTCCCCCACTCCCGAACAAAGGCAGATGCTGGCCGCTACTTGGGAACGAGGCAACAACAACGGACAACACTCGCAGCAGCGGAGCACCGCGGGATAGCCGGCACCAGGACGAACTCCGGACCCCGCCTCCACTTCCACTCACGAGTTGAAGCAACGACCCCCCCCCCCCTCAGAAGACACCGGTCGCAGCACCGGGACGAGGCCACGACATTGGAACACCCCCCCCCTCTCCCGCCCACTCCGCAGTAGAGGAACCCTAGCGGACTGGAGGGCTGAGAGTGGCTGGGGACGCCGGCTTGTTAATCAGATGCAGACACTGGGGAGTCACATTAGCGTGCAGCGGACCCGCGAGAGCTAAGCACAGCCTTAACAACAAAAGAAGGTATTTATGTGCATTTCCCGGTTGTCATTCCAAAAACTGTATTGTACAAAATGGCGGGGGTCTGAAAAACAAAAAACTAAGGCCATAAATCACCTTCGGTGCCCACGAGGCTCCCTCGGGATGAGACTCCCTCACAGTGTGAAAACGAAACTGCTCTCCCTGCTCACAAAGCATGAACAATAAAGAGAGGACTAATGTCTCTTTCCCCCTATGTGGCGGCCATTTTTGTACAGTCTCTCTCTCGGACCACCATCTTGGACTAGTCATTGTTGCTGGGCTATCAATTATTTCACTATCTGAGCTGCACTAAGATCTCACCTCTTTAGGCTAAGCCCAACTACTACTACCACTACTGTACTTTGAACTACGGATCTTCGATCTACTGTACTCTGATGCACACCTATCTGTGTCATGTAACCGACTGCCTGCATTTGCATTCTGCTTTACAAGTATTATATTCATTATATATTATTTATAGGTTTACTTGTTAACAGAACTTTTCCCCCAATTCTACACTGCACTACTCTGCACAATATCTCCTGTTATGCTACCGCATTTATTTTAGGTCTATAGTTTTTCAGAACTATTCCTCCAATTGTACTCTGCACTACTACTCTACACAATTCTGCAACCTGCACCCATTTCTCAGTTTTTCTCTCCTGTAATTTACTGACTGCTACCTACCTCATATATATATAATGCAGTCGCTCACTAGTGATACCTCTGCTCCCTAGGGTCATTTCTGATCCGCGTAACCTGGGGTTGGCATTGGCAGCATGCATCCAGCACGTGTTGTGTTTGCATGTGCATCTTGCTCCTGCATATCATTATTGTTCACCCCCCCCCACGCTACATTGCTACCATACCAACATGGAGCTCATCGGCAAACACACATATAAAATAAACTACCCTTCCGTGCTCACCAAAAAAGCTGCTAAACGCTTTAAACACGACTTCCTTAGGTCCCACCCAGAAACACCCTTTGCCGACACCTACTTCTCATCGGTCAATGGACCCTTGAACACCGACATCATTTTCCACACCACACGCAGAGCTCAATGGAAAAAAGTGTTCCTCACCCTATTTACCGTCTCCACCACCAGGAAATCCGCACATGGACTAACACTCGCCATCACATCGTCCCAACTCCTCCCAGGCAGAACCACCATCACTATTTACAACAACGGGATTGTCCTAATTCAAGCGACAGACAGGAACCTGGAACTACTTGACAACCTGTTCCCCTCTCTCAAAGAGCACCTTTCCAACCCTCGGACTTACACGCATATCACCCCCTGTCCTACCTCCCCTGACGTCACAGCACCCACCCTTAACTCTCCTAACCCAGTTCAGCAACAGGAAGACACACACCTCACCTTCACACCCTGCTCCACAGTCAATCACCCGCCCGACGCAGCTACCTCTCCCCGCCCCTCATACACGGACATAGACCTCGTCCCTTCACACACTACTCGCTTCCCCAGCCCCCCTACTAACCTTCGTACCTCCGCTCATCTTCCCGTCTCCCCCTCACACTTTGCACTCCCGTACCGTCCCCCGCGCATTTAATCTCAGAGCACCCCTCCTCCCCCAATGGCACCCCACACAACATGACTCTCTCTCCGACTTCCGCCCCCCCACACTTAGCACTCCCGCCACGCCTAGCCTGCACACCTCCTTCAACTTCCCACCCCACTCGCTCACTCCTCACTATCCCACCTCCTCCCCCATAACAGCCAGCCTTCACATCGCCCCCATTTTCCCTTCCCCCCCTAGCACGGATGCGCTTCCCAATAACACCTATCCTCTCGCTAACACCCCCAACACCTTCATCAGCTCCGCCTCTCCACCCGGACTGCCCCCTGTCAACGTATTAGCCGGTTCAGCGCCAGTACCCCCCCCAACACCGCGCCCATCATCACCTTGGACATTATTATGTCCAACATCCTCCAATTGAAAGAAGAATTACACTCCATTAAAGAGTTGCTCTTCACACACCCCAGACACCCCCCTCCCACCACCACCCTTACCACACCTAACACCACTTCCCCCTCACCTCCTACTCGCCCTACCACACAACACTCCACACACCGGACGTCTATCCCCCCTCGCAATACCAACAATCGCAATAACAACTGCAATCACAATACCACCAAGCGCAATACTCCTCCTTCTACACCTAATAACACTTCCTCCTCACCTCCTACTCGCCTCATCACACAGCCCTCCCCACATTGGACTTCTACCCCCTCCTGCAATACCACCAATCGCCCCAGACGCACTACCAACACGATCTCAGACCATGACGTACACTCCCTTCTCCACTCTTACGTCCCGGCTCCCCAAAAGCCACTAGCTACCAACAACATGTCCATCCCAACGATTATCTCTAACCCCCTCAGGCACCAAAAGGATAACAACAGAGGCGCTGTCCCCAGCAACCTCACTAATGTTCCCCTCATTATAGAATCGTCCTCCACCCTTTGCACCCCTAGCCTTAAAGGCATACTTCTCAACTGCAGATCGGCCCAAAGACATTCCACGGAGGTCGCCGACCTCATCATGTCCCTGGAACCGGACCTAGCCATTCTGACTGAAACATGGCTGTCTGATTCCTCTACACCTATACTGGATATCCTAATCCCCCCCAACTACTGTATCATTAGACTTGACAGGGCCAAAAAGACAGGCGGTGGAATTGCCTGCATCTACAGAAGCAACCTCTCAGTCTCCAAAGTGACCGTCCCCTCTCTTACTTCCTGTGAATACCTCTGCCTTGATATCAACAGCGAAAGCAAACCGGTATGCTCACTACACATCATATACCACCCACCTGGGGACAAGCTCTCCTTCGTCCAACAACTCATGGATACAATATCAGCCAACTCAGGACGGCAGCACACCCAAATTTTCCTTGGCGACTACAATCTCCACTGGAATGACAGCAGTGACACAGTGGTAAACAGCCTCAAAAGCTTTCTCAACGCACTTGATCTCAACCAAATATGCAATAGTCCGACCCATAAGAGAGGTTCTACCCTTGACCTTATCATCGCCAATGAGGGCGCTATTCAACTGGAGTCAATCCAACCTTGTGACTGGTCAGATCATCATATTGTCTCCTTCCTCATCAAGGAAAAAATCAGACTTAACTCAGTTCAACCCCCTAAGCACAAAGCGTGGAAAAGAGACTTGAAGAAACTCAACCCAAACTCCTTACCGCCTAACAGCTGCAATCTCCTACTTCCCCCTCCCGGCGCTACGGACGTTCAACTTCTGACTGACTACTATCTCAATACTATGTCCACAATAATCAATGAGGTGGCGCCCATGCAACTGAAAAGAGTCTCGTCCAAGAAGACGTCCAATCCATGGTATGACGGAAGCCTCAATGAGGATAGACGGGCCATGCGAATGGCAGAGCGCACCTGGAGGTCAGCCCCTTCTGCAGTGCACCTAAAAAATCTAAAGAAACAGAGAAACGCCTACTTCAGGAAAATAAAACGCTCAAAAAGAGACTTCTTCAGCCTCCAGCTCGCCCAAGCTAAAAACCGTCCAAGAAAACTGTTTGAGTTAGTCAGAACACAATCCAAAGAGCAACCCCAGACACTCAGCTCCATGGACGTTACACCGTCCTGAGAAGACTTCTCTGCCTTCTTTATCCAAAAAACTGAGACAATAAGAAGCGATCTCCTCAATGACGCTATCCTGTACTCCAACCCCCGACACACAGCAGTGCCTCAACCAAAGAACAATGCTACTTGGTCATCCTTTGGCACCTACTCCGAAGAAGAAATTGGCAGACTGCTCAGCACCTTGAAACCATCCAATCACCTCTCTGACCCCCTTCCTGCTAACGCTGTAAAAGACTTTTCCCCTTGGCTTCTCCCACTCTGGTCTAAGATTATCAATAGCTCTCTTCAACAAGGATCCATCCCCAACGCCCTCAAAGTAGGGCAAGTCACACCGCTACTAAAAAAAACAACAGCAGACCCCACTGATCTAAACAATTACCGCCCTATTACAAACATTCCCACTCTCGCTAAACTGTTGGAAAAATGCGTACAGCTACAACTGACTAAACACATAGATAAGTTTGATCTCCTAAACGCTCATCAGTCAGGCTTCCGAGCAGGGCACAGTACCGAAACTGCCATGACTCACATAGTGGACGACGCCCTCCAAATCCTAGACCAAAAAGATACCTGCCTCCTCATCCTTCTGGATCTCTCCTCAGCATTCGATACAGTTAAACATGAGAACTTACTCGAACTGTTAAACACAAGAATGGGCATATCTGGGACTGTTCTCAAGTGGTTCACCTCATTTCTACACAACCGGACACAAAGAATCAAAAGCAACAACCTTCTGTCCTCTCCGGTACCTGTATCGCTAGGCGTCCCTCAAGGATCCTCCCTCTCCCCAACACTGTTCAACCTAGTTATGGAACCTCTCACTTCGTTGCTACAGGCATCTAACGTTCACTCTCACATGTATGCCGACGACACCCAACTTTATCTCAAAATACAATCTCCCAAGGACATCATGCTTCTGAACACCACGATCAGAAACACCCAATCCTGGCTTGCGGAGAATCACCTCAAACTCAATGCTCTGAAGACCGAGTTCCTCCTGATCTCACCTCCCGCTCAAATATCCACGGCTCAAACATGGCTTAAGCACTTAACGGCTCTAAATGTACAGCCCATCGTCGTAGACTCAGCAAAATCTTTAGGCATAACACTTGACACCAATCTCAACATGCAGCAGCACATCAGCAAGGCAACCAAAGGAGCGAACTTCCAAATCAATACCCTGAGAAAACTTAAACCCTTCGTTCCTGCCAAAGACTTCCAAACTGCAGTACAATCTATAGTCATCCCGCACATAGAATACGGTAGCACCGCCCTCTGCGGGCTCCCCCTAACTACAACGGCACCCCTAAGAGCGTCCCTTAATGCCGCAGCGAGACTCATCACCGGCTCAAAAAAACACTCGCATATCTCCCCGGACTTTAAATCACTGAACTGGCTACCTTTTGAAGCCAGAATACATCTGAAAATCGCATGCATGACACACAAGGCTATTCACCTGAATTCACCCGCCTACCTCACTCAAAAGCTGACAATTTCGGGTGGCTCCCGAACTACTAGAAGCACAAACAATCTTTTGCTGAAACCTCGAAGATTTCGGAAGGAAAAAACATACAAAACGCTCCTTTTCAGGAATGGCACCCAGGATCTGGAACTCACTCCCGCCTGAAACAAGGCTCATCTCCTCCAACACACTTTTTAAGAAAGAAGTTAAAGTGATACTCATGGCAAAATACACATGATCTACTATTCCGTATCACTCATTAATCTGCTCTGTAAGACCTGCCCGACCCCCCAGGTCTATTGTACTACCCGTATTATCGAATTACTTGACTGTATACGCTCACTCTTGGTATTTTGTTATAATGTTTGACGCACCTATGTATATTGTTATATTGTTGACGCACCTGGTTGACTTTGCACACTTTACCCACTCCACCTCAACGATCCCTACTTCTCTACTACTGTCGCACCTGTGGGACTATACATCCTGCACACACCCACCTCAACTATGCCCACCTTTAAGCTCTAAATATTTTAAACACACTTAAGCAAGTATATGCTCCTTATTCTTGTACTTTATATTATTGACGCAATTGTTTGTCTATGCACAGTGTACCGACACTACCTCACCTGTGACCTACTTCATGTCCTTTGACCTACCTATGTAACTAAGCACCTTGTACCTAACTACCTCAAATATTACTTTGTATATACGCCTTATTACTTTGTATTTTTATCCCCCTGCCTTTGTAAAGCGCTCTGATATCTGCAAAGATCTTGTTCGCTCTATATAAAACTTTCAAAATAAATAAATACATAAATGGTGCTGTGGAGTTCGTAATGACAAGCTCCCAGCACCATTTATTCTTAATGGCAGCACTGCACTTACAGTGCCCAGGAATAGACTTGGGCACTGTAGGGATACAGGGCTCATGCACCTGTACACTCACCACTGGCATAGGGCACCCAGCTAGAGGGGTGACTGATGTATGCGAGGGCAGTGGTTTGTGGGCGTGGCACACAGGGATGTATGCCATGTCGAGTCTTCACTTTGTTCTGTACCAAGACATGCAGCCTGCCAAGGCAGTGTGTGAATGTCAGGGTACAGGGCCTCTAAGGGTGGCACAATAAGTGCTGCAGCCCTTAGAGGCCTTCTCTGGTCACAGTGCCATGGGTACCTGTGGTACCATTTACCAGGGGCTGACATGTGGACAGAGATGTCAATTGGGTTAGTTTTGGGGAAAGAACACAGACCCTGGGAATCTGATTGGCACCCAGGACACACCAAAAAAAGGTGCAATAGTAGTCTGGCAAAAAGTGGGGGGGATACTGCAACAGAAACCCACTGTTCGAGGCATATGAGCAGCAGAATTCACACTCTGTGCATAGATCGCCATCTGGTGTGGGGTTTCGATGCTTGCACCTTGTTGTCTTTGAAGAAGTCTTTTGTAGTCACGAGATAGGTGACTCCTCCCTTGGATGATAGTGTGCATGGGCATCGACTCCATCCTCAAATATCCCATTCCTGTGGCCGACACGGGCCGCTGGGGCTATTGACGCCATTTGGGCCTACGGTTCATGGAAAGGACTCTGTTTAAAAAATGCCCCCAGTGTGGAGCTAAATTCCCACACAGTGACAACCATAAGGTCTGTAATCTGGGTCTCTCGACAGAGCACAATGAGAATAATTGCCGGGCCTGCGCCTCCTTTCGATCCAAAAAGACCATCCGCGATCGCCGGGCCCGACGACACATCATGGCGCAGCAAGCAGCTCCGGTACCGGTGGACATCTTTGATGCAGGTCCCGATGTCCCGGAGTAAGATTCTGAGGAACTGGAAATCGTGTCCGAAGCAGACCACTCCAACTCAGACCACCCATCCCTCCAGATCAACGAGTGAGTACCACTGCCGCATCCCCAACCCCACCTGCAAAAAAGAAGGCCCTGGTCAAGACTTCGCCTGTTGGCCCCAGCCGTGACCGAAAACAATGTTCAGAAGCCCCGCCCCCGGGCTCGGCTCCAAAGACAAAGGACAAGCCTTCAGGCAGCTCGTGACCGAGCAAACCGCATGTTAGTGTCCCACAGGCGCCATCGGCACCGAAGTCGGGAGCGCAGCCTACTCCCAGAAAGAAATCAGCATCGACCACCCCGGCGCCAAAAGAAAAGGCATCGGATCCTAAACCAACACATTCGGAACCAAAAAAGATTTCCGCCTCCACATCGAAGCCGAAGGATCCAAAAACACCTTCCAGGGCTCCGGAGCAGAAATCGAAACCACGTTTGGACCCGAAAAGATCGGCACCGAAAGCATCTACCGAAGAGGAAGAACTTTTTCGACCAGATCCTATCGCTCCGAATAAAAAAACACTCCACATAGACCCTAAAACCGGACATGTGTCTACTGTTCCACACGAGAAGAGGAAACTGTATACACCAGGCATTCCTGCAGTGCCTGTTAAGAAAAGAAATGGTGCTACTAAACCTATACAACCTTCTTCTCCTGTTCTTCCTACCAATCCTATCTCTCCTCCACACTCTCCTATACTTCCACCAAACTCACCATTACCACAGGTCGATGATAATTTAGGCAATGGGGGAGGCAACAATGACCCTTTTACAGACTCTGATACCGACACAGACTTACCACAGGACGGCTGGGAAAATTATGATGACCCGGTCGACCCTCCAGACCTCCCTGATCCCCAGGCATACCCAACAAAGCCATCTCCCCCAGATGACAATATTGGCTTTAGTCAGTTGGTTAATAAGGCAGCTACATACCATGGTGTTTCAATGCATTCAGACACTTTTGAGCAGCCACTAAAGACTGCACAAACCCTGCCAATGTTAAAAGGTGTCATTAAACATGCCCCTGACATATTTAAAGACCCTGTTAGGGCTAGAATTCTCAATCTGAGAATTGACAACAAATATAAACCTCCTCTCAATGATCCCGCCTACATCAAAATTCAACTCCCTTAAGATTCCCTGGTGGTACCTAACGCTAGAAAATGGGCTAATTCTCAGACCTCTGGTGAGACACCACCTCCGGACAAGGAGTCTAAATTATTAGATGCTTCCGGCAAACAAGTTGCTGCTCAAGCAGCTAATCACTGGCGGATAGCCAACACACAAGCATTACTTGCTAGGTATGATAGGGCTCACTATGACCAACTAGAAACCCTATTGCAACATTTACCAGATCAATACAAGACCAAGGCCAATGATCTCATCCAAATAAATTAATAACCAATGCATCAATCAAGTGTGCCCTTGATGCAGGGGAACAAGGCAGGGCTGTCCCCTTTCTCCCCTTTTGTTTGCTATCGCAATGGAACCACGTGCGGCCAGAATTTGGCAGCACCACACGGCCCGGGGGATTGTCTTCAGCTCCAGAAGCCTATTGATCTCCATATATGCGGATAATGTTACTTTGTACATCCTCAACCCCTCCGAAAACTTGGATCCTGTGCTCCGTGAATTCATTAACTTTGGCGGTATCTCTGGTATTGCCATCAACTGGAAGAAATCTGTAATATTCCCGCTTACAGATGGTACTCCTGAGGTGGTTTCGGAATATCCGCTGCGCTGGGAAGCAGACGAAGTAAAATACCTGGGAGTGTGCCTAAGCCATGATCTGCAGAACATATGGAATTTAAGCTTTGGGAGGGCCATGGACTGGTTGGAGACGAAAGTAGCTATATGGTCTAAACTGCCACTATCCATTACTGGGAGGGTGGCATTGATAAAAATGGTCATATTGCCGAAATTCCTGTATCTGTTTGCTAACGTACTGAGGTACTGGGTTTTTAAGAACCGGTACAGAACCGGTAACCCAGCGGTGCCAGGGGATCAACACACCAGAGACCTCGGGTTCTCCTGAGTCAGACCTACAGAAACTTCAGAGTCTTCCAGGTGAAGTCAAAGATTCGTTTATTGGCTGCAACCAAGGTGACAGGGTCCTAGAAGTACGATACGAGTATATTCAGGAGACTGCACACTTTCACAAAGTCAGGCTTCTCTTCTTATACCTAATATTCAGCCTTGAGCAATACATTCCTTGGATTCGTGGTATTTCATTTATGGTTACTGTTTACAAAAGAAAAGCAGAGTCATGATGACATGTACATATTTCACGTCGTGCTGCTCATAACAAATCATCCGGCAAGGCTCAACATTTCATCAGATATCGCTGGACCCCTAATAAAAACGGTCACCTCCCCATCATAAAGCAAGTGAAGGAAGGAGCGGAGAAAGATGTGAGCGAGATATGGCAGGTGTGCGTGCTGAAATGGTTTTATGGCTGGTTGGGCTTAGATGCTATCTTGCTCGGCCACTGGGAGGGAACTGACCTAACGAGCTCGGCCTGGGGCAATGGTTCTAACTTGTACTGGGGTCAGAGAGAAGTCGATTAAGGAGTATGTGTCCTTGTGGAATCAAATTCAACTGGATTAAGGCCTATGTAGAGGGCAACATGCAGCTAAGGGTTTAGAAGGTAAATGATGATTTCGAGGTGAAATCGTCACTCGAATATACCGAAAATACATGTACTTGATGTACTCGTCATTCTCGGTCTTTTGATACCAAATTCGTCCTATTTCGACAAAGTTTTTATTCTCGAGTCCAATACTATAATATGAATCCAGATTTTTCAGAACCACAGACCCTCCTTTTGCCCTTACATAGGCAATTAATCTATCCTCATGTCAATCTGAGTCCAGATCTATATTCCTAAAGTCATTGAGATGTTGCTGCAACATCATTCTAGTGCTGAGCTCATGTCTTGACACAGGCTTCCTTACACATGATGTAGCACAGAGGCCACATATTGCAGGAGCACACTGTATGCATAGACAGAACAGGAAAAGAATGGCTAAGACCATCCCAATGACCATCAGAATTTTCCATCCCCAGGCAGATATCAGTCCCCAGAACCATCCCATTAATGACCAATCTCCTTTATCCACATGAATATATTCGGAAATCTTATGTAGTTTGGAGATGGCCCCGTACACTGTTGGAGCATTATCTGGAATAAAAATGCAACAACTGGACTGGATCAATTTGCATACTCCACCCCGGTCCGCTAGTATTACATCCAAAGCGACCCGGTTCTGAAGGGTCATCAGTCGATCCGACTGGAGCTCAGCAGTCAGGTTACTAAGGGCACCAGCAGTTTCAATCACGGTGGATTCAACTACCCTTGTCAATTGCCTTATGTTTCTGCTGTTAACCATGGCTCCCCAGAACGGCAGAACACCCATTGCAAAGTCACCAAATTCTTGACCCGCAGTGTCTTCTTTACTCAAAACACCTCGAACTACCCTTGTCCGATGGTAATCCGCCGCTGCTGTGTAGGTGGGAGGTAACAGGAATGAAACAAAACATGAGCCCGAGAAGTCAGGGGGCAACCATGTATAGGCTCTATCATGGCAGATAAAATAAGTACCCTTTGCGGCTAAAAAGGCAGGGGAAGTCTGAGATCCAAAAACATACTTTTCTGTACAGACACTCTTCCCTAGCTGAGCTCTGGGATTCTTACCAATACCTTGCAGACACAGGTGACCTTGATGGGGTACGATCCAGATTGGGGACGATCTCTTGGCTTGCTGTTTCTCACTTACTGTAGTGCCATATCCGGTCACATTCCAACCTACATATGCAAGTATCTCATCATCCGGGGTATCTTCGTAAGAAGTTACTACCTTGATCATGTCAACTATACCCTTGACTAGGGCGCTAGTCTTGAGGTTGTCTTTTACCGAACGTAGGGGTTGGATTTCTCGTGCATATATGAACATTGTCCTATATGCCCATACTGACCCATTGCGACTAAATGGTAGGACCAAATAGGGGATACCTCTATCCGTGGTGTGGGGCATGAGACCACACACCCAACAGTTGGTTGTGTTCATCACAAGTTGGTGTTGGTGTAATAGCTGAACGAAGGAGTTATTAATGAACTCTAATCTCCTATTTGATTCGTGGTCAGGCAAAGAGTGGAAAGAATGAGAGGAAACAGTAGGGGGAGGTATGGGTGATGTAGTGGGCGTGAATGTCACATGAAAAGAGAATAGAAACATAGCTTATAAAAAAGACCATTACGCTAAATAGCATAAAAATACACATCATTATAAAAATTCTCTTCCTCATTGTTTCCAAAAGTCTCTGCTTAAAGTTCATTTGTTTGGCAGTTCTCTCCACATCAGGAAACTCCATCCTCTCTAAGGTGCTGCCCGCGGCGGTAGGTTGTTTCTGCTAAAGGATGCTTCCGTCAGTCTAGGGTGACTCCCTTGAACCAACTGGAACCAGCGACCTATTGTCGTCAGCTGCACCCAAAAGTCTTTAATCAACCGCGACCCTAGCAGCGGAACCCAGATGGCGGTTCGAAAAAAACAAAAATAAGCAAGTTACCTAGATGGGAGAATCTGCACTTTCAAAAATAGGATTTTGGGAAAAAAACTTATTTTTTTATTAGTCCACAGGTTTTTCTCTCGGATCATAAAATAAATCACTTTTACTTTAGTCTGTTTTTCTCGGTCGTAAATTGTAGCGTCTTTTCCCGGGTACTGTCTGGTCCGGAAATAGTAGCTCAGGTTCCACAGAGTTCAATTGTTCTGATGGCGGCGTAGTTTCTTGAAAAATGTTCCCACTTTCACAATCACGTTTAGCTTCTTTTACGCGTTCATCAGTTGTGCGCTTTGAGTCAGTGCCTCCTGTTCGGACCCATTGGTCATGTGGCAGAGGGAAAGGTATTTTCTTACAATGGATCCCGTGGACCCAATTGGCCTTCCCCTCCACTCTAACAGTCGACCTTGTAGACAGGAGGACGAGGTGTGGCCCGGTCCATCTGGGCTGGTCGTTTCTTGTCCTCTGGAAATTCCTGACCAGCACCCAGGAACCGGGGTCAATGGAGTGACCCGGTGTCTCAGAGACCGGAGGCAAGGTGTTGTGGACCTGTTGATATAAAACACGCAATTTAGCCGTCAATTCATACAAATAGTCAAGCAAAATGGGGTGTTGCAGCTCGCTAAACTTCGTGGGCCTAGGCACTCCCCATATGTTGGCTGGCCGACCAAAGATTATTTCATAGGGGCTGAGTTTCATTCGCGAATGCACAGTCATTCTGGTGGATAGGAGTGCTAAGGGTAGAGCGTCAGGCCATTTAAGACCTGTGCTCGCTTGGATTTTGGCCAATTTAAGTTTGAGCGTGCCATTGTAACATTCCACTAATCCAGCTGATTGGGGGTGATTTGCAGCGTGGAACTTCTGCCTAATGCCTAGCCCTTCACACACTCTTTTCATCACACAACCCACAAATTCACTTCCGTTGTCCGACCAGACCATTCTAGGCATTCCGAACCTGGGGAAGAACTCTTTCACAAGGGCTTTCGCTGTGGACAAGGCAGTATTGTCCCTTAGGGGATAGGCTTCTACCCACCTTGAGAAGGCACAAACAACCACGAGCACATATTTTAAGTTGTTGCACCTCTCCATGTGTATGAAATCTAGCTGCAAAACCTCGAACGGATACGTAGGAGGTGCAAAATGACCAGCTGGAGTTGGGGTTCCCCTACCAGGATTGTGCTTCAGACATACCATGCAATTCTTGACAACATTCTCTGCACACTTGGGAATCCCTGAATTCTTCCACACTGGGGCCAACAACTCGCAAATCCCTTTCGCGCTGATATGGGCCATCCCATGAGCCATTGTAACCACTGCAGGCACATATGCATCGGGTAACAACCATCTCTGTTGCTCTGTCGATTCAATCCAACAACCATTTGCATCCATTCTCCCTGTACTTTCTCTCCACATGCTTAACTCTTTCTCCGTGGCCTCAGCTTGGATGGACTTCACACTTTCTATCGTGTCTTCACATATTCCAACATCACCAGTCCATCTTTCTGGGCTCGCAACATACATTCGGCTCATCATATTCTTTGCCGTATCCTTAGCAGTTTCATCAGCAAATGCATTTCCACGACCAACATCATCAATCACTTTCTTGTGTGCACTAAATTTTACGATCGCTACTTTCAGGGGCAACGTCAGTGATTCAAGAAGCTCATTCACCAACTGACCATGCTGAATCTTAGCTCCATGCGAAGTCAAGAACCCACGTTCTCTCCACAATCGTCCAAAACTGTGAGCCACTCCAAAAGCATACTGACTGTCGGTATAGACAGTCACTCTCATTCCTTTGGATAACACACATGCTCTCGTTAATGCCACGAGTTCAGCGGCTTGAGCTGAACCATGTGGTATCCGCGCGGTTTCAACGATGGTGTGCAAAGTTGTGACAGCATATGCTGTAGTCACGTTACCATTTGGGAGTTTAAAGCATGAACCATCCACCCATAATGTACCATCACATTCAGCAAGAGGAGTGTCGAATAAATCGACTCTTCCTTTTGTCTCTTCCTCCGTTCTGAGGAAACAATCGTGCTGTTCTGAAGCATCCGATTCCTCAGCAATTGGTAACAATGTGGCTATGTTCAGGGTACTGCACCTTTTGATGTGCACATGGCTCGCTAGTAGCGTCAATTCATAACTGGACAGTCGAGCACTAGTCAAGTGCTGTGTCTTGGTCCTATTTAACAACGTGTCTACTGCATGCGGGACCATCACGATTAGTGTATTATTCATTACTAGACCTGCAGACTGTCGAATAGAAACAGCTGCTGCTGCTGTGGCCCTTAGACAACTTGGCAATGCTCGTGCTACCGGATCCAAAGTTGACGAAAAATAGGCGCATGGCCGCTGTCTATCTCCGTATAACTGAGTCAGCACGGACAATGCACAACCCTCCTTCTCGTGGACATATAATGTGAAAGGTTTACTGTAGTTGGGGTTACCTAACACAGGGGCCGAACATAATGCTGTGCGTAATTCGAGAAAACTTTTCTGACACTCATCAGACCAAGGAATGGGATTGGGTGTATTTGTACACGTTAGTGCCAATAAGGGTTTGGCTAATAACGAAAAATTTGGAATCCACTGTCTACAGTACGATGTAATGCCCAAGAAAGCGCGTACTTCTCTCTGCGTTCTTGGCACATTTAATTTTGCTATTGCCTGAATTCTTTCTGGGGTCAGTTTCCTTCCCTCCTTCGATAAGAGATGACCTAAGTAGGTCACTTCTTGTCGGCAATATTGGAGCTTGGAAAGTGACACCTTGTGATGTAGATCACATAGATGACGCAGTAGTGCCAACGTGGCCATTTTACATATTTTCTCAGTATCCGCAGCTATGAGCAAATCGTCCACGTACTGTACGAGAGTGGAACCTTTGGGCAAAACCATTGCGTCGAGCTGACTTTTCAGAGCTTGACTGTATATTGAGGGGCTTTCACAGTAGCCTTGAGGAGCGCGTTTAAAGCAGAAACTGCGACCACCTAAACTAAAGGAAAAAATATCCCTGCTTTCCTCAGCAATCGGGATACTGAAGAAAGCATTCTTCAGGTCAATCACCGAAAACCAGGATGCAGAGGCTGGAATCATAGTCAATAATGTTGTAATGTCGGGGACAACTGGGAATTGTGGCACCACTATCTTATTTACTTCCCTAAGATCAATCACGAATCTATACACAGGTGGCTGAGAAGGGTCAGTTCGTTTTAAAACAGGCAGAACAGGACTATTGCAAACATTTCCTCGTGTTTCTTCAATCACGTCTTTCTCAATCAACTCGTAAACAATCGCTAGCAAAGCTTTTTCGCCCTCATTGGATATTCTGTATTGGGGAATTCGTGGCATTTTGACATTCGACTTCAATGTTACAACATATGGTGGAATTTCTAAAAGACCTACATCATTCGGACCAGTTGCCCAAAGAATATCCGGAAGGAGTGCCAATTCTGCTGGAAGCGTATTTCTCGACAAATACATGGGAGAAACCACTTTCTTACCTAAAGTCAGTTGTACTCCTGAGGGAGAACAGTACAAAGTCGCATACAATCTTTTTAGCAAATCTAATCCTAGCAAATTTTCACCACAACCTGTTGTCAAAATAAGGGGTGCTTCGAATTCACAAGGACCAACAGAAAGAGATAAAGGGTCAGAAATCGGATTTCTAACCGGGGCGCCAGAAAAACCTACGGAAACGTTCATTTCGCCAGACAAAGGTGCGCCAGGGAGTTTGGAGTGCATAATAGAACTCTTTGTAGCACCAGTATCCAACAGAAAAGGTTCTGACACACCCGATGTAATCACCTCAACGTAAGGTCCACTCTGATCTACTGGAACTGAAACAACTCCCTCTCCTTGTCTAAGGCTGTCCTAGCAATCATTACTCTCCCACTGCTCATTTTCTGTGTAATACTCATCAACGTAGTATTGAGCTGTCCTGTCAGATACGTTATTTTGCTGGTCAAACCTGTTCATAGAGTTTTGTGGTGGAAGGGGACGTGCGTCCTGAGGGGTGTTTCCACGCCCTCTACCTCTAGGCGCTTGCTGACTACCACGACCTCTTACGCCAGAAAATTCATTTGTACGTTGCGGCAGGGCAGGACAGTCATATTTGTAATGACCCTCTTGTTTGCAGTATAAACACTGGTTGGGACCTACGCGGTTTTGATTGTAATCGAATCTCTGCAAGTTCCTCTGAGGCTGCTGAAAAGTGTTCTGGTAGTGATTCGGACCATTATTATTTTTATTACCACCACCACGTGGAGGATAGGCTTGCTGTAGCAAAACCTTCGTTTTCAGTTCTCTAGTTTTCTTCTCTACTTTATCTTTCTCATCCTTGTCTCTATTCTCGTAGTACTGTGCGGTAGCTAATTTCTGGGCTGAAGATGAGACTGCCCAAGAACTTTCCGAATCTTTTAATTTCCTACACAAATCTGGAAGCAGATTGTGGACAAATTTATCGACAAACCATCTCTGGCCACCTTCTGTGGTCATATATTGACCGCTGTGGTCAATGAATGTTTCTTCAAATCTGGTGAAGAAATCTGAAACAGTTTCTTCTTTCTTTTGCTTGCATGCAGATAACTTATCCCAATTTACGCGTATTGCAGGCATTATCGTTTTCATGTAATCTACTATTCTACCAGGTAGTTCCGCTATCAGAGGCTCAGGCTTGGCACCACCAACTTGTCGTGCATCTGCAGCAGTAATATTAGCCCACGTGTCACCTAATTCCTGGTCATGATCTACATGACGAATTTTTCCCCATAAAGGCTGTGGAACAACGTTCCCGAATAACATATCGATATCGGCCGAATTCATTATACATGATCCAGCAGTTTGCGACAATTCTTTATAGTACCCTGCAGGATTTTTACGCGGATCTGGTAGTGTTTGTTTGAGTGCTAAAACTTCAGCTCGCTTCCATGGAACATGTACCCATACGCGGTGAAAGTGGGGCAGGACAGGTGGGACAGCTGTCGCGTCACCCTCTCTCCACTGTGGGGGAACTTCTCTTATAGGGTATTGTCGTGCCTTTTTCCTACTAGATGCACTAGATTCCGATGGTGACCCAGAACTACTTCCCTTACTTCGATATGATAATAGCATTTCAACTGCTTCTTCCACATCGGGACCTACAATCATACCCAGACTAAACTTAAACCTTATACGACACATCTCTCGTGGGAGGCAATCCTGATCATTGTCTTCTAAATCCTCGCAAAGAAAAACACACATCTGTTCGAACACATATCTCTGTGTCGCTGTTTCCCATTGATGGAAAACTTCCATGACAGACTGTAAATCATATTTTGCAGTGTCCATGACCCATTGCCGAGCTAAACTATTCAGGGAATCTCTCTCTTGATAATCGGGCAGTTGACTTCGCAACTGTCTTCTTCCTATGTTAGGGGTCGTAGCAGGGGACCCGAAAAGTGGTAAAAGAAGATTAGTAACAGTGCTGGCCATTTTCTGCCGAAGGGAAGGTGAAACGGAAGAACAAACAGATGAAAAAACGGGGTGAGATAAGGCGGTGCAGAGATGGCAGAAGAGGTATGAGGAATAATAGATGTGGTACTAGGCAAAATCATAGAAGGGGCATTAGGAGATGTAGAAAGTACAGTAGGCTAAATCGTAGAAGACATAGATGAAGCAGAAGTGGTCGGTGGGCCTGGAGGAGGCTGCACCGAAGAAGTAGGAGCCAGCTGAAGAACAGCTGGTGAGTGCTGTGGAAGAGTCAGAGGCGCAGTCTGTGCAACTAAAGGTTGCGGGGGTGCTGTAGCATTCTGCGCATAGGGGGGTGGCGAAGTTAATAATTGCGACATTAATTGGTCTTTTTCACGCTCTTTTGCTGTCCCTTGCTGAAGAGACGGCAAAACAGGATAGCACTTATCTATTGCCATTTTACGTTGCCTGTGCAATTGCTCATTTATCTGCTCTTCCTCATTATCTTTAAACTGCACGGCAGCTTGCATTTCTGAAAGTCCCCCTTCTCTCTTATTTTTCTTAGCTAATTTAATTTCTTTTTGTTTGGCTTCTTTGCGCCATATGCGGGAAGAGTCAAACATCGCCGGCCGGGCTTTCTTTTTGAAGAGTTTAACTTCAAGGTTGTCTAAGGTTTCAGAATCAAAGCTACCATATTGGGGCCATTTTAAAACACCATCTTTCCTAGTGTATTTAATCCATACCTCGTTGTAAACGATGGGGCCTACCCCATGTTTAACGTACAGCTCGTAAGTCGGAGTTCCAACTGGAGGAACCGGACATGAGTCCTCCAATCGGGAGTCCCTATTATTACTACCAAGACAAAACCAATTCCCGAGTCTAAGACTAGGCATCCTTTCTCTCTAGTCTAGTTCCAAAACTTCAAAGGAGTTATCGATTACGATATTGCTCGTGAAAACACGAGTCCTTCGGTTATGGTGCTTGCAAGAACCAATAAAAACCTTTATGTATCTCCAAGATACCACAAAGTAAGTCCAACTAAGGACTTGGAGACGCTCCACTTATACTTAACTGAAAAATATCGATGGCTTCACCAGAAGACTCGTCTCAGCGTTTCGCTCTACCGAAAATTTCAAGGGTCCAACATCAGGGCGATAGCCAGGGCAGCAGTCCTTGTAGCCGTCGAGAAGCGGGGAACCTCGCAGTAAAGACCTTCGGACCACGTCGACATGCAGGGGTCGATGAGGTGGTGGGCCCTCCTCCGGAATTTTCACACGAAGCTCCTCACGATCTTCAGGCTGATTGGTACCACTGGAATCGCCCCAAACGCTGGGCGCCAAATGAGGTACTGGGTTTTTAAGAACCGGTACAGAACCGGTAACCCAGCGGTGCCAGGGGATCAACACACCAGAGACCTCGGGTTCTCCTGAGTCAGACCTACAGAAACTTCAGAGTCTTCCAGGTGAAGTTATGGATTCGTTTATTGGCTCTAACCAAGGTGACAGGGTCCTAGAAGTACGATACGAGTATATTCAGGAGACTGCACACTTTCACAAAGTCAGGCTTCTCTTCTTATACCTAATATTCAGCCTTGAGCAATACATTCCTTGGATTCGTGGTATTTCATTTATGGTTACTGTTTACAAAAGAAAAGCAGAGTCATGATGACATGTACATATTTCACGTCGTGCTGCTCATAACAAATAATCCGGCAAGGCTCAACATTTCATCAGATATCGCTGGACCCCTAATAAAAACGGTCACCTCCCCATCATAAAGCAAGTGAAGGAAGGAGCGGAGAAAGATGTGAGCGAGATATGGCAGGTGTGCGTGCTGAAATGGTTTTATGGCTGGTTGGGCTTAGATGCTATCTTGCTCGGCCACTGGGAGGGAACTGACCTAACGAGCTCGGCCTGGGGCAATGGTTCTAACTTGTACTGGGGTCAGAGAGAAGTCGATTAAGGAGTATGTGTCCTTGTGGAATCAAATTCAACTGGATTAAGGCCTATGTAGAGGGCAACATGCAGCTAAGGGTTTAGAAGGTAAATGATGATTTCGAGGTGAAATTGTCACTCAAATATACCGAAAATACATGTACTTGATGTACTCGTCATTCTCGGTCTTTTGATACCAAATTCGTCCTATTTCGACGAAGTTTTTATTCTCGAGTCCAATACTATAATATGAATCCAGATTTTTCAGAACCACAGTACCGCTCCCTCTTACGCAGCATTTTTTATAAAAGCCTTAGAACATAGCTGCTGTCTTTGGTGTGGGCTGGGAGTCAGGCGAGAGTATCCTGGGATCTCCTGACGCTTCCACTTAAGCAAGGTGGCCTCGGAGCTCTTGACATGCCACTTTATGCACTGTGTGCACAAGCACAATTCCTTCACTTCTGGGTATACCCTACCCCTTATCAGCCGCATGTCACGGTTCAGATGGACGCTGTTGCGCCCACTCCTTTGAAGGTTAAACTCTACAAAAAGGCGCCACAGCCCCGGCAGGACATCAACACTGCTAACATGTTGCGATGGGTCTGGAGTGAACTCCAGCGGCGAGCTAATGTCCCACTATTGTACGCACCCTCCATGCCCTTGCGCGATAACCCCACTATACCGGGTCTGGAGCAAGGAGGTGGGGTGGTAGAGATAGGAGGTATGCAGCTGCTAACCTTTGCCGACCTATATCCAGAGGGCAGTTTTAGGCCCCTACCCGCAGACACAGAAGATCAGGCATTGACATTTGCTGAGCGGTTCACCTACCATAAATTGAAAGCTGCATGCCGCGCGATGTGAAAGGGTTTCTCGGAGGCCCCTCCGACACTAAACGCATTAGATAACATCTTGGCCAGGGCCTCCCCTCGGATACTAGTCTCTAGGCTATACACCACCATGCAGGACCAGACCCCAATTATTCAACCCAAATCCTTGCAGCTCTGGAACGCCGAATTGGATCCTCCCTTGACAGAAGAGCAATGGGACTACTGTTGCAAACAATTATCGGACTTATCCCCCAATTACAAACTCCAACTTATACATTTTAAATTCTTACATCGGTATTATAGAACTCCTATTAGTCTCCACAAAATGAAGTTGCGCGAGGATGAGCGATGTTGGAGATGCGGGTATGAACCTGCTTCCTTCTTACATATACATTACTGGACAGACATTTTTTCGGCAATCAATCAGATAGTTGAACGTAGAGATGAGGCATCACCACACCTGGGTCTACTAGGGCTGGTACAGCACACATTACCCCGTAGGCGCAAGTTACATGCTCTCCTATTGCTATAATGGCGCAGGCAGATTGCACTTAAGTGGGGCAGGAAAAGGATACCCACTTTTGATAAATGGTTATCGGATGTCACATACGGCCACACCCGGGTACTGGGAACTTATGCCACCAACATCTCGGCCCAAAGACATATGGGAGCCGTTTATACAATGGTCCAACAGCAGGGCACATTCTCTGGCTAGTGCGGCTGCTCCTACTTCAGTTGGTGAGTCCGATTAACTACAGTACGATGGGGTTAGTCCGCAGTCCACCTCCTATGTGTGCTAGGGGCTGGGAATTTGAAGACATGTATTTAATGAGATGTAATTATGTCACTGCCTATGTCGATGCAATGTATCTGTGACCTGTTATTCCAAGTCATTAATTATATATGAAGAGTATTGATGTTATGTTCCTTGATCACTACTGATTATTTTCAAATGGATCTGCTTTATTGCTATTATGCCCCCCCTCTGGAGATTGATATAATGCAGAGAAGTTAGAGGAGGTACCGGAAGTTTGGTTTGTTGTTCTCTCGTAATTCAACTGGCCATTGATTTCTACTGTATACTTATATTGTGGTATAACCTGTTCATTGACAATTGTGCATTAAGTAAAACCAATAAACAAATAACAAAAACAAGTGTGCTCTTGATGCAGCAGAGACCGCCTCTAGGGCCTTTAACACTAGCATGTTACTCAGACAACATGTTTGGTTGCACATTTCTGGCTTCAAACTGGAGGTAAAAACAACTATCCTCAACCAGCTGTTCAATCAGCAACAACTTTTTGGACCGGCTGTAGACACCAAAAAATTGAAAAAGGACACGGAGACTGCTAAATCCATGGGAGCATTACAGTCTCTCCATCCATACGTGGTTCCTTTCGCCGCTCCTTCTACAGAGGATAATCCAAGAACATTGGTACAGACACTACTTCCTCTTCATACAAAAACACCACACAAACATCTTCCAGTAGGGGATATTTTAGAGGTGGATACAGGGAAAGTAACAACAAAGGGAGAGGTTGAGGTAACAACAACACTCGCACCTCCCCGGCTAGTAAGCAGTGACTTTCCTCCAGCCCATTCCACTCCGGTTGGAGGGAGACTATCACAGTTCCTACCTGTCTGGAATTCCATCACTATGGACAAGTGGGTAAGACATATTATCCAGTATGGTTACTGCCTGGAACTTTCTGCTACTCCCCTCAACTTACCACCCAAACAGCCTCCAATGTCCGGGGAACATCTAACATTGCTCAAACAAGAAGTTCTTTCACTGCTTCAAAAGCACGCAATAGAACCAATTCCCATACAGCATCAAGGAACAGGGGTTTACTCACTGTATTTCCTAATCCCCAAAAAAGACGGGACTCTAAGACCAATATTGGACCTCAGACCTCTCAATTTCTACGTTCAATCAGATCATTTTCACATGATCACAAGGTCCTTCCACTACTTCAAAGAGGCGACTTCCTTGCCACCCTTGATCTCAAGGACTCCTACTTCCAAATTCCCATTCACCCTGCTCACAGAAAATACCTAAGATTCACAGTGGACGGCCAGCATTATCAGTTCAAGGTCCATCCATTTGGGGTGACCACAGCACTCAGGGTGTTCACAAAGTGCCTTGCAGTAGTAGCAGTGCACTTAAGAAGGCAGCAAATCCACGCATTTCCATACCTGGACTTCTGGGTCTTAAATGCCAAGTCATACCTCAGTGTGTTCATCACACTTATCAAATGATCCAGCTATTACACGACTTAGGGATCTCACTAAACTACACCAAGTCACACCTTCAACCCTCCTAGGTACATCAGTATCTAGGAGCTACAATAGACACTTGCAAAGCTCTAGCATACCCCAATCCAGCCAGGATAGCCAGCATGCAAACCCTCATCACCCAGTTTCAGCCTCAACACTCTCTCTAAGCACAAGTGTTTATGCAGCTAATAGGGATGATGGCCTCTTGCATTTTCATCGTACCTCACGCAAGACTTCAGATGCACCCTTTACAAGCATGTTTGGCATGACAGCCAAACCCATTGCTCTTTGCAGTGGTGGAACACACAAAACCTTTCCAAAGGACGGCCGTTCCTAGAGCCAGTTTCACAAATAGTGCTAACCACAGACGCATCACTTACCGGCTGGGGAGCCCATCTCCTAAATCACACAATTCAGGCCAAGTGGACCACTCAACAAAAAGCGCTCCACATCAATCACCTAGAGCCACTGGCAATATTTCTAGTTCCAAGTACATCTTCTCAACAAGGCTGCCTTAGTCCGGATGGACAATATGACAGCAATGTACTACATACAAAAGCAAGGAGGAACACATTCTTTGCAGCTGTCTCACCTAGCGCAAAGTATATGGAGGTGGGCCATTACACAAAACATCTATCTCCTGGCAGAACATCTTCCAGGAGTAAACAATCAGATAGCGGATCTGTTAAGTCGTCAGACTCAACAAATACACAAATGGGAACTTCATCCACAAGTCCTTCAACCTTTCTTCAAAATGTGGGGCCAATCAGACATAGATCTGTTCGCCACACATTCAAACGCAAAATGCCACACCTTCGCTGCCAGGTTCCCATTGTCCAAGGGCAATGCAATATGGATGAACTGGTCAGGGAGATTTGCGTACGCTTTTCCGCCACTCCCACTCATCCCACTAGTAGTACGCAAGCTCAAACATTAGTCTTTCAAGATGATCCTGGTTGCTCCCACATGGGCACGGCAACCATGGTTCACAACGCTCCTCGAACTCTCAATAGTTCCACACCAAAAACTACATCTGTCCCCAAAACTGCTGACGCAGAACCATGGAGAGATAAGGCACCCAGATCCAGCACAACTGAATCTAGCAATCTGGCTCCTGAAATCTTAGAGTTCAGTTACCTGAACCTCCCACGGACTGTATGAATATTATTAAAGAAGCCAAACGCCCCACTACTATTGCTTGCTATGCAGCTAAATGGAAAAGATTTGTCATTTACTACAGTAACAACAAAATTGACCCATTGGATGCTTCAATTTAGAACATTATTTGCTATTTACTACAACTACAAAGATGAAATCTTGCATACTCATCAATCAGATTACATCTAGCTGCTCTTGCAGCCTACTTACAAAACAGGCAACATTTGTCATTGTTTAGGGTAACTGCTATCAAAGCCTTCATGGAAGGCCTTAAAAGAATAATTCCAACCAGACTGCCACCATCTCCAGTGTGGAACCTAAACAATGTTCTTACTAGGCTCATGGGTCCCCCGTTTACACAAATGCGAATGACAATTCCTTACATGGAAAGTAGCTTTCCTTGTCGCAACCACCTCTCTCAGGAGAGTAAGTGAGATTCCGGCTTTAACCGTACAAGAACCATTTTTACAAATACATCGCAACAAAGTGGTTCTAAGAACAAACGCAACAGTTCTTCCAAAGGTGATTTCTCCATTCCATCTTAATCAATCAGTAGAGTTACCAGTATTTTTCCAAAAGCCTGATTCTGTAGCGGAAAGATGTCTTTATACGCTTGATGTCAAAAGAGCTTTACTTTATTACATATACAGGACTAAAGCCTTTAGGAAAACAAAAAGACTGTTTGTGGCTTTCTCACCACCTCATAAAGGCAACCCAATTTTCAATGCTGGAATTGCCAGGTGGATAGTAAAATGCATTCAAATATGCTATCAGAAAGCAAAATGCATGTTAACAATTCCCCCTAGAGCGCACTCAACACACCAACTAGGGGCTTCCAAGACATTCTTAGGGAACATTTCCCTAGAAGACATTTGTAAGGCAGCAACATTTTCTACTACATACACCTTCACCAAACACTATTGTGTAGATGTGCAGGCAAACACTTTTTCAAACCACTGCAACAGATACAGGCAACCACCGCTAGGGGAGACACGGCTGTACAGTCTATGCACAGAGTGTGAATTCTGCGACTCATATGCCTCGAACGGAAAATGCTACTTACCAGTATGCATCTGTTCTTGGCATGTATAGCTGCAGAGATTCACACGTCCCCCCCCCCCCCCCACCTCCCCGGAACCTGTATCTGTTCCAGTGTTATCTTAGATACATTCTCATGGACATCTCTGTTTCTTACAAACTCACATGGCGAAAAACAATCTGAGGATGGAGTTGATGCCCATGCGCACTATCGTCCAAAGGAGAAGTCACCTATCTTGTGACTAAAAAGACTTCTTCCAAGACAACAACAAGGTGCAAGCATCCGAGCCCCACACCAGATGGCGATATATGCACAGAGTGTGAATCTCTGCAGCTCTACATGCCAAGAACAGATGCACACTGGTAAGTACCATTTTCCTTCCTATAGGGAGCGGAGATGCCAAGGACAGCTAGAGAAACAAAGGTGATAAGCCCCCTCTTGGCTCTCCCTGACCTGGATGGGGTAGCTGGAACAAAGAGGGTTTTATAGCCATCCAGGTGCTAATTATTGTCTCCAGCCCAAGTTTCCTGGAGGGATATCACATCAAAACTCTTAACAAGGGCCAACCATTTGGTGTTCTCAATCTCGCTCTCCAGCCCCGTGATATTTCAAGAAAGAAATTTACACCCTCCATTCACACTCGATACCTGTTCTGGGGGCAAAACATTTCCCTGGGATGCGGGTTCCATAGGGCCCAAGAGACCCACACATCGTCAATCGCAATCTTCCAATGAGCTCAGAGGAGTAAACCTATTTCCTGTGCTTACCCCTATCATCCCCTCTGCACGACCCCTATGACCCACCTCTTGGAGCCGTTCGTGCTGGGAACGTAGTTGGTAATAATTGAGTCTGTAGAAGTATCTCAGCAGGAGTGTCAAGATTGCTGAGTTCCAACACCTGTAGTTAGACTGGGCAACCGTGGTTAAGGTTCGGTTTACCATGACTGGATTGTTAAAATTGATGATAATGCAGTCCCCCAGCCAGGATCTTGGCGCTACCAACCCACTGTGTCCGGTGCACCATGTGAATTTGGTTTTCCACCCTAAGCCCAGGGGCAATGTTTTAATTGAGCCAGTGCACCACCTTATTGTTCAGCTGGTAAAAGTCTTCCTTGGTCCCGGGGTTGAGGCATGGTACTCTTGCTAACACCACAACAAGCAGAGTGGACTCTGGTAGGAGATGAAGAGAGCCCAAACTAGGACAATAGTTATTCTAGTCCCCGGGGGCATGGCTTCCAGCCCTTCCCACCTGAGGGACAGAATGTTTTTTGCATAGTTGCTAACGTTATATTTCTTAGCATGATATAGCTGTATGTATATGTGTTCTCATTTATGTGTTATTTCTATATTAGCAACCGAGTGTAGTCAAGCTCCTTGTAAATAGGCTAAATTGCATCCTAGTTCGAGAGATCACTAAGACTCCATTTTGAATCTGTCGACCAGGGCCTGGGCGGCTATCAAGTGTTGCCTGCTGAATATATCGCTCAGGTCCCAATTAGCTGAGTTACTGGACAGCTGAACTCATGACTGTTTTTCTTTACTTAGGCCCAAGGTCACATCTGGGGTGTTAAGGGACGATAAGCGCATTCTTGCTGGTGCCAGGCCGTTACTCCCATGTACCAAGACGAAAGGGAGTTACCCTGACTGACCTTCCTTCTAATAGAAGAAACATACTTCTAAGCTCTCTTTGTCTCCCATATATGGTCCTTCCCGAAAGATCTCATACCTATTGGAATGCGGCCAAATATGGTTATTTCATGTAACGTGTATTTGTACAAAGGATTGATCTCATGTGCAATTCGGGAGTCTTCTCGGCGCACTGACTGGGTGCTGACGAGGGGGCTCCTCTGCGCAGAGTCTATATAGAATAAACGATTGCCTCTTCTTCACTGCCGACCGATTGACTTATTTAGTAATTATCGGGCCATTGGTAAGTATGGTCTGGATTTGATTTGTTATGGTACATCACACCTATCATCGGAACTGTACAATTCGCCCACTTTGAAAACCTGAGATTGTAGAGACTGAAAAGATACTCTGTTCTGGGTGCCCCCCGCCCCCTCCGGTTGGCTGGACGGTGCTGAGGGTCAGTCCTGGGCAATAGGTGCCGTTGTATCTCCTACCATGTGACTAGGCTGCTTCGTGATAGACACTGCTCTGTCTCCTGCTTCTGTGCCACTACTACTGGGACTGGAAATGGTGGTCGAGATCGTAGGGCTTATAGGAGGGATACTTGTGGAGAGGACACGGTCCCTTTGCAAGTAGCTATCAGTGCAGACAGGTTGCTTTTCGTTGCAGAAAGTCGGAGTAGGATGGAGTCCAATTTAGTTCCAAATGCTGACAGCAAGGCTCCTTTGAGCATGTCTAACGAAATAGCATCCAGGTTAGGCACTTCTGGGTGGACTGCTGAAGATGACTGTGATCCAATGTTCTTTTTCGTTTACAAGGGCCCCCAACTAAGGGGCGCGTCTCCTGGGCACCACCCATTGCCAGGGGTCATGTCAGGGGCTGACCTAAAAATTGGAGACTGGGCTCCGACCCGTGTGACAACAGCTGGTGTAAGGGGGACGATACCCCCAGCCTGGTCTTGAGGCATATCTTGAGGTATGTCCACCAAGCCTACTTGAGGGGACTGAGTATGGGAATCAGCATATGGACCAACAGAAGAAAGCCCTAGGGAAGGGTGGGAAGGTGAGCGAGATAATTTTCTAATAGCCAGTTCAATCTCCTTTTCCAGAACCCCAGCAGCATGCTGCAAAAAAGCATCCTATCTATGACTTTTATGGTTTTTTCCATTTATAAAACCGAATAAAGTTTGTTGAATCCCCTAGTATTTAGAAGAAACATAGATTAGACGGTACTGGACCTTAAAGTAAGCCTTTTCTGCCTGCTATTGCTGCATTTGGTGAGCCAAGTCTACACAGGAAGTAACTTGATTGGTATGAAATAAAATCTTAGGCATCGCTATCTCCTTAATATACCTTTAGAGCCCGATGTAGGTAATCTCAATTTACCGATTCTTAAATACTGAATGTTACCGATTCGTTATTTAAGAATCGGTAAATACGATGTAGGTAAAAAATAGGTAAAATTTACCGATTCGGTAATATTCCTTATTACCGAATCAGTAATACCGATTTGGTAATGAGGAATACCTTCCCATTTATTCCTATGGCTCTGGAATGAATAGGAAGCCATTCACTATTACTGATTCGGTAAATACCGAATCGGTAATAGCGGGAGCATATTCAAGGGTTGCAGGGTGTCACATTGACACCCTGTTACACCCCTGAATCGTGCATGTGTGCACATGTGGTTTACCGAATCGGTAATAGCGGGAGCATATTCAAGGGTTGCAGAGTGTCACATTGACACCCTGTTATACCCCTGAATCGTGCATGTGTGCATGCACTTTGAAAAAACCAAATAACTGCTTTTTAAAGGTATTCGGTATTTACCACCAACTTGTAGTTGGTGGTAAATAGAGAATCCTTAAAGCAAAAATGCACTCACTTAAGTGCTACCTACATAGGTTTTAATGATTCAGTAATTTACTGAATCCTTAAAATAAGGAATCAGTATTTTGCCGATTCCTTAAAATAACAAATCGGTAAATTACCGAATCCTTATTTACAGCCTCCTACATTGGAAAGGGCTAAATACCGGTCTGTAACGGAAAATTCACAGATTTTTTGCCATTACCGACCGGTATTTAGCTACCTACATCTGGCCCTTAGTCTCTTATCGGTAAACACTTTGAGCGCTTGGAAACTGGCTCTGATAAAGTAGCGAGTGCTTTAAAAAAATCCTTGTGAATCACCCCCCGCCCCTCCTACCCCTCCCCCCCCAACAAGGTGTTCACTGATTTGGGCAGCCACAAACCTCACTCATTTATTTGTGGCTTTACCTCTTTGCCAAAATATTGTGGTTGAGAACTCTTTATTCAAGGTCTGGGCAGCTTGCACTCAGTGGCATTTCCATGATAAGAACAGTCCCGGTCTCACCATCACAGACAGCGACATTCACTAAAAAACAAGATGGCATCTATAAAACCAGGACATTTGTTGTTTTTCTTAATTCTCAGCCTACCCTTGTGACAAATTGTGTTCTCAAGATCAATCTCTTCGTTTTGAACAGTTACAGGAATAGTTTAAATCAAACAAAACATTTGAAGTAAGTTTGTGATAGAAAAACAGGACTGTAACCTTGGGTAGTCTTAGATGCATACTTCGTATAATCCCACTTGTACCATACAGCAAGCGGCAGCTAAACCGCTACTCAACTGATCGGCCATCTTACACGAGGCCTTTGAACACTGCATGCACACGCTGCGGCTGCCAGCTGCATCCCATTTATGTTCTCTGCCGTGTTTCGTTAACCAGAAGTGCGGAGAGAACCCACAATGATTTATTCGTTCTTCAGAAATCGAACGTGGAGCATTTACATTTCAAATGAATATATGAATCTTTTACTTATACTTTAAGTTCTTTGACTCTAAGTTACTGATTGTAACAAAATGTAAATTTGAGCTAGGACAAGTGGATCCTGTCCTTATAGAATCCCTTTGGGATCGTAAAGAAGTGCCACAACTTCCTGCAAATTCATTTTTCTACTGCCCTGCACTGAAAAACTAGGAAAGATTACATCAAAGATGCCATTATGAACTTTGGCACTGTATCTTATATAGCAATCCTAATTTAACTAATTTTCCTAATTATGTTACTTTGCCCCATGGACAAAACATTGATCCACAGTTTTCATCTCATCCCGGCTGGTAAGTGAGTCTTAACATGCTTTCCTGTGTTGCGAGTGTTGAGATGAATGCATCTAAGGTAGTTGGGTTCTTTCCTGGTAGGAGGGTTGGCGGGCCGGATGCTGGTGAAGCTGCAGTTCCAGCAGGAGAAGGGTCCTTGGGTGCGTTTTGGGGCAGCAAGGCAGCAGGTGCATGATCGTCCGGCGTTGAGTGCGTGGAGGGAGCGGAAGTAGTAGCGGAGACGGGTGTTGTGGCGTTCGCGGGGGCCCGGTGTTCTGGCTCTGGGCGCGGTCCTGGTTCGGACGCCATAAGAAGGGGAGGTAGAAGGGAGGAGCAGCTGGGTGGTGGGGGCAGATGAATGGGCAAGCGGGGAGTGGGGGCGCAGCGGAGGGAAAACTGGGGATGAACGGCGAGGGTACAGAAGGTAGAAAGGGCACAGAAATGGCACAAGAGGAAAAGGAGGAATGGGAAGGAAAACAACTAACAATCCAACAAAATGCAATACAAAATACACTAAGGCGAAGTGTATCAAGAGGGGGGGCGGGCCAGAGGGGACGCAGCGACGTAGAAACCATGGGAGGAGCGGGGAGAAGGCAGAAGGGCACTGGGCACAGAAGTAGCGCAAGAGGCAACAGGGGGAATGAAACAAACAAAATAAACAATACGACAAGCAATACAATTACACAAAGCAACCTACCACTGGTCACCAGGGATCGGGCGCAGGTGGTAGCCTGCAGGTGGGGGAGGGCCCAAACTCGCGTCCAAGGCAGCTGCAGCGAGCCGGGAGACACGGGCAGACAGGTGGTGCTGTTGCGGCGTGGGGAGCCACCTGCCTTTGAAAGGGTCAAGGGTCGTTCTCCTCACAGTGCAGCAGCCGCCATAAGAGGGGAAGATGGGAGGGAGGAGCATCTGAGAGGTGGGGGCACATGAATGGGCGAGCGGGGGGTTGGGGCCGCAGGGGGCGCAGCGGCGGGTAAACGGGGAACGGCGA
Organism: Lissotriton helveticus; assembly: GCF_964261635.1. Classification (NCBI taxonomy): domain Eukaryota; kingdom Metazoa; phylum Chordata; class Amphibia; order Caudata; family Salamandridae; genus Lissotriton; species Lissotriton helveticus. The sequence continues at coordinate 200,843 of NW_027611900.1, read as the reverse complement.
ACAGTACAAAAGGCAAAAAGGGCACAGAAATGGCACAAGAGGAAAAGGAGGAATGGAAAGGAAAACAACTAACAATCCAACAAAATGCAATACAAAATACACTAAGGTGAAGTGTAGCAAGCGGGGAGCAGGGCCGCAGGGGACGCAGCGATAGGGAAACCACAGGAGGAACGGCGAGAAGGCAGAAGGGCACAGGGCACAGAAGTAGCGCAAGAGGTAACAGGGGGAATGAAGCAAACAAAATAAACAATACAACAAGCAATACAATTACACAAAGCAACCTACCACTGGCCACCAGGGATGAGGCACAGGTGGTAGCCTGCGGGTGGAGGAGGGCCTTGAACTCGTGTCCGAGGCAACAGCAGCGAGCTGGGAGACACGGGAAAACAGTTGGTGCTGTTGCAGTGTGGGGAGCGACCTCCCTGTGACAGGAAACCTATTGACCTACCTTCCCCTGCTCGGCCATGGCCCAGCATGAGGAGGGCAGAATTGTGTCTGGCATCGGCAGCAGACCTAGGTTGCTTTGTAACGTGTGTCCCGGGAGCAGGGAGGGTTCCCCGGAAGAGCTCTCCTAAGACCAATTTCACGGACCAACTGATAGATATAATTGCTATACATGTGCTCTCCTCAAATATATTTCTTTTGTTGGGGAATTTTAATTTTCATGGTGAAAATCATACGAACCCTGAGGTTAATAAACTCCTCTCTACTCTTGACATGATTGAACTCACCCAAAGAGTTACAGGCCCAACTCATCCAGCTGGCCTCTCGCTAGACCTGATCTTTTCTAATATTGATCATCTAACCTGTAACCTCCCAGACTCTCTCACTTGGACCGATCATTCAATGATTAAGTTCTCTATCCAACAGCCATGCCCTAAGAGCTCAGACTTAAGTGCAGGGAAAAACCAAGTGGCGCAAGACCTTGGCGAAATCTTTCTGTAAAAGCCTTTAATGAGGATTTTTACCTGGAATCACCAAAGAAGGATAAGGATGCTCCTACGACTTTGGAAGAATTTAATACCACCTTTGTGACAGTTTTGGATTCTCCCCAATGTCCACCATCAGCCCCCTGGTGCACTTCGGAGCTAAAGATTGAAAAATCCAAATGCAAGAGATTGGAGAGACTTTGGCGAGTTAGTAAAAACCCACAAAACAAACTACGGTTTAAACAATTCTTGTCTAGCTGTAATCTGAATTTAAAATCAGCCAGACGTCTATTTATTATTAACCAAATTGAACGTGCCAGTAACCTCCCAAGGGCCCTTTTTAATATAATAAAAGACTTTGTATCTCTTCATGTCTGTAGACAATTGCCTATGGAAACCCAAGATTTTTGTAATTCGTTAGCCATCTATTTTCAAGAAAAGATAATTAATATTTAAGCTAACTTTTCATCGATCACCTCTCAAGACCTTGAAGCCTCCAATAGAACAGAGGGCTTAGAAAAAATGGCAGCTAGCACCTTAGATTGTTTCGAGTTAACCACGCTTGAGGAAGTTTCCAATGCTCTCTCCTTCTCAAAATCTGGCTCACCCCAAGATCTTTGTCCTCCAAAGACAGTGGCCCTATTAGCCACTCGTTGCGTGCCAGCAATTCTAAATATCAATAATTATTCAATACAATCAGGTACCATTCCAATAACATGGAAGGAAGCATTCGTACGTCCAATATTGAAGAACCCAACTGCGGATCCCCGAGAACTAAGCAACTACCGCCCTATTTCTTTGGTACCCTTATTGGGCAAGCTGCTGGAAAGTATAATTAACAAGCAACTAAGTCTATGCCTGGAGTCCAAGGAAATTCTGTATCAATCACAATCCGCGTTTCAACCGGGCTTCAGTACCGAGACTGCCATGCTCGCTGTTGTGGTAAATAAATAAATAATACCCTATTTTTGAGTGCATGAATGAATAACAGATAGCTCAATAAAATAAGAGTCAAGATTCGAGGTAGTGGGAGTTTTGCAGGTTTATTACAGCATAAAGGACAGGAACAGGACAACCTGCACGGGAACAGAATGGCAAGGCCCGGCAGCTGCCGGGGACAGGATCTGGAATGGCTAGCTCTAACTTTTAATAACAATACATGAGCATATATACATAACGCAAACACATAGCATTACATTGCAATGGGCGTAGCAGTGGGTGGAGCAGTAGGTGTGACGCGTAGCAGTCGCGATAGATAAGGGTGAAAAGAAGGTGTAACAGGGCGTATACATAGACATGTGATGCAAACGTAACAGAATATGTCATGAATGGGGCGGAAACCATGGAGGGGGCTACCTGAGGAGCCGGGACCTCTAACCTAATGGTGCGCGCTAGCTGGCAATGACGTATTACTAGGAGAAGCTGGGGGCTATGAACTCTGTGCTAGGAGCAGAGACTGAAGTCTGGAGGGTCGGAGCGACATGTACCTAAACCCTATCTAGTATCTGATGTTTAGGGAACATGTTGATATAAACTAGAAGTCAAGAGGGGAAAGGCTAACAGACTCTAAGACTGGAGAATGCATTATTCTACATGTAGTGTGTGATGAAGAATATTAAATGACCATTAAATGCAGTATTTCTCTTAACATGGAGCCCTAAAGGCTCGACAATGACGGAAACTATTGATGCGATTCAGTAGCTTTAGGAATGCAGGGAAGGAGGGCTGAACTGATAACTGGACTCATAACATAGTCTTGGCAGACTCAGAGGCAGAGCCAGGCTGCACCGGGCACTGAGAGGCAGGAAGTAAGTGAAGGGTCGAGGATACAGGTGGGGGCCGTGTCGCTCCTCAGCGAGGGCTTCAGGAGACAGGAGCTGAATCTGGTGTCCGGGCCCTTTTGAGGCCTAGAAACGGGGACTTTCAATGCATTAACGTGCACACTGGGAAACGTGGCAACATAACTTTACATAGGCCTAATACTCGTATTATTCACGAGAACTGGAAACTGGCATACTAGAGGTGGACACAACTGTAATTGCGTCTTTTAATCGAACATGGGGAATAACATATGCATATTAATCATGCACACATAACATATGATGGATGACACGTAGGGACACAGACCATGGCAAAATTTACTTTTCCACATTCCCTCCTTGTCACTACGTTTCCATCAGGAAACATCAATATTCATGATACCATCTATCACTTCATACAGTATCATTTGCTCATCTCGAATCCTCTTGGAACGGGTTTTAGAACGGGACTTGGGACTAGGAGTTATACTAGGAATACAGGATGTAGCACACATGCCGCAAATCGCAGGGCCACATTGTATACAGAGGCAGCAGCTGAATAGGATCGCTACTGCTATACCTAGAAAGGACAAGACTTTCCATCCCCAGGCGGAAATTATACCCCAGAGCCAACCGGACCATGTCCAGGTGCCTGGATTTTGGTGGATCAGATGGGCAATTTTATGGAGTCTGGTTATAGCGGAATAGACAGACGGCGCGTTATTTGGAATGAAAATGCAGCAACTGGATCCGATGACTCTACAAGCCCCGCCCCTATCGGCCAGTATGACGTCAAGGACGAGACGATTTTGCAAAACTACAAATCTCATAGCAGATTGCTCTTCGGTTAGGTTACCTAGAGCAGAGGCAGTCTCATTTACTACAGCTTCAAGGGTTCTGGTCAATCTACGGATTAACTTACTATTCTGGACAGGGCCTATAAAGAAGAAGAAACCTTTATTGAAGTCTGTATACTGTTCTAGAGTGGTTTCAGTATAATCGACAATTGGGGACTCGATCTCCCTTCTATGTCTAATGTGTACTAGATGTGTGTTTCTATGATAATCAGATGGGGCTAGAAAAACAGGTGGCAGTAGGAAGGCAATGTAACAGGTTCCCTCCCAATTGAGGGGCAGACGAACATATGCGGTCTGACCACAAATAAAATATGAATGACGTGAAGCTTTGAAAATAGATTTCCCACTGTCACTATACTTGACAGTAGTAGTACAATCACTATGTCCTACATGTACGGAACCATTATTTCGGACACATAATTCGCCTTTGACTGGTAGTACTGAAATAGCGGGTAAGTCTGGAGTAGTATCAGACTGAACATTCAGGACCATAAAATTCGAAGAATAATTACCTAAATTGTAAACTTCATTCTCTAGATCTAACCCGGTTCTGTGGGGAAGACCTTGCTTGTCTGGGAAACATGTACTGTTAAGAAAAGACATATCTTTTGAGGATGACGTTAACGTGGACCATGCTCCACACGAACCATTATGTGAAAAAGGATAAGGAAAGAGTGGCAGAACTCCCTTCGGTGTCTGGAAAGGGGGGAGTCGACCACATACCCAACAATTAGTGGCATTGCTGGTCTGGTGTGAGTAATGTAACATGCGGATAAAGGAGTTATTACGCATAGCGAGGCGGTAAGAGAGTTCATGAGGGGGCAGATCACTAAACGTGTGCTCTGCTGTAACATTAGAAGACTTATTTACATGTGAAACTGAGAAACACAGATAAAATGCATAACTAGTGCAGGAAATCATAATGCTGAGAAATAATATGAAACTTAGAAAAACGATACATCGGATTGAGTTTTGACTGACTCTCTCACTATGGGGGTCTATTTTATACATGTCAGAAACAGTCTAACCGTTTCACCTAGGGGAGGACTTAGACAATCAAACTGGCTGACTTATTTTACTAGACCGTAGTTTCTGTTTATACTCCTGCTGCGGAGTTTTCTCTAACAGGGGGGGTTTTGAATCAATGTCATTTGCGGGACAGTCCTTAAGAATAGTACTTTGGCAGTCCTTCAAATCCTGGGAAATGTTCTTGGAGATGGGTTTCAGTCCCAAAAACTTTTTCACGTGGGAAAGGTGTACCCAGCCTTTGCGACCTTCTAACTTCACGGCTGTACGGGTGGTGAGGAGGACTTGTCGGGGGTCCTTCCAGCGTGGCTCCAGCGGACTTGATCGGTCGAAGTTGCGGACAAGAACCATTGATCCTGGAACGATTTCATGCGGTGCCACCTCGGTATTGTCTGGAAATGCGGCGGCAACCTGTGAACGACAAGAGTTGAGGGCAGACATCAAGGAAGCTAGGTAATCTGTCAGCATATTACTTGAAACATCGGTAATACTTCGGGGTCTAGGTGTACCCCACATGTTAGGGGGGCGGCCGAAAACGACCTCGTACGGGGACAGACCTGATCTGGAATGTGCGACCATGCGCATGTAAAATAGAGCAACTGGCAGAGCTACTAGCCAGTCCACACCTTTCTCTTGACAGACTTTGGCGATGCGGATTTTCAGGGTCTGATTATGTCTCTCAACGAGACCGGCTGCTTCAGGATGGCGTACACAATGGAACTTCCACTGGTACCCTAACAAAAGGGAAACGTGCTTCATTAACTCTGAGGAGAATGGCTGGCCGTTATCAGAATATACGACCCTAGGGAGTCCATAACGAGGGAAGAATTCACGAACCAGCTGCTTGGCAGTGGTCGTGGCTGTGTAATCTGGGACTGGATATGCTTCTGTCCACCTGGACAAAGCGCATACAACTACAAGGACATACTTGAAACCTCGACATCGCTCCATCTGAATATAATCCATCTGGAGGACTTCAAAAGGGTGGTCAGGAGGCTGGAATCCACCTTGTTCCACCGGGACACTTTTACCTGGATTGAACTGACAACATATCATACAGGTACGGACTTTCTGCTTGGCTGCAGCTCGTAAATGCTTGTTGAACCAAATGTTCTGGATACTGTCTAACATAGCCTTTTCTCCTAAATGTGCTGGACTATGTGCGGTATTGATAATGACTTGAACCATAGAGTCGGGGAGAAACCATGCGGTTCTACCCTTCGTCACCCATCCTTGATCTGTCTGGACCCCTCCTTGTTCGGACCATTTCTTGATTTCATCGGGAGTAGCATGTAACTGGATATCTATGACATCTTGAGTAGGGTCCTTAACTGTCATACATGTAGTCGGATCTGGAGTGTGTGTCATGTTAACTGGAATGTCTGGAGTCTGAGCTGTAAGCTTGGCTGTGCGATCTGCTAGATCGTTACCCTGGGAAATAATGTCAGTGACTTTCGTATGTGCCTTGCATTTCATGATGGCAATGGATGTCGGTAAATGTATTGCATCTAATAGAGCTTGGATAAGGAGACCATGCTGAATCTTGGTTCCATGAGAAGTCATGAAACCTCTCTCCTGCCAGAGCACTCCAAAGTCGTGTACGACTCCAAATGCGTAGCGTGAATCTGTGTAAATATTAACTTTCAGGTTCCTGGCGTGGATGCAGGCTTGTGTCAGAGCAACTAGCTCTGCTGCTTGAGCGGACAGAGTGTCAATACGGTGTGTCTCAATAACTTCAGTGTCAGTAGTCACTGCATACGCGGCGACTAGATCTCCTGTACTTGTTCTCATGCATGAACCATCCACATAAAGTGTCAGGTCGGGATCTGGTAACGGAATATCTGTCAGATCTTGTCTTGGTTTTGTCGTAATGTTAACTACTTCCACACAGTCATGTGTGGCAGAATTTGAATTAGCTGATGGTAACAGTGTAGCAGGGTTCAGGACGTTGCAGCGTCTGATTTCTATGTGTGGCTGGAACAGTGTCAATTCATAACCTGTTAAACGTGCAATTGTTAAGTGCTGAGTTTGTGTTCGATTTAGAAGAACTTCTACGGAGTGTGGAACCTGTACTGTCAGGGAGTGTCCTAAAACTATGGAATCACTTTGCCTAATAGCTAGTGCAGTGGCTGCAACTGACTTGAAGCACGCAGGCAAAGCCTGGGCGACTGGATCTAATGTGCTCGAAAAATAAGCACAGGGCTTGTATTGTCCTGCTTGATCTTGTGTGAGAACAGATAATGCTGTACCTTCACGTTCTGTGACGAAAAGTGTAAAAGGCTTACTGTAGTTCGGTGTGGCTAGAACTGGAGCTTGGCATAAAGCTTTCTTTAACTCGTTGAAACTAAGTGTATGTTCAGATGTCCAAGGGAGGACAGTCGATACGGCTGCCTCCTGTGTGGTTAACTGTGTCAGTGGCTTGGCTAGAAATGCATACTGAGGAATCCATTGTCTACAATAAGAAGTAAGGCCGATAAAGGCACGTACCTCCTTCTGGGTCTTGGGCTGAGGAAGACTCGCTATTAACTGGATACGGTCTGGTGTCAACTGCCTACCCCTCTTGGACAGTAAGTGTCCTAAGTAGACCACTTGCTGGACACAGAATTGAAGCTTCGAAGGGGACACCTTGTGCCCCATCTCGGCTAGGAAATACAGAACCGTTAGTGACGCTCGCTCGCAATCACGTTCAGAACGGGCTGTGATCAGTAGATCATCGACATACTGGAGCAGGGCAGTGTCAGTTGGCATGTGAACATTATCAAGTTGTCTCTTAAGTGCTTGACTGTAAATACTAGGACTTTCTGTGAAACCTTGAGGAGCGCGTGTGAACATATAGCTCCTTCCATTTAAACAGAATCCGAAAAGAAACTGGCTGTCTGGATGAATTGGAACACTAAAAAATGCGTTCTTGAGGTCGATTACTGTAAAGAACATGGCTTCGGAATCAATGGCTGTCAATAGGGAAGAGATATCTGGGACAACTGGGTACTGAGGAATAATACATTTATTAAGTTCTCGTAGGTCAATCACTAATCGATATACTGGAGGTGCATTTGGATCAGTACGTTTCATGACTGGAATGATCGGAGAATTGCATACGTTGGAGTCAGTTTCTACAACCACTCCTTGAGCGATGAGCTCGTCAATAATTTTGGATAAGGCTGCTACAGCCTCAGGTGGCAATCTGTACTGTCTGATTCGTGGTAACACTACACCTGGTTTGAGAGTCACACGATGGGGTGTGATTTGCATGTACCCTACATCAGTTGGACCTTGCGCCCATAAATGCTGCGGAACATTAGACAATCTCGGATCAAAATCACGTAAAACATAGTGACCCTTAAAGTCACGTAGGAACAGACGTATTCCCTCTGGTGAACAACATATAACTGCACCTAACTCTTTCAGTGTTTTAATGCCTAATAGATTTTCTGGACATGACTTAGTAAGTAACAGATCAGTAGTACGGGACAATGGACCTACTTCTAGAGTGACTGGCTTTGATATTTCATTTACAACGGGTTTTCCTGAAAATCCAAGGGAAACATTTCTAGAGCCTGAGAGCGGAGCCCCTGGAACTTCGGCGTGACTAATTGTGGTCCTACTTGCCCCTGTATCGATCAAAAACTTTCTGTCTTTCCCTAATACTTGACTGTGAATATAGGGACCTTCTTGATCTACAGGTATCTCAATGAGAGGCAAGCCTACCTCCCTCTCTAGGCTGTTTCATGAATATGGTTGGTATTCTGGATACTCAGACTGCGCATACTGGTACATCTGCTGTGTAACATGCTGTGTTGCAGCGATAGGTTGCGGTACTGTAACTGTCTGTGGTACATTCTGTGGCTGAGGAGTCTGTGGAACTTGTTCTTGTCTAGGCGGACGTGGTCTTTCTTTTGTTTTACCGGTAGCTATGTTGTGTTTCAGAACTGCACACTCGTTTATAAAATGACCTGGCTGTTTACAATAATTGCAGTTCCCTTTGACGGGAGCTGCAAGATGACTGGCTTGATTCGGACCCCTCTTCTGACTGTCTTGAGGAACAGATTGTGCAACTAGTACTTTCATTTTTGTGTCTTTCATACGTTTTCTCTCGTGTTCTTGTTCTTCCCTGATTCTATTCTGGTGATATTGAAGCATCTGGAGCATCTGGGACGGAGTATTAGCTTGCCAGGTACTTTCGACTTTCAAAACTCGATTTTTAACTTGTGGACTTGAATTCTCGACTAATTTAGTAACAAAAAGATGAGGGTACGACTCACTACTTGTCTTGAGACCACTATTGATGCTAAAGCATTTTTCAAATCTAGAATAAAAATCACTAATGTCTTCTTCTTGTTTCTGTTTACAGGCTGAGATTGCATCCCAGTCTTCCTTTTTCGTTGTTAATAATGTGGGTAAAACTTGAATCAATAATTCTGGTAATTCTTTACATTTCTCTCCTAGACCGGTACCTGGTACACGTGACTTATCTTCAGCTTCTAGAACTGCCCAATCTATCTTTTTCTCTCCCACCTCCCATTCTTTTTCCTTGAGCTTTTCATACACCCCTGGGGGCAACAGAACCTTTAACATTTTAATGATATCTGGATAAGTGTATTCTCCCATACGGAGCATGTCTTTTAATTCTCTATGGAACCCTGCTGGATCTTTGTCATGACAGGGAATTAATTTCTTCATCTCAAGGAGTTCCATCTTTGTAATCGGGGTGTAAACAAACACTCGTTGCATTTCACCATCCTCTGTCTTAACTGGATGCACTTCTCGTAACGGGTTCTGTCTTTCTATGTAAAAGGGTTTACTTTCTGGGGGTGAGACATGAACAAAATGCGGGTTCAGAAACGTTCTATATTTGTGGCGCTGTTCTAGAATGACACTAATTAAATCGGTACCTAGACCTCTCCATCTATACTGGAGTAACTCGTTCAGGATATCGTGTAACGGACCTGGATCAGAGTGCTGACCCTCATACAGAGTAATGAGGTGCTGGATCATATACATACCCACCAGTCGTTGCTCGGCTGGGGGCAATTTCAGAAACATTTGTGCCACTATTTCGTCTGGAAAAGTGGTAGAATCAGTAATCCATCGGACTGCTGATCGGGCTAGTTCCTGTTCATGCATGGTACTTAACTCACTGTAACCGATTCGTGATTTTAGAATGTGATCGGTAGCTTGGAACACTTGCTCTAGAGAACCTTGTTCTGGTGCTGAATGATGGGAAATTGACTTGTGTTCTAGGCGTAAATGGCGATCTGGAAATCTAGATTTTCCTACATACGCTATCCTGGCGGTATTCTCGTCGTCTTCCTCTTCAGGATCAGAGTTACTTTCTTTCTCGCTTACTTGTGCTGCTTTACGTTGTTCATGTATCTTTATTATTTCTCTACGTATTTTCTTGTACATACTCTCCATGGCACTAATGGTATTGTGCTTACCCTCGGCTATATTATCACTCCACTTTGTTAGAATTTTCATTTCGGCCTGATCTTTAGACGGGTAATCTTGTTCTCTTATTAGACAGTTAATTAGAAACTTTAATATCATACGCTGGATCTCAGCTTTCCTTTGAGACATGGCATCACTAATACTTTCTGGATCATCCCCTGTACGGATGAAGCGATATATTCTGTCTAGATCTTCTTTCATATCCGGTAGGGTGACTAGATACTCGGTCACCCTCCTTACGCGTACTGAATATAAAACCATATTATTCTCGCCTGGGACTGGGTCATAGGCACATTCGCCAAGGGCTTGCCTGATTTCTGCAACAGACTTATTACTCTTGGGAGTACGCTGTGATGCTTGAGCATGTAATTCGAGTGCCGATAAACGCTTGCGTGGCGGCGGGGTTTGAGGAGGACCTCCTCCTGCGGCCCCTAGACTAGAATCGTCGACTGATATTCTTCGTGGCGGAGCGGGAAATTGAAATGCTGGCTGGACCGGGGGTACCGTAGCAGGTACTACAAGGGGTGCCCCGGTGTCTGGAGGAGCGGGAAGTGCCTGATTTACAGGGACTGGCGGAGCGCGAACAGGATTTGCATATTCAGGGACTGTGTCGTCCAGATAGGACGAAATAAAAATATCAGCTGCGGTCGGTTTGTGACGTAGCTTGGTCGGAACTAATGGTGGCGGAAAATTACTGGATGCCTCCGGGGTCGCTTTTGGCAAGCCCTCGGCAAGAAGAGGATACATACCCTTAATAAGGGCATTCCTCTGTCTGTCTCTCTGTTCAGTTTTGACTTGTTCACCTATCTCGATTAATTCTTTTTCTTGGGCTCGCTCTTGGGATTCTCTACTTAATTCTGATTTTCTGATTTCTTTTTCGGTTCTTTTATGAGCTTCTTTGCGCCATAACTCAATGGCATCTTTCTGTGATTGTCTGGCTTTCTTTTTCCATAATGCCTCTTCTACTCTCATGATGCACTCGGCATCCCACGTACCTGATACGGGCCATCTATACTTTTCTTCCAGCTCCTTGGTATACTCTACCCATAAATCTAGATATAATATGGCACTTATGCCATGTTTCTGATACATAAAGTGACCTGGACTGTCCCTGGGCGGGACGGGAACTGCTGCTTCCAGCAGACCCTTTCTAGTTTTTAACTGACGTAACTTGGAAAATATGGGCATGACTGAACTGTAATCTAGACACAATACAATACACAATGAACACGATATTCACTTTTCATTCATACCACGACATTGAAATACATGAAGAACATTTAAAATAACAGTTCGAACAGAATACTACCTGGAAATACTGAGAACAGAACACTTGAATTTTCTCGAGAACAGAAACTGACTAGAACAGAAACTAGATGCACTGCTGAAACAGTACGAAACTTACCGGTCTCATAAAAGAGACACGTCAGGACCCGCATCCACCGAAGTGGACACTTCGTTTGTGGGACTGTGTACAACCAACCCACAGACCAGAGCCAATTAGATTGACCCTGTCTAGATACCACCCCAGTAACGGTACTCACCGGGCAGCAAGAACGGAAGGCCTCGGACTGGACTGGACTGCTACGACGACGGACGACGAACTTCGGACTTCGGATTTCAGTTACGGGTGGACCTCCGGATACCTCGGACCTTGGACTCTTGGCTTGGGCTCTGGTCGGGACTCGCCGCGTTCCTCCACCGTCTCGTCTGGATGCTGGACCGCCTCCTCCGTCTCCTCCGTGGGCCTGAGGGATACTTGAGCAGAAATATCTGCCACTGCGCAGAAGAGTTCCGTCACGACTGCAGAGGGTCAGGGGGTCGGCGTGGTTTCACCGACGCGTGGGGAAAGGGCAAGTCCCTATTCGGGCGCCATTATGTGGTAAATAAATAAATAATACCCTATTTTTGAGTGCATGAATGAATAACAGATAGCTCAATAAAATAAGAGTCAAGATTCGAGGTAGTGGGAGTTTTGCAGGTTTATTACAGCATAAAGGACAGGAACAGGACAACCTGCACGGGAACAGAATGGCAAGGCCCGGCAGCTGCCGGGGACAGGATCTGGAATGGCTAGCTCTAACTTTTAATAACAATACATGAGCATATATACATAACGCAAACACATAGCATTACATTGCAATGGGCGTAGCAGTGGGTGGAGCAGTAGGTGTGACGCGTAGCAGTCGCGATAGATAAGGGTGAAAAGAAGGTGTAACAGGGCGTATACATAGACATGTGATGCAAACGTAACAGAATATGTCATGAATGGGGCGGAAACCATGGAGGGGGCTACCTGAGGAGCCGGGACCTCTAACCTAATGGTGCGCGCTAGCTGGCAATGACGTATTACTAGGAGAAGCTGGGGGCTATGAACTCTGTGCTAGGAGCAGAGACTGAAGTCTGGAGGGTCGGAGCGACATGTACCTAAACCCTATCTAGTATCTGATGTTTAGGGAACATGTTGATATAAACTAGAAGTCAAGAGGGGAAAGGCTAACAGACTCTAAGACTGGAGCATGCATTATTCTACATGTAGTGTGTGATGAAGAATATTAAATGACCATTAAATGCAGTATTTCTCTTAACATGGAGCCCTAAAGGCTAGACAATGACGGAAACTATTGATGCGATTCAGTAGCTTTAGGAATGCAGGGAAGGAGGGCTGAACTGATAACTGGACTCATAACATAGTCTTGGCAGACTCAGAGGCAGAGCCAGGCTGCACCGGGCACTGAGAGGCAGGAAGTAAGTGAAGGGTCGAGGATACAGGTGGGGGCCGTGTCGCTCCTCAGCGAAGGCTTCAGGAGACAGGAGCTGAATCTGGTGTCCGGGCCCTTTTGAGGCCTAGAAACGGGGACTTTCAATGCATTAACGTGCACACTGGGAAACGTGGCAACATAACTTTACATAGGCCTAATACTCGTATTATTCACGAGAACTGGAAACTGGCATACTAGAGGTGGACACAACTGTAATTGCGTCTTTTAATCGAACATGGGGAATAACATATGCATATTAATCATGCACACATAACATATGATGGATGACACGTAGGGACACAGAACATGGCAAAATTTACTTTTCCACACTGTAACTGACTCGCTCAGACAGAAAATAGACATTGGAGGATACTGATCCTTCTAGATCCCTCGGCGACTTTTGATACCATCTCACATTTAGTGCTCGCGGAGAGACTAGCTTCCTGTGGAATTCAAGGGACAGCCTTGAAGTGGTTGCAGAACTTTGTCAGACAGAACGCAAACTATCATGCTAGGACCATATCTATTAGATACATTTGAAGAACGGCTAGGTTTTGAGATAATTTCATATGCTGATGATACTCCGCTTATATTTACTATTGGCCCAAAGATAGAAGCAGAGAAATTGCGGTTCTCCAGCGGAATGCTTGTAATCTCTAGCTGGATGACACAGAACTGCCTCCAGTTGAATCCTGGAAAAACCTAGGTCATGCTAACGAAGAAAGCCTCAGCTAGCTGGTCTGATGAATGGTGGCCCTCACAATTGGGACCTGTTCCTGTTCCTAAACAAAGTGTTAAAAATCTAGGCCTAAAATTAGATCAGTCATTAACCATGAAAGACCACATTGCTGCCACTACGAGCTCCTGCTACTATAGTATGCGATTTCACAAGACGCCGAGCGAGGAGAGTTAAAGGTTGCCCATACTGCAGGGACCTGAGGATCTAGGCGGAAGGATTGGTTCCGCATTTTCGTCATTTCTCTAATAAATGGATAGAATCGGAGCAATGTCAATGTATGAGATGAGTAATTGAACCTTGAGAGACAACCTGGAGAAAAATCGGATATTGAAAAAAGTTTTTAAAGTAGGAAAGGGACTCTTACCCTGGGAAAGACAACCTACTTCTTGCAACTGCAAGGGACAGTAATCTGGCGCTTACAGGATACATAAGCCCTGAGGAAGGCGTGGAGACACACCCAATGACGACGAAACGCGTTGGCATAAGGGAGTGGAAGACTTTGATCAAGTGAAAAGAAATAAATAAATACACAAGACAAGCACAATAATTTGGAGATGGGCAGAGGAGGTGAGCCCTGGCCAGGGGGAGCAGAGGAGGTGAGGCCTGTCCAGGGGTGCAGAGGAGGTGAGGCCTGCCCAGGTGGGTGCAGAGGAGGAGAGGCCTGTCCAGGGGTACAGAGGAGGCGAGGCCTGTCCAGGGAGGCAGAGGAGGAGAGGCCTGTCCAGGGGTGCAGAGGAGGTGAGGCCTGTCCAGGGGTGCATAGGAGGAGAGGACTGTCCAGGGGTGCAGAGGAGGAGAGGTCTGTCCAGGGGTGCAGAGGAGGTGAGGCCTGTCCAGGTGGGTGCAGAGGAGGAAAGGCCTGTCCAGGGGTGTAGAGGAGGAGAGGCCTGTCCAGAGGAGGGGCAGAGGAGGTGAGCCCTGGCCAGGGGGCAGAGGAGGAGAGGCCTGTCAAGAGGGAGCAGAGGAGGTGAGGCCTGTCCAGGGGTGCAGAGGAGGTGAGGCCTGTCCAGGGGGGCAGAGGAGGAGAGGCCTGTCCAGGGGTGCAGAGGAGGAGAGGCCTGTCCAGGAATGCAGAGGAGGTGAGGCCTGTCCAGGGGAGCAGAGGAGGTGAGGCTTGTCCAGAGGGAGCAGAGGGGGTAAGGCCTGTCCAGGGGTACAGAAGAGGCGAGGCCTGTCCAGGGGTGCAGAGGAGGTGAGGCCTTTCCAGGGGTACAGAGGAGGCGAGGCCTGTCCAGGGAGGCAGAGGAGGAGAGGCCTGTCCAGGGGTGCAGAGGAGGTGAGGCCTGTCCAGAGGAGGGGCAGAGGAGGAGAGGCCTGTCCAGGGGTGTAGAGGAGGAGAGGCCTGTCCAGAGGAGGGGCAGAGGAGGTGAGGCCTGTCCAGGGGGGCAGAGGAGGAGAGGCCTGTCCAGGGGTGCAGAGGAGGAGAGGCCTGTCCAGGAATGCAGAGGAGGAGAGGCCTGTCCAGAGGGAGCAGAGGAGGTGAGGCCTGTCCAGGGGTGCAGAGGAGGTGAGGCCTGCCCAGGTGGGTGCAGAGGAGGAGAGGCCTGTCCAGGGGTACAGAGGAGGCGAGGCCTGTCCAGGGAGGCAGAGGAGGAGAGGCCTGTCCAGGGGTGTAGAGGAGGAGAGGCCTGTCCAGGAATGCAGAGGAGGAGAGGCCTGTCCAGAGGGAGCAGAGGAGGTGAGGCCTGTCCAGGGGTGCAGAGGAGGTGAGGCCTGCCCAGGTGGGTGCAGAGGAGGAGAGGCCTGTCCAGGGGTACAGAGGAGGCGAGGCCTGTCCAGGGAGGCAGAGGAGGAGAGGCCTGTCCAGGGGTGCAGAGGAGGTGAGGCCTGTCCAGGGGTGCATAGGAGGAGAGGACTGTCCAGGGGTGCAGAGGAGGAGAGGTCTGTCCAGGGGTGCAGAGGAGGTGAGGCCTGTCCAGGTGGGTGCAGAGGAGGAGAGGCCTGTCCAGGGGTGTAGAGGAGGAGAGGCCTGTCCAGAGGAGGGGCAGAGGAGGTGAGCCCTGGCCAGGGGGCAGAGGAGGAGAGGCCTGTCAAGAGGGAGCAGAGGAGGTGAGGCCTGTCCAGGGGTGCAGAGGAGGTGAGGCCTGTCCAGGGGAGCAGAGGAGGTGAGGCCTGTCCAGGGGGGTGCAGAGGAGGTGAGGCCTGTCCAGGGGGGCAGAGGAGGAGAGGCCTGTCCAGGGGTGCAGAGGAGGAGAGGCCTGTCCAGGAATGCAGAGGAGGTGAGGCCTGTCCAGGGGAGCAGAGGAGGTGAGGCTTGTCCAGAGGGAGCAGAGGGGGTAAGGCCTGTCCAGGGGTACAGAAGAGGCGAGGCCTGTCCAGGGGTGCAGAGGAGGTGAGGCCTTTCCAGGGGTACAGAGGAGGCGAGGCCTGTCCAGGGAGGCAGAGGAGGAGAGGCCTGTCCAGGGGTGCAGAGGAGGTGAGGCCTGTCCAGAGGAGGGGCAGAGGAGGTGAGCCCTGGCCAGGGGGCAGAGGAGGAGAGGCCTGTCCAGGGGGGTGCAGAGGAGGTGAGGCCTGTCCAGGGGTGCAGAGGAGGTGAGGCCTGCCCAGGTGGGTGCAGAGGAGGAGAGGCCTGTCCAGGGGTACAGAGGAGGCGAGGCCTGTCCAGGGAGGCAGAGGAGGAGAGGCCTGTCCAGGGGTGTAGAGGAGGAGAGGCCTGTCCAGAGGAGGGGCAGAGGAGGTGAGGCCTGTCCAGGGGGGCAGAGGAGGAGAGGCCTGTCCAGGGGTGCAGAGGAGGAGAGGCCTGTCCAGGAATGCAGAGGAGGAGAGGCCTGTCCAGAGGGAGCAGAGGAGGTGAGGCCTGTCCAGGGGTGCAGAGGAGGTGAGGCCTGCCCAGGTGGGTGCAGAGGAGGAGAGGCCTGTCCAGGGGTACAGAGGAGGCGAGGCCTGTCCAGGGAGGCAGAGGAGGAGAGGCCTGTCCAGGGGTGTAGAGGAGGAGAGGCCTGTCCAGAGGAGGGGCAGAGGAGGTGAGCCCTGGCCAGGGGGCAGAGGAGGAGAGGCCTGTCCAGGGGTGCAGAGGAGGTGAGGCCTGTCCAGGGGTGCATAGGAGGAGAGGACTGTCCAGGGGTGCAGAGGAGGAGAGGTCTGTCCAGGGGTGCAGAGGAGGTGAGGCCTGTCCAGGTGGGTGCAGAGGAGGAGAGGCCTGTCCAGGGGTGTAGAGGAGGAGAGGCCTGTCCAGAGGAGGGGCAGAGGAGGTGAGCCCTGGCCAGGGGTGCAGAGGAGGTGAGGCCTGTCCAGGGGAGCAGAGGAGGTGAGGCCTGTCCAGGGGGGTGCAGAGGAGGTGAGGCCTGTCCAGGGGGGCAGAGGAGGAGAGGCCTGTCCAGGGGTGCAGAGGAGGAGAGGCCTGTCCAGGAATGCAGAGGAGGTGAGGCCTGTCCAGGGGAGCAGAGGAGGTGAGGCTTGTCCAGAGGGAGCAGAGGGGGTAAGGCCTGTCCAGGGGTACAGAAGAGGCGAGGCCTGTCCAGGGGTGCAGAGGAGGTGAGGCCTTTCCAGGGGTACAGAGGAGGCGAGGCCTGTCCAGGGAGGCAGAGGAGGAGAGGCCTGTCCAGGGGTGCAGAGGAGGTGAGGCCTGTCCAGAGGAGGGGCAGAGGAGGTGAGCCCTGGCCAGGGGGCAGAGGAGGAGAGGCCTGTCCAGGGGGGCAGAGGAGGAGAGGCCTGTCCAGGGGTGCAGAGGAGGAGAGGTCTGTCCAGGGGTGCAGAGGAGGTGAGGCCTGTCCAGGTGGGTGCAGAGGAGGAGAGGCCTGTCCAGGGGTGTAGAGGAGGAGAGGCCTGTCCAGAGGAGGGGCAGAGGAGGTGAGCCCTGGCCAGGGGGCAGAGGAGGAGAGGCCTGTCCAGAGGGAGCAGAGGAGGTGAGGCCTGTCCAGGGGTGCAGAGGAGGTGAGGCCTGTCCAGGGGAGCAGAGGAGGTGAGGCCTGTCCAGGGGGGTGCAGAGGAGGTGAGGCCTGTCCAGGGGGGCAGAGGAGGAGAGGCCTGTCCAGGGGTGCAGAGGAGGTGAGCCCTGGCCAGGGGGCAGAGGAGGAGAGGCCTGTCCAGAGGGAGCAGAGGAGGTGAGGCCTGTCCAGGGGTGCAGAGGAGGTGAGGCCTGCCCAGGTGGGTGCAGAGGAGGAGAGGCCTGTCCAGGGGTACAGAGGAGGCGAGGCCTGTCCAGGGAGGCAGAGGAGGAGAGGCCTGTCCAGGGGTGTAGAGGAGGAGAGGCCTGTCCAGAGGAGGGGCAGAGGAGGTGAGCCCTGGCCAGGGGGCAGAGGAGGAGAGGCCTGTCCAGATGGAGCAGAGGAGGTGAGGCCTGTCCAGGGGTGCAGAGGAGGTGAGGCCTGTCCAGGGGAGCAGAGGAGGTGAGGCCTGTCCAGGGGGGCAGAGGAGGAGAGGCCTGTCCAGGGGTGCAGAGGAGGAGAGGTCTGTCCAGGGGTGCAGAGGAGGTGAGGCCTGTCCAGGGGTGCAGAGGAGGTGAGGCCTGTCCAGAGGAGGGGCAGAGGAGGTGAGCCCTGGCCAGGGGAGGGGCAGAGGAGGTGAGCCCTGGCCAGGGGGCAGAGGAGGAGAGGCCTGTCCAGAGGGAGCAGAGGAGGTGAGGCCTGTCCAGGGGTGCAGGGGAGGGGAGGCCTGTCCAGGGGGGCAGAGGAGGAGAGGCTTGTCCAGAGGGAGCAGAGGGGGTAAGGCCTGTCCAGGGGTACAGAAGAGGCGAGGCCTGTCCAGGGGTGCAGAGGAGGTGAGGCCTTTCCAGGGGTACAGAGGAGGCGAGGCCTGTCCAGGGAGGCAGAGGAGGAGAGGCCTGTCCAGGGGTGCAGAGGAGGTGAGGCCTGTCCAGAGGAGGGGCAGAGGAGGTGAGCCCTGGCCAGGGGGCAGAGGAGGAGAGGCCTGTCCAGAGGGAGCAGAGGAGGTGAGGCCTGTCCAGGGGTGCAGAGGAGGTGAGGCCTGCCCAGGTGGGTGCAGAGGAGGTGAGGCCTTTCCAGGGGTACAGAGGAGGCGAGGCCTGTCCAGGGAGGCAGAGGAGGAGAGGCCTGTCCAGGGGTGTAGAGGAGGAGAGGCCTGTCCAGAGGAGGGGCAGAGGAGGTGAGCCCTGGCCAGGGGGCAGAGGAGGAGAGGCCTGTCCAGAGGGAGCAGAGGAGGTGAGGCCTGTCCAGGGGTGCAGAGGAGGTGAGGCCTGTCCAGGGGAGCAGAGGAGGTGAGGCCTGTCCAGGGGGGTGCAGAGGAGGTGAGGCCTGTCCAGGGGGGCAGAGGAGGAGAGGCCTGTCCAGGGGTGCAGAGGAGGAGAGGTCTGTCCAGGGGTGCAGAGGAGGTGAGGCCTGTCCAGGTGGGTGCAGAGGAGGAGAGGCCTGTCCAGGGGTGTAGAGGAGGAGAGGCCTGTCCAGAGGAGGGGCAGAGGAGGTGAGCCCTGGCCAGGGGGCAGAGGAGGAGAGGCCTGTCCAGAGGGAGCAGAGGAGGTGAGGCCTGTCCAGGGGTGCAGAGGAGGTGAGGCCTGTCCAGGGGAGCAGAGGAGGTGAGGCCTGTCCAGGGGGGTGCAGAGGAGGTGAGGCCTGTCCAGGGGGGCAGAGGAGGAGAGGCCTGTCCAGGGGTGCAGAGGAGGAGAGGCCTGTCCAGGAATGCAGAGGAGGTGAGGCCTGCCCAGGTGGGTGCAGAGGAGGAGAGGCCTGTCCAGGGGTACAGAGGAGGAGAGGCCTGTCCAGAGGAGGGGCAGAAGAGGTGAGCCCTGGCCAGGGGTCAGAGGAGGTGAGGCCTGTCCAGGGGTGCAGAGGAGGTGAGGCCTGTCCAGGGGTGCAGAGGAGGTGAAGCCTGTCCAGGGGAGCAGAGGAGGTGAGGCCTGTCCAGGGGTGCAGAGGAGGAGAGACCTGTCCATGGGGTGCATAGGAGCAGCGGCCTGTCCAGGTGGGTGCAGAGGTGAGCCCTGGCCAGGGGTCAGAGGAGGAGAGGCCTGTCCAGGGGTGCAGAGGAGGAGAGGCCTGTCCAGGGGTGGGGCTGAGGAGGTGAGGCCTGTCCAGGGATGCAGAGGAGGAGAGGCCTGTCCAGGGGGGCAGAGGAGGAGAGGCTTGTCCAGAGGGAGCAGAGGGGGTAAGGCCTGTCCAGGGGTACAGAGGAGGTGAGGCCTGTCCAGGGGTGCAGAGGAGGTGAGGCCTGTCCAGGGGAGCAGAGGAGGTGAGGCCTGTCCAGGGGGGTGCAGAGGAGGTGAGGCCTGTCCAGGGGGGCAGAGGAGGAGAGGCCTGTCCAGGGGTGCAGAGGAGGAGAGGCCTGTCCAGGGGTGCATAGGAGGAGAGGCCTGCCCAGGTGGGTGCAGAGGAGGAGAGGCCTGTCCAGGGGTACAGAGGAGGAGAGGCCTGTCCAGAGGAGGGGCAGAAGAGGTGAGCCCTGGCCAGGGGTCAGAGGAGGTGAGGCCTGTCCAGGGGTGCAGAGGAGGTGAGGCCTGTCCAGGGGTGCAGAGGAGGTGAAGCCTGTCCAGGGGAGCAGAGGAGGTGAGGCCTGTCCAGGGGTGCAGAGGAGGAGAGACCTGTCCATGGGGTGCATAGGAGCAGCGGCCTGTCCAGGTGGGTGCAGAGGTGAGCCCTGGCCAGGGGTCAGAGGAGGAGAGGCCTGTCCAGGGGTGCAGAGGAGGAGAGGCCTGTCCAGGGGAGGGGCTGAGGAGGTGAGGCCTGTCCAGGGATGCAGAGGAGGAGAGGCCTGTCCAGAGGGAGCAGAGGAGGTGAGGCCTGTCCAGGGGTGCAGAGGAGGTGAGGCCTGTCCAGGGGAGCAGAGGAGGTGAGGCCTGTCCAGGGGGGTGCAGAGGAGGTGAGGCCTGTCCAGGGGGGCAGAGGAGGAGAGGCCTGTCCAGAGGGAGCAGAGGAGGTCAGGCCTGTCCAGGGGTGCAGAGGAGGTGAGGCCTGTCCAGGGGAGCAGAGGAGGTGAGGCCTGTCCAGGGGGGTGCAGAGGAGGTGAGGCCTGTCCAGGGGGGCAGAGGAGGAGAGGCCTGTCCAGGGGTGCAGAGGAGGAGAGGTCTGTCCAGGGGTGCAGAGGAGGTGAGGCCTGTCCAGGTGGGTGCAGAGGAGGAGAGGCCTGTCCAGGGGTGTAGAGGAGGAGAGGCCTGTCCAGAGGAGGGGCAGAGGAGGTGAGCCCTGGCCAGGGGGCAGAGGAGGAGAGGCCTGTCCAGAGGGAGCAGAGGAGGTGAGGCCTGTCCAGGGGTGCAGAGGAGGTGAGGCCTGTCCAGGGGAGCAGAGGAGGTGAGGCCTGTCCAGGGGGGTGCAGATTAGGTGAGGCCTGTCCAGGGGGGCAGAGGAGGAGAGGCCTGTCCAGGGGTGCAGAGGAGGAGAGGCCTGTCCAGGAATGCAGAGGAGGTGAGGCCTGCCCAGGTGGGTGCAGAGGAGGAGAGGCCTGTCCAGGGGTACAGAGGAGGAGAGGCCTGTCCAGAGGAGGGGCAGAAGAGGTGAGCCCTGGCCAGGGGTCAGAGGAGGTGAGGCCTGTCCAGGGGTGCAGAGGAGGTGAGGCCTGTCCAGGGGTGCAGAGGAGGTGAAGCCTGTCCAGGGGAGCAGAGGAGGTGAGGCCTGTCCAGGGGTGCAGAGGAGGAGAGACCTGTCCATGGGGTGCATAGGAGCAGCGGCCTGTCCAGGTGGGTGCAGAGGTGAGCCCTGGCCAGGGGTCAGAGGAGGAGAGGCCTGTCCAGGGGTGCAGAGGAGGAGAGGCCTGTCCAGGGGAGGGGCTGAGGAGGTGAGGCCTGTCCAGGGATGCAGAGGAGGAGAGGCCTGTCCAGGGGGGCAGAGGAGGAGAGGCTTGTCCAGAGGGAGCAGAGGGGGTAAGGCCTGTCCAGGGGTACAGAGGAGGTGAGGCCTGTCCAGGGGTGCAGAGGAGGTGAGGCCTGTCCAGGGGAGCAGAGGAGGTGAGGCCTGTCCAGGGGGGTGCAGAGGAGGTGAGGCCTGTCCAGGGGGGCAGAGGAGGAGAGGCCTGTCCAGGGGTGCAGAGGAGGAGAGGCCTGTCCAGGGGTGCATAGGAGGAGAGGCCTGCCCAGGTGGGTGCAGAGGAGGAGAGGCCTGTCCAGGGGTACAGAGGAGGAGAGGCCTGTCCAGAGGAGGGGCAGAAGAGGTGAGCCCTGGCCAGGGGTCAGAGGAGGTGAGGCCTGTCCAGGGGTGCAGAGGAGGTGAGGCCTGTCCAGGGGTGCAGAGGAGGTGAAGCCTGTCCAGGGGAGCAGAGGAGGTGAGGCCTGTCCAGGGGTGCAGAGGAGGAGAGACCTGTCCATGGGGTGCATAGGAGCAGCGGCCTGTCCAGGTGGGTGCAGAGGTGAGCCCTGGCCAGGGGTCAGAGGAGGAGAGGCCTGTCCAGGGGTGCAGAGGAGGAGAGGCCTGTCCAGGGGAGGGGCTGAGGAGGTGAGGCCTGTCCAGGGATGCAGAGGAGGAGAGGCCTGTCCAGGGGGGCAGAGGAGGAGAGGCTTGTCCAGAGGGAGCAGAGGGGGTAAGGCCTGTCCAGGGGTACAGAGGAGGCGAGGCCTGTCCAGGGGGGCAGAGGAGGAGGGGCCTGTCCAGGGGTGCAGAGGTGGCGAGGCCTGTCCAGGGGTGCAGAGGAGGTGAGGCCTGTAGAGAGGGGGCAGAGGAGGTGAGGCCTGTCCAGGGGTGCATAGGAGGAGAGGCCTGTCCAGGGGTGCAGAGGAGGGGAGGCCTGTCCAGGGGTGCAGAGGAGGAGAGGCCTGTCCAGGGGGGCAGAGGAGGAGAGGCTTGTCCAGAGGGAGCAGAGGGGGTAAGGCCTGTCCAGGGGTACAGAGGAGGCGAGGCCTGTCCAGGGGGGCAGAGGAGGAGGGGCCTGTCCAGGGGTGCAGAGGAGGTGAGGTCTGTCCAGGGGGGCAGAGAAGGAGAGGCCTGTCCAGGGTCAGAGGAGGCGAGGCCTGTCCAGGGGTGCATAGGAGGAGAGGACTGTCCAGGGGTGCAGAGGAGGAGAGGTCTGTCCAGGGGTGCAGAGGAGGTGAGGCCTGTCCAGGTGGGTGCAGAGGAGGAGAGGCCTGTCCAGGGGTGTAGAGGAGGAGAGGCCTGTCCAGAGGAGGGGCAGAGGAGGTGAGCCCTGGCCAGGGGGCAGAGGAGGTGAGCCCTGGCCAGGGAGCAGAGGAGGTGAGGCCTGTCCAGGGGTGCAGAGGAGGTGAGGCCTGTCCAGGGGAGCAGAGGAGGTGAGGCCTGTCCAGGGGGGTGCAGAGGAGGTGAGGCCTGTCCAGGGGGGCAGAGGAGGAGAGGCCTGTCCAGGGGTGCAGAGGAGGAGAGGCCTGTCCAGGAATGCAGAGGAGGTGAGGCCTGTCCATGGGTGCAGAGGAGGAGAGGCCTGTTCAGGGGTGTAGAGGCGGTGAGGCCTGTCCAGGGGAGCAGAGGAGGTGAGGCCTGTCCAGGGGTGCAGAGGAGGAGAGGCCTGTCCAGGGGAGGGGCTGAGGAGGTGAGGCCTGTCCAGGGGTGCAGAGGAGGAGAGGCCTGTCCAGGGGAGGGGCTGAGGAGGTGAGGCCTGTCCAGGGATGCAGAGGAGGAGAGGCCTGTCCAGGGGGGCAGAGGAGGAGAGGCTTGTCCAGAGGGAGCAGAGGGGGTAAGGCCTGTCCAGGGGTACAGAAGAGGCGAGGCCTGTCCAGGGGTGCAGAGGAGGTGAGGCCTTTCCAGGGGTACAGAGGAGGCGAGGCCTGTCCAGGGAGGCAGAGGAGGAGAGGCCTGTCCAGGGGTGCAGAGGAGGTGAGGCCTGTCCAGAGGGGGCAGAGGAGGTGAGGCCTGTCCAGGGGTGCATAGGAGGAGAGGCCTGTCCAGGGGTGCAGAGGAGGAGAGGCCTGTCCAGGGGTGCATAGGAGGAGAGGCCTGCCCAGGTGGGTGCAGAGGAGGAGAGGCCTGTCCAGGGGTACAGAGGAGGAGAGGCCTGTCCAGGGGAGGGGCAGAGGAGGTGAGCCCTGGCCAGGGGTCAGAGGAGGTGAGGCCTGTCCAGAGGTGCAGAGGAGGTGAGGCCTGTCCAGGGGTGCAGAGGAGGTGAGGCCTGTCCAGGGGAGCAGAGGAGGTGAGGTCTGTCCAGGGGTGCAGAGGAGGAGAGACCTGTCCATGGGGTGCATAGGAGGAGCAGCCTGTCCAGGTGGGTGCAGAGGTGAGCCCTGGCCAGGGGTCGGAGGAGGAGAGGCCTGTCCAGGGGTGCAGAGGAGGAGAGGCCTGTCCAGGGGAGGGGCTGAGGAGGTGAGGCCTGTCCAGGGATGCAGAGGAGGAGAGGCCTGTCCAGGGGGGCAGAGGAGGAGAGGCTTGTCCAGAGGGAGCAGAGGGGGTAAGGCCTGTCCAGGGGTACAGAAGAGGCGAGGCCTGTCCAGGGGGGCAGAGGAGGAGCGGCCTTTCCAGGGGTACAGAGGAGGCGAGGCCTGTCCAGGGGTGCAGAGGAGGTGAGGCCTGTAGAGAGGGGGCAGAGGAGGTGAGGCCTGTCCAGGGGTGCATAGGAGGAGAGGCCTGTCCAGGGGTGCAGAGGAGGGGAGGCCTGTCCAGGGGTGCAGAGGAGGAGAAGCCTGTCCAGGGGTGCATAGGAGGAGAGGCCTGCCCAGGTGGGTGCAGAGGAGGAGAGGCCTGTCCAGGGGTACAGAGGAGGAGAGGCCTGTCCAGAGGAGGGGCAGAGGAGGTGAGCCCTGGCCAGGGGTCAGAGGAGGTGAGGCCTGTCCAGGGGTGCAGAGGAGGTGAGGCCTGTCCAAGGACAGAGGTGGTGAGGTCTGTAGAGAGGGGGCAGCGGAGGTGAGGCCTGTCCAGGGGTGCATAGGAGGAGAGGCCTGTCCAGGGGTGCAGAGGAGGGGAGGCCTGTCCAGGGGTGCAGAGGAGGAGAAGCCTGTCCAGGGGTGCATAGGAGGAGAGGCCTGCCCAGGTGGGTGCAGAGGAGGAGAGGCCTGTCCAGGGGTACAGAGGAGGAGAGGCCTGTCCAGAGGAGGGGCAGAGGAGGTGAGCCCTGGCCAGGGGTCAGAGGAGGTGAGGCCTGTCCAGGGGTGCAGAGGAGGTGAGGCCTGTCCAGGGGTACAGAGGAGGTGAGGCCTGTCCAGGGGAGCAGAGGAGGTGAGGCCTGTCCAGGGGTGCAGAGGAGGAGAGACCTGTCCATGGGGTACATAGGAGGAGCGGCATGTCCAGGTGGGTGCAGAGGTGAGCCCTGGCCAGGGGTCAGAGGAGGAGAGGCCTGTCCAGGGGTGCAGAGGAGGAGAGGCCTGTCCAGGGGAGGGGCTGAGGAGGTGAGGCCTGTCCAGGGATGCAGAGGAGGAGAGGCCTGTCCAGGGGGGCAGAGGAGGAGAGGCTTGTCCAGAGGGAGCAGAGGGGGTAAGGCCTGTCCAGGGGTACAGAGGAGGCGAGGCCTGTCCAGGGGGGCAGAGGAGGAGCGGCCTTTCCAGGGGTACAGAGGAGGCGAGGCCTGTTCAGGGAGGCAGAGGAGGAGAGGCCTGTCCAGGGGTGCAGAGGCGGTGAGGCCTGTCCAGGGGGGCAGAGGAGGAGAGGCCTGTCCAGGGTCAGAGGAGGAGAGGCCTGTCCAGGGGTGCAGAGGAGGAGAGGCCTGTCCAGGGGTACAGAGGAGGAGAGGCCTGTCCAGAGGAGGGGCAGAGGAGGTGAGCCCTGGCCAGGGGGCAGAGGAGGAGAGGCCTGTCCAGGGGAGCAGAGGAGGTAAGGCCTGTCCAGGTGGGTGCAGAGGAGGAGAGGCCTGTCCAGGGGTGCAGAGGAGGAGAGGCCTGTCCAGGGGTGCATAGGAGGAGAGGCCTGTCCAGGTGGGTGCAGAGGAGGAGAGGCCTGTCCAGAGGATGGGCAGAGGAGGTGAGCCCTGGCCAGGGGGCAGAGGAGGAGAGGCGTGTCCAGAGGGGGCAGAGGAGGTGAGGCCTGTCCAGGGGTGCATTGGAGGAGAGGCCTGTCCAGGGGTACTCAACCATAAACTTTGACGGTTGCAAACCCCTCAGGCCCGTTGGTGTATGTATACAGCACGGTATAAAGCCCCTGAAAACAAGCACAGATGGTGCCAATATCTGAGCCAGTACTTGGAGGAGAACGCTGGGTCCATCTCCTCTGCACAGGGGCTGTGAGAGGGCAGGAAGGCCTGTGAGAGGTAATTCGATAAGCTAATTGGCTGCCTATAAGTACCACTGTGAGGCATAACAGCGTTGGTTGACTGACCTCACGTTTCTCCTGGCTCAGACGTATAACTCATTGCTGATCCCTGCTCTTCTCAAGGAGCTGCTTGGAGCCAAGTATGATCTGAACTCCGATTACACAGTAGAGGACCAGAGGGATACGCTCTGTGAACGTTATAGCAGGGAACAGTGAGTTGGCCCCCTTTGGTACTCTCATGCGTGATTATGGGCTGCCATAATCGCATCACTGACAGTACCGACAGCTCATGCATAGCCTGCGACACATGCTGGGTGCTCCCCCTTACGATCTAGAGACTGACCCAATGTTGCGTTATACTCTGATGTGGAAAGGATTCAAGGACACTATGGGCCCGATTCTGATGCGGTGTGGAAAGCTTCCCGACCAAATGGGTTTGGGAATGGTTTCCAACCAAATCGGATTGGGAGAGTCCAACTGACCAAGGATGATGCATCGGGATGCTTCCAGATATGATTTGGTTGGATTCCCATTGATGTCAATGGGAGCCTATGTTCCTAACCTCATCGTAATCTGGCCCTAGGTGGGAATGCTTTCCTAATCGCATCGTAATAAGGCCCTCAATTGGTAAGACAAGTTCCCGATCCGATTTGGACGCAGCAAATGCCGTTACGAGGCCTTCCTATCCACATCAGAATCAGGCCCTAAGGTGAGATTGTATGTTACAGCTGTGGACAACCTTTTTTAAAGCACTGCTGCCTACAATTTATGCTGTTTGCTGGAGCAGAGGTTGGGCCTCTCACTCTCTGAGCAGGACTCCCATGACCTTTGGAAAGATCATGGCAGTATACCTCAGGAGGTCAGGTTGAAATCAGTTATTTCAAGTTCCTACACCACTGGCACTGGTCGCCGGAGTGGATCTAAAATGCACATATGGCAGACGATTCCAAGTGCGGGAGGTGCTGATGGTGTAGCGCACTCGCCTGTGACATTTTTCATTTCCTGTGGACTGTACAGTACTTTGTGCTACTGGGCTCCATTTGGGATAACTTGATGACCAACCAAGGGGTGGCATCGCAATTCATGGCCCGTCAGACCTTGCTTCACAAAATGTCAATATTCCAGGATTTAAATCCCCATGGTAAGAGTAAGCTGGCTACGGCCTTTGTAGTGGGAGTTGGTTATTTGGGGGTTACCATGGGGCTGGCACCCTGACTTTTCTCTCCTGTTTCCATGTCCCTTCCCCTCCTGTTCCCCCTCGTCCTCCTTCCCTGATCTTCTGCGGGATCTTCTAGGACACATCACCTCTATCTGGAGATGTTATTTTATTTATCATTTTTCCTGTTATCAATGTCGTCTCACCAGTTCTTGTTTATACAGTATCTTGGACTCGGCTGAATTGATAAACTTCAATCCCTGTTATATGCTCATTGTGTATGAAAAGTCAATAAAAACATTAGATATTTAAAAAAGACACAGGGAGTGGTGTCACTTAACATTTGACTTTGACAATTCCAAAGGAAGAGACATTACTGAATTTATAGACATGATCAGAAGAAATGTAAAGTAATAAAATTAACAACCAAGTCTCACTAAAATTGACATTCAATTTAACATTCCACTAAACTGTGTGCAATACTCATGGTGAAATATAAGAAAAGTTTTGCCACTAAAATGTGGGACAGAGGGTCTGCTCTGTGCTGAATAGTCACGTGTGAAGTTCTAGTTAATCCCCATATTTTGGAAGAATGAGCCAGGTTTGAGTGACACTTTAGACCGACCTCCAAATGTGTGAGTGTCACTCGTGATGAGTGAGGTTTGAGGGCTCTGATGTATGCACGTCCGAACTAATGTTGCTGTCGAGGCATTCAAGACTGCTTGCATGACAATGGTGTGTTGATGACGAGTGTACTATGATATAGGGGCCTATGTGAAGGAGTACAATATTTTCGAGTAGTGAAATGCCCCTCCCCTGTTCTTCAGACCAGTAATACCCACTCATTTTTATGATACAATGCAAACTGTGTGAGACATTTCTGGTTCATACTTGATATCTCTATCTTAGGAATTATTTGTTTCAAAATAAATTGCTTTATTTTTTGTCAGTGAATCTTTGTTGAGAGAGGATGGTGGTTACTGTAAACAAAACAACAAAGCCTGGAAGAGACCGCTATCTTAATATTTTAGGAGACATTTGTGCTCCTAAACCAGAACCTCAAAACCTAATTAGAACCTACAATTCAGTCTTGTTCGAGGATATAAAACCGTATCAAATATAAGGAATAAGCCACAGACATAGGAAAATTAGAAACAAGCTGTTACTTCAATTGTCACTTTGACACATGACCTATGCCTCATTGTCACTGATATGGTGTATAAAACTCCATGGTAGTTACCTCTGTTTACTTTGCTATCTAGCACGTTGTGGATTTGAAAAACTGCAAATAAATGATTTAAAAGAATAAATAAGCTGTCCAGTTTAATTGCAAAACTGACCGAAATACTCATATATTCATTAAAATACCGATATATTCATTGAAATACAGATATATTCATTTAAATACAGATATATTCATTGAAATGCAGATATAGTCATTGAAATTCAGATATACTCATTTAAATACCGATATATTCATTGAAATACAGATATATTCATTTAAATACAGATATATTCATTGAAATACAGACTGTCATTTCCAGTTGTCACCTTTCTGTAAATACTCTTTAGTCCTTTACATCAGTGTTTGGAAGATGCTCATCTGAAGTGAAGCTATAAATACATTTTTACAGCAGCAGCCAAGTGTGAGACCCTGTACTTGAACTGTCTGACCCTTAAACACATTCACGTCTGTGACATCGGAAATCCCAGGTCTTTACAGGTATAAATGCTTGTTTGTGTGAAATGTATTCCCTGCTGGAGCCTGGAGGCAGCGGTTCCTTCAGCGGCCACCAGATGGATGAAAGGGAGAAGGGTTTTCTCTTCCGGGTCACCAGCGGCAGAGACAGCACGAGCAACAATGGTGACATCACTTCCTGTCTGTGTGTCCAGCCTGCTGCAGAGGAGGAAGGAGCCCTGTCTGGTGGTTCATCTTTAGACCCTCAGATCCCAGATCTGCCCCCCCAGGAGGAGGAGAGAACCCGGACAGGTTTCTGCTCAGGTAGGAGCACTTGGCTGCAATTTATTAATCCATGGATCAGATTTCCACCCTGCGCATTCATGGTGACATCAGGAGAGCTCAGCTGTTCCTGCTCTAGGGGTGCATAGGAGGAGCGGCCTTTCCAGGGGTACAGAGGAGGCGAGGCCTGTCCAGGGGTGCAGAGGAGGTGAGGCCTGTCCAGGGGTGCAGAGGAGGTGAGGCCTGTCCAGGGGTGCATAGGAGGAGCGGCCTTTCCAGGGGTACAGAGGAGGCGAGGCCTGTCCAGGGGTGCAGAGGAGGTGAGGCCTGTCCAGGGGTGCAGAGGAGGTGAGGCCTGTCCAGGGGTGCAGAGGAGGTGAGGCCTGTCCAGGGGAGCAGAGGAGGTGAGGCCTGTCCAGGGGTGCAGAGGAGGAGAGACCTGTCCATGGGGTGCATAGGAGGAGCGGCCTGTCCAGGTGGGTGCAGAGGTGAGCCCTGGCCAGGGGTCGGAGGAGGAGAGGCCTGTCCAGGGGTGCAGAGGAGGAGAGGCCTGTCCAGGGGAGGGGCTGAGGAGGTGAGGCCTGTCCAGGGATGCAGAGGAGGAGAGGCCTGTCCAGGGGGGCAGAGGAGGAGAGGCTTGTCCAGAGGGAGCAGAGGGGGTAAGGCCTGTCCAGGGGTACAGAGGAGGCGAGGCCTGTCCAGGGGGGCAGAGGAGGAGGGGCCTGTCCAGGGGTGCAGAGGTGGCGAGGCCTGTCCAGGGGTGCAGAGGAGGTGAGGCCTGTAGAGAGGGGGCAGAGGAGGTGAGGCCTGTCCAGGGGTGCATAGGAGGAGAGGCCTGTCCAGGGGTGCAGAGGAGGGGAGGCCTGTCCAGGGGTGCAGAGGAGGAGAAGCCTGTCCAGGGGTGCATAGGAGGAGAGGCCTGCCCAGGTGGGTGCAGAGGAGGAGAGGCCTGTCCAGGGGTACAGAGGAGGAGAGGCCTGTCCAGAGGAGGGGCAGAGGAGGTGAGCCCTGGCCAGGGGTCAGAGGAGGTGAGGCCTGTCCAGGGGTGCAGAGGAGGTGAGGCCTGTCCAGGGGTACAGAGGAGGTGAGGCCTGTCCAGGGGAGCAGAGGAGGTGAGGCCTGTCCAGGGGTGCAGAGGAGGAGAGACCTGTCCATGGGGTACATAGGAGGAGCGGCATGTCCTGGTGGGTGCAGAGGTGAGCCCTGGCCAGGGGTCGGAGGAGGAGAGGCCTCTCCAGGGGTGCAGAGGAGGAGAGGCCTGTCCAGGGGAGGGGCTGAGGAGGTGAGGCCTGTCCAGGGATGCAGAGGAGGAGAGGCCTGTCCAGGGGGGCAGAGGAGGAGAGGCTTGTCCAGAGGGAGCAGAGGGGGTAAGGCCTGTCCAGGGGTACAGAGGAGGCGAGGCCTGTCCAGGGGGGCAGAGGAGGAGCGGCCTTTCCAGGGGTACAGAGGAGGCGAGGCCTGTCCAGGGAGGCAGAGGAGGAGAGGCCTGTCCAGGGGTGCAGAGGCGGTGAGGCCTGTCCAGGGGGGCAGAGGAGGAGAGGCCTGTCCAGGGTCAGAGGAGGAGAGGCCTGTCCAGGGGTGCAGAGGAGGAGAGGCCTGTCCAGGGGTACAGAGGAGGAGAGGCCTGTCCAGAGGAGGGGCAGAGGAGGTGAGCCCTGGCCAGGGGGCAGAGGAGGAGAGGCCTGTCCAGGGGAGCAGAGGAGGTAAGGCCTGTCCAGGTGGGTGCAGAGGAGGAGAGGCCTGTCCAGGGGTGCAGAGGAGGAGAGGCCTGTCCAGGGGTGCATAGGAGGAGAGGCCTGTCCAGGTGGGTGCAGAGGAGGAGAGGCCTGTCCAGAGGATGGGCAGAGGAGGTGAGCCCTGGCCAGGGGGCAGAGGAGGAGAGGCCTGTCCAGAGGGGGCAGAGGAGGTGAGGCCTGTCCAGGGGTGCATTGGAGGAGAGGCCTGTCCAGGGGTGCAGAGGAGGAGAGGCCTGTCCAGGGGTGCATAGGAGGAGAGGCCTGCCCAGGTGGGTGCAGAGGAGGAGAGGCCTGTCCAGGGGTACAGAGGAGGCGAGGCCTGTCCAGAGGAGGGGCAGAGGAGGTGAGCCCTGGCCAGGGGTCAGAGGAGGTGAGGCCTGTCCAGGGGTGCAGAGGAGGTGAGGCCTGTCCAGGGGTGCAGAGGAGGTGAAGCCTGTCCAGGGGAGCAGAGGAGGTGAGGCCTGTCCAGGGGTGCAGAGGAGGAGAGACCTGTCCATGGGGTGCATAGGAGCAGCGGCCTGTCCAGGTGGGTGCAGAGGTGAGGCCTGGCCAGGGGTCAGAGGAGGAGAGGCCTGTCCAGGGGTGCAGAGGAGGAGAGGCCTGTCCAGGGGAGGGGCTGAGGAGGTGAGGCCTGTCCAGGGATGCAGAGGAGGAGAGGCCTGTCCAGGGGGGCAGAGGAGGAGAGGCTTGTCCAGAGGGAGCAGAGGGGGTAAGGCCTGTCCAGGGGTACAGAGGAGGCGAGGCCTGTCCAGGGGGGCAGAGGAGGAGGGGCCTGTCCAGGGGTGCAGAGGAGGTGAGGTCTGTCCAGGGGGGCAGAGAAGGAGAGGCCTGTCCAGGGTCAGAGGAGGCGAGGCCTGTCCAGGGGTAATAGGAGGAGAGGACTGTCCAGGGGTGCAGAGGTGGAGAGGTCTGTCCAGGGGTGCAGAGGAGGTGAGGCCTGTCCAGGTGGGTGCAGAGGAGGAGAGGCCTGTCCAGGGGTGTAGAGGAGGAGAGGCCTGTCCAGAGGAGGGGCAGAGGAGGTGAGCCCTGGCCAGGGGGCAGAGGAGGAGAGGCCTGTCCAGAGGGAGCAGAGGAGGTGAGGCCTGTCCAGGGGTGCAGAGGAGGTGAGGCCTGTCCAGGGGAGCAGAGGAGGTGAGGCCTGTCCAGGGGTGCATAGGAGGAGAGGTCTGTCCAGGTGGGTGCAGAGGAGGAGAGGCCTGTCCAGGGGTGCAGAGGACGAGAGCCCTGTCCAGTGGAGGGGCAGAGGAGGTGAGCCCTGGCCAGGGGGAGCAGAGGAGGAGAGGCCTGTCTAGGGGTGCAGAGGAGGTGAGGCCTGTCCAGGGGTATAGAGGAGGTGAGGCCTGTCCAGGGGGGTAGAGGAGGTGAGGCCTGTCCAGGGGGGCAGAGGAGGAGAGGCCTGTCCAGGGGTGCATAGGAGGAGAGGCCTGTCCAGGGGTACAGAGGAGGAGAGGCCTATCCAGGTGGGTGCAGAGGAGGAGAGGCCTGTCCAGGGGTGCAGAGGAGGAGAGGCCTGTCCAGAGGAGGGGCAGAGGAGGTGAGCCCTGGCCAGGGGGCAGAGATGGAGAGGCCTGTCCAGAGGGAGCAGAGAGGGTGAGGCCTGTCCAGGGGGGCAGAGGTGGAGAGGCCTGTCCAGGGTCAGAGGAGGCGATGCCTGTCCAGGGGTGCAGAGCAGGAGAGGCCTGTCGAGGGGTGCAGAGGAGGTGAGGCCTGTCCAGGGGTGCAGAGGAGGTGAGGCCTGTCCAGGGGGGTAGAGGAGGTGAGGCCTGTCCAGGGGGGGAGAGGAGGAGAGGCCTGTCCAGGGGTGCATAGGAGGAGAGGCCTGCCCAGGGGTGCAGAGGAGGAGAGGCCTGTCCAGGGGTGCAGAGGAGGTGAGGCCTGTCCAGGTGGGTGCAGAGGAGGAGAGGCCTGTCCAGGGGAGCAGAGGAGTAGAGGCCTGTCCAGAGGAGGGGCAGAGGATGTAAGCCCTGGCCAGGGGGCAGAGGAGGAGAGGCCTGTCCAGAGGGAGCAGAGGAGGTGAGGCCTGTCCAGGGGTGCAGAGGAGGTGAGGCCTGTCCAGGTTAGCAGAGGAGGTGAGGCCTGCCCAGGGGTGCAGAGGAGGAGAGGCCTGTCCATGGGGTGCATAGGAGGAGAGGCCTGTCCTGGTGGGTGCAGAGGAGGAGAGGCCTGTCCAGGGGTGCAGACGAGGTGAGGCCTGTCTAGGGGTGCAGAGGAGGTGAGGCCTGTTCAGGGGTGTAGAGGCGGTGAGGCCTGTCCAGGGGAGCAGAGGAGGAGAGGCCTGTCCAGGTGGGTGCAGAGGAGGAGAGGCCTGTCCAGGGGTACAAAGGAGGAGAGGCCTGTCCAGGTGGGTGTAGAGGAGGAGAGGCCTGTCCAGGGGTGCAGAGGAGGGGAGGCCTGTTCAGAGGAGGGGCAGAGGAGGTGAGCCCTGGCCATGGGTCAGAGGAGTTGAGGCCTGTCCAGGAGTGCAGAGGAGGTGAGGCCTGTCCAGGGGGTCAGAGGAGGAGAGGCCTGTCGAGGGGTGCAGAGGAGGTGAGGCCTGTCCAGAGGAGGGGCGGAGGAGGTGAGCCCTGGCCAGGGGGCAGAGGAGGAGAGACCTGTCCAGAGGGAGCAGAGGACGTGAGGCCTGTCCAGGGGTGCAGAGGAGGTGAGGCCTGTCCAAGGGTGCAGAGGAGGTGAGGCCTGACCAGGGGTACAGACAAGGTGAGTCCTGTCCAGAGTATGGAGAGGAGGAGACGCCTGTCCAGGGGTGCAGAGGAGGTGAGGCCTGTCCAGGGGTGTAGAGGAGGTGAGGCCTGTCCAGGGGAGCAGAGGAGGAGAGCCCTGTCCAGGGGTGCAGAGGAGGTGAGGCCTTTCCAGGGGTGCAGAGGAGGAAAGGCCTTTCCAGGGGTGCAGAGGAGGAAAGGCCTTTCCAGGGGTGCAGAGGAGGAGAAGCCGGTCCAGCGGTCAGAGGAGGAGAGGCCTGTCCAGGGGGCAGAAGAGGAGAGGCCTCTCCAGGGGTGCAGAGGTGGAGAGGCATGTCCAGGGGTGCAAAGGAGGAGAGGTGTGCAGAGGAGGCGAGGCCTGTCCAGGGGTGCAGAGGAGGAGAGGCCTGTCCGTGGTGCAGAGGAGGCGAGGCCTGTCCAGGGGTGCAGAGGAGGAGAGGCCTGTCCAGGGGTGCAGAGGAGGTAAGGCCTGTCCAGGGGTGTAGAGGAGGAGAGGCCTGTTCAGGGAAGCAGAGGAGCTGAGGCCTGTCCAGGGGTAAGAGGAGCTGAGGCCTGTCCAGGGGTGCAGAGGAGGAGAGGCCTGTCCAGGGGTGCAGAGGAGTAGAGGCCTGTCCAGGGGTGCAGAGGAGGAGAGGCCTGTCCAGGGGTAAGAGGAGGTGAGGCCTGTCCAGGGGTAAGAGGAGGTTAGGCCTGTCCAGGGTGCAGAGGAGGTGAGGCCCGAAATGCATTGGAGCTAACAACTGAACTCGATATGAAAAATACAGTTTTTCTGTTTACTGAGCATGAAAGAAATGAAAAGAAATGTATATAATTTCTGAACGATTGGAATAAACATTATTCTTTTGGAACTATTTTTGCAAAATTGGTTTCATTTTTAACATTAGTGGAATCCTATAATGGAACCATGTAAGTGTGCCCTATGTGATGCACCCAATTACTAATTGGAAGCACAATTAAAACTCCTGACAAAGGCACACATCTCCTCCAAGCATGGAGTTTATTTTTTAAACCACTGTCTTTAGTAAAGTAACCAAGACTACAACCCCCAGAATGCACTTACGTATTACAGGCATGAATATTCAGGGGATCACTCTATGGATATATTTGGTACTTCCCGGGGCATCGTGGCAGATAAGAGTAGAACAGTTCATGTGCAAGGACGTTCATTCTCAGCCTCTTTCTGCAGATTGTGAGTCCTGTGAGATCTGGGATAATATGAATCTCTCTCAAGGAGATTTCACACAGTTGTATCTGTTTCAGGGAGAAATACAATGAAAAACAGAGGGTGCAAGTCCAGCGCCCCAGTCTCTGGTGTCTTTGGATCTCTGGACTGACCCTTCCCTGGTCCTGCAAGAGAGGACAAGCCAGGTGTTTAGTCTGGCCTCTCAAAAGGAGCGAGAGCTGGCTCAGTATCCTGTTCCTCCAGGTCCCGTCTCCCATCCTGGTCCTCACAAGGCCCCGGCTCACGTCCTGGTCCTCAAAAGGCCCCGGCTCACGTCCTGGTCCACCAGGCCCCGGCTCACGTCCTGATCCTCACAAGGCCACGGCTCACGTCCTGGTCTACCAGGCTCCAGCTCACGTCCTGGTCCTCACAAGGCCCTGGCTCACGTCCTGGTCCTCCCAAGGCCCCGGATCACGTTCTGGTCCACCAGGCCCCGGGTCACGTCCTGGTCTACCAGGCTCCAGCTCACGTCCTGGTCCTCACAAGGCCCTGGCTCGTGCCCTGGTCCCCATAAGCCCCTGGGTCATGTCGTGGTCCACCAGACCGTGCCTCACGTCCTGGTCTACCAGGCCCATGCTTACGTCTTGGTCCTCACAAAGCCCGGCCCATGTCCTGGTCCACACAAGGCCCTAGGTCATGACCTGGTCCTCACAAGGCCCCGTCTCACGTCCTGGTCCACACAAAGCCCTGGCTCACTTCCTGGTCCTCACAACGGCCCAGCTCACGTCCTGGTCCTCACAAGGCCCCAGCTCACTTCCTGGTCCTCACAAGGCCCCAGATCACGTCCTGGTCCTCACAAGGCCCTGGCTCAAGTCTGGGTCCACCAAGCCCTGGCACACATCCTCATCCTCACTAGACTCTGGCTCACATCCAGGTCCTCACCAGACTCCAGCTCACATCTTTGTACTCACTAGACTCCGGCTCACGTCCTGGTCTTCACAAGGCCCTGATCACATCCTCTTCCTCACTAGACTCCAGCTCACGTCCAGGTCCTCACCAGGCCACGCCTGAGAGGGAGATCAATTGGTTGTTGGCTCACAATGCCACATCAAACAGGAAGCAGACATATGCAAATCAGCTTTAGACTTCTTCCAATAGGAGCAGTCCAGCCTGAAGAGCCAATCCAGATCCTTTCTGAACCGGAACAGAAGCAACCCAAGACTGGTTTCAACCTATCTGGGCCTTGACTGTAGGGTGCGGCTTCATTCCAGTGGTGCAGTGAGCACGGGACCCACATCTGGGCTCTGACTGTAGGGTGTGACTTGATTCCAGCAGTGCAGCGAGCACGGGACCCACACATGGGCACACCTGGCGTATTTATGAATAAGCAAAATGATGGGTGGAATGTTCGAGTTCATCCCAGGCTCTGGTAATTACTCTGGGACACATCCCAGCACAACCTTCTTGTTCTTGCCCTCCGTTGCAGCCCAGCGTGCATCCAATCAGAGAGTTTTAGACAACATTACTTCCAGATGTCTGCTCCAGTAGTCACAGCAGTTCTAACTCTAAGGATCGGCCTGTCTCTCTGTTCCTGATGTTCACCAAACTAACCGAGGTCACGGTGAACAAGCAGCTCACCAAATACCTTGAGTCCCACCAACTTCTGCTCAAAGTCCATCCAGGGCTCCAACAGAGCTAAAGCCACGTGGGATATTAGAGACATTATGTATGGGGGAGGGGAAGGGGGCTCTGATCTGATTAGATCCGTCAGCAGCCTTTGACACCATCTCCCACTCCACATTACTACAGAGATTGCAGATGGTGGACCTTAGGGGAAAGTGCCTGCCTGGTTCTTATCCTTTTACAAAGATCTGACCCAAGCGGTGGCCTCAACTAACTTCCCCTCCCCTGGCTGGTTTTGAGCCCCAATCTTTTCAATCTTTACATGGCCCACTTGACCAGCCTGATCGAGTCATTCGATATCACCTCTACTCGATGATACACAGATCATTAGATTAGAAGAAAATACACCTGATCGAGTCATTCGATTATCAATATCACCTTTACTCGATGATACACAAATCATTAGATTAGAAGAAAATACTCCTGATGGAGCCATTCGATATCACCTCTACTCGAATGTACACAAATCATTGGTTTAGAATTAAATACAGATAAAATGCTCACTAATTTCAGGAGCTGCCGCCAGGAAGTCGCTGATTGGATGAGCTCAATCTCCCTGGCGCTAAACAGTGGAAAAACGGAAATAGTGGTATTTGGGACTAGAGCCTCATGGCACAAGGGTGGCGGCCGGTGTCTTTGGGAGCTCTCTCCATCCCATTCCATCAGGTCAGCAAACTGGAAGTTTGGGTGGACTTGCATCTGTTCCTAAAAGGATAAATTAAAATCACCTGCTCTACAGGCTTCTGACAGCTGAAAGTCATAAGAAAGATACTTCAGTTCATCCCTGCTTCATCTAGGAGGACCTGGTACAGGTTCTGATCCTATCGAGAATGGATTCCTGCATCACCTTATACGTATGCATATCTGAATATCGCCTACATAGATTGTTGCTGCTACAAAAACAGCAGTTGGGCTGGTCCTGAGGTTAATAAAATCAGGGTCGATCTCCAACAAACTGGTCAAATTGCACTGGCTTCCTGTCCTGAAAAGATGTCAATATAAAGCACTTAGGGGCAGATTTATGAAGGCCTTGCGCCGCCGGTGCGTCATTTTTAACATGGGAAAAAGTGACGCACCGGCGGCGAAAGGCCTTCATAAATCTGCCCCTTAATATCATAAACACTCTACAATCAGGGGGTTCATTCTTATGTGTCCTCGTTTTGTTGCCTGGTATCAGCTGCCTGAGGGGTGAGATCCCACCGTGCTTTGCTGCGTAACATCTCTAAGTTTACGAAAATCAGAATAGATGGCTGCTCTCTGCCTGTGGTGACTGCAGGTACCTGGAATGGAATGCGCTCCCACCTGCCCTGTGGGCCCAAGAAAACATGAGTTCTTTCAGGAAACAAATCAAAACCTTTCTGTTCATGTTCAGGGGCTGTGGGATTTTTATACTTATGTGCTCATACTAGCGCCAGTTGCAAAAAACACAGTTGATGGACAGAATGTAGATCAATGTCACACATTCACCCCAGTACAAAGATCTGGGCCTAAATCCATCGTTTTTTTGCACTCCACACCACCCTGGGTTAGGCACTGGCTATATGCAAATCAGCTCTGACCCTGTGCCTCATGGGAACAGTCCAGCCCGAACTACCAAGCCATGTCTTTCCCAGACCGGAATCAAGCATCCTAGGGCCGGTTTCTGGCTATCAGCCTTCTTCAGCCTGGATAGCTTGACTCCAGTGGTGTGGAGAGCCTGGGACTCACGTCTGAGCATACCCAGCCTACTCGGGGTGAAAATTGCAAAAAACACAGTTGATGGACAGAATGTAGAACAATGTCATACATTCACCCCAGTACAAAGATCTGGGCCTAAATCCATCGTTTTTTTGCACTCCACACCACCCTAGGTCAGACAATGGCTATATGGAAATCAGCCTTGACCCTGTGCCTCATGGGAACAGTCCAGCCCGAACTACCAAGCCGAGTCTTTCGTATACCGGAATCAAGCATCCAAGGACCGGTTTCTGGCTATCAGCCTTCATTCAGCCTGGATAGCTTGACTCCGGTAGTGTGGAGAGCCTGGGACTCACGTCTGAGCATCCCCAGCCCACTCGGGGTGACAATTGCAAAAAACACAGTTGATGGACAGAATGTAGAACAATGTCATACATTCACCCCAGTACAAGGATCTGGGCCTACATCCATCGTTATTTTGCACTCCACACCACCCTGGGTTAGACACTGGCTATATGCAAATCAGCTCTGACCCTGTGCCTCATGGGAACAGTCCCGTCCGAACTACCAAGCCATGTCTTTCCCAGACCGGAATCAAGCATCCAAGGATCGGTTTCTGGCTATGGACAGAATGTAGAACAATGTCATACATTCACCCCAGTACTAGCGCCAGGACACTTCTTTCCCGATCTATATAATGGCTCTCACATCCAGTCATAAGCCATCGATCTCTGGGCAACAGATCGTTGCAGCTATAGATGCCCTAGGAGGAGGAAAGGCTCCGGGATCTGAAGGTCAGGTGTGGAGTTTTACAAAGCTTAGAAATAAATACTGGACGCATATCTGCTAGAGGTGTATGCCGAGGCATTAAAGGATGGGGTGGCGCTGCCGTCTATAAGTGACACAATCATATCAGCACTCCCCAAGTTTGGAACAGACTAAGTGTACCTCTTATCACCCTCTGTCACTGCTTCACTGTGATAATAAATTCCTGCCTGAGGTGATGCGACTCGGCTATCCCTCCTACAAGAGAGAATAGTCTCCCCGGTACAGTTGGGAAGTGTCCCACATAAATCCACAGCGGTTCATCTAAATCGGTAGACCAGCAGGGGAAATAACAGCTAAATTCAGAGAACAACAACGGTCTGCCCCTTATAATTTATGATGAGGCTCAAATAGAGTCCTAGATTCACACAAAGCAGGGATAAGCTCACAGTAACCAGAAACAAAACAACTGATGTCAGGACAAAAAACTTATATATAGATAATCATATTTTATTTCCTTTTTCCTTATAAAAATATAATTTTTTTGCAGACAGAAAGAGCAAATTTACACAACATGAATAATACTGGTAAACCACAACATAATTCAAAAACATCCCACACACCCCAGAAAAAGTTCAGTCAGACTACTCAACAAACACACACATTCTTTATACACACACCAACTCCATAAATTATGACATACTCATCCATTCATCAATCATCCCATATACATCATACTTCAGTAGCCAGATGTTCTACATATATAATGTCCTGAATAGTTTCCAAGCACAGGATCGGAGACTAGATGACAAGATATCAGGACAAAACAAAAAACGCCAACGCGCGTTTGGGTGCAAGGCCAGGTCTAAGGGCACACCTTCATCAGGGCACACAGAAGAGGGGAGGGGGACGAAGAAACAGCATACAATCTGAAAAAAATATAAACGTATAACTAATAAAATACACACTACATCTCTACACATTTATGTTTCCACGAAAAAACTTTTTTTATAGGTTTATCCCCATGACATCACAAAAATGCTAACACTCTGGTTAAGGTAGTGAGCTTATACACTGCATGATTGCTTAATATGCAAATAAACAAAAAAAATTTGGTTACAAAGGGAACCCATAGGAACACAAATACTGAACATACACATACATTTTGAGAAAGCACCCTAAGGGAGCACCTTTCTAATGTTTCGCAAACTTCACATCAACAGGTGTGTACATAAGGCGAATAGATCACAGAGGTAGATGGATTTCCTCTATAAAGGTCAAATCACTCTCATTTCAGAAAGTTCTCATTGGTGGATAAATATTAAAGCCTGATTTTAACACCCGAACTCACTTGAAATGTTTACCAAAGGAAATTCACTAACGATGTTCTCGTGCACCTCAAGTATTTGCAACGAAGTAGCAGTATCCTTGAAAAATTTCCAAGGTGGGTAGTCTACAGAGGGAACAAAAATGTATATCCCAACTCAGAATAAACAAATCCTGTTCTACAGAACTGGGACACAATGGACTTCTAAGTGCTCTCGAGCTCTTCGTCCACTGATACATACTTACCAAGATAATCAAGAGGCCCGCCTCGGGGGTGATATTTCCAGCAAGAAAGCACCCTTATTCAATGGCAGGAGGCAATCATCATCCACTAAAGGTGGAGAAGAGCTCAGGTCCAATAAAAACAGGGTCTGCAACAAATTCATAGACAACATAAGAACTGGGACGATTTAATGCCAATATCTCAAAAACAACCGTTTGTGAAAGCATCTAAGGGGCCCTGAAGGGATCGCGGTTCAGTAGCATGGTGCTGTAAGGGGTTTCTTAAAAATGGAGAGCAAATCTATATGTAATCTCCACAAGGGTGATTTGGATTCTCTTAATGAATTTGTACTTTGGGTCAATGCGGCCGACCCCAATCTGAAATTCACGGCTAATCCCAGCGACACCAAAGTTGAATTTTTGGATGTGTGGGTGAAACACGCTCCAGAGCTTTACTCCTTCTGCGCAGTCCATCCCACCTGAACTGACCGCCCACGCCAGGCGCTACCTTAACACCCTACCAGTTTGCGCGTGCCATTCCGCCTGTTCTGCCCTAACCCCCAACCCCTTTTTCTATCTCCTTGTACAGCACTGTTCTTCTTCCAACCCAGTCCTGAAGATGATCTCAATTAACGCGGATCGAAACGCCGTCGACCATTCAGCCTAATAATAGGCGCTACCGACAATGTGGCACATGTTACCAACAGCCTAGCTACATCCAAAACAAGCTTTTTTGAATTCATCTGTAGCCACATTGTTTTGTTTAAATCACTGTATATATTCGACACTAATCACTATTGCGCCGTTCACGCTTATCAATTTGTCACTTGCGTCGCCAACTTGCTCTCCATATGCACCTTTCACGCACCAAGTACAATTGGGGTTGTATTACTTGTGTATCTAAAGTGCTGCTACTACTGTAAATTACTTTGTTATTCCTAGATAAACACGATGCCTCGGGCACATTCTACATATGTATTGAGTCTCCTTATTTCTTTGCTGATAATATTTTCTACATATCCTCTCTAATTGTTCTAATACTTATACCAGTTGGGATACTATATGTGTTTTGCTATGGCCTGTGTTAATACATTATTTGCATTAGATCATTCTAGTGCGTGGCCTGTGGTATTTGCATTGTTTGCATCAGATTCTCCTAATGCCTCGCATGTGCTATTACATTGTTTGCTACAATCCTAGTGCTTGGCCTGTGTTATTGCATTGTGTCCATCAGATTCTCCTAATGCGTGGCCTGTGTTATTGCATTGTTTGCTTCAAATGATCCTGGTGCCTGGCCCATGTTATTGCATTGTTTGCATCAGATTCTCTTGGTGCCTGGCCTGTGTTATTGCATTGTTTGCATCAGATTCTCCTCGTACATGGCATGTGTTTTTGCATCAACCCTAGTGCCTGAACTGTGTTATTGCATTGTTTGCATCAGATTCTCCTAGTGCCTGGCCATGTTATTGCATTGTTTTCTTCAAGTTCTCCTAGTGCCTGGTCATGTTATTGCATTGTTTGCATCAGATTCTCCTACTGCCTGTCCCATGTTATTGCATTGTTTGCATCAGATTCTCCTAGTAACTGGCCTGTGTTATTGCATTGTTTGCGTCAGATTCTCCTAGTGCCTGACCTGTGTTATTGCATTGTTTGCATCAACCCTAGTGCCTGATCTGTGTTATTGTATTGTTTGCATCAGATTCTCCTAGTGCATGGCCCGTGTTATTGCAGTGTTTGCATACGATTCTCCTAGTGCCTGGCCTGTGTTATTGTATTGTTTGCATCAGATTCTCCTAGTGCATGGCCCGTGTTGTTGCAGTGTTTGCATAAGATTCTCCTAGTGCCTGGCCTTTGTTATTGCATTGTTTGCATAAGATTCTCCTTGTGCCTGGCCTGTGTTATTGCATTGTTTTCTTCAAGTTCTCCTAGTGCCTGGCCATGTTATTGCATTGTTTGCATCAGATTCTCCTACAGCCTGTCCCATGTTATTGCATTGTTTGCATCAGATTCTCCTAGTAACTGGCCTGTGTTATTGCATTGTTTGCGTCAGATTCTCCTAGTGCCTGACCTGTGTTATTGCATTGTTTGCATCAACCCTAGTGCCTGATCTGTGTTATTGTATTGTTTGCATCAGATTCTCCTAGTGCATGGCCCATGTTATTGCAGTGTTTGCATACGATTCTCCTAGTGCCTGGCCTGTGTTATTGTATTGTTTGCATCAGATTCTCCTAGTGCATGGCCCGTGTTATTGCAGTGTTTGCATAAGATTCTCCTAGTGCCTGGCCTGTGTTATTGCATTGTTTGCATAAGATTCTCCTTGTGCCTGGCCTGTGTTATTGCATTGTTTGCAAAAGATTCTCCTAGTGCCTGGCCCGTGCTATTGCATTGTTTGCATCGGATTTTCCTAGTGCCTGGCCTGTGTTATTGCATTGTTTGCATCAGATTCTTCTAGTACCTGGCCTGTGTCATTGCATTGTTTACATCAAATTCTCCTAGCGCCTGGCCGTGTTATTGCAGTGTTTGCATTAGATCCTTCTAGTGCCTGGCCAGTGTTAATACTTTATTTGCATTACATCCTTCTAGTGCCTGGCTTGTGTTATTGCATTGTTTGCGTCAGATTCTCCTAGTGCCTGACCTGTGTCATTGCCTTGTTTGTGTCACAATCTCCTAGCGCCTGGCCCATGTTATTGCATTGTTTGCATTAGATCCTTCTAGTGCCTGGCCTGTGTTATTGCATTGTTTGCATCAGATTCTCCTAATGCCTCGCCTGTGTTATTGCCTTGTTTGCATCAGATTCACCTAATGCCTCGCCTGTGTTATTCCCTTATTTGCATCCACCCTAGTGCCTGACCTGTGTTATTATGTTGTTTGCTTCAGATTGTATTACTACCTGGCCTGTGTTATTGCATTGTGTGCGTCAGATTCTTCTGGTGCCTGGCCTATGTTATTGTAATATTTGCTTCAATCCAAGTACTGGTCTGTGTTTTTGCATTGTTTGTGTCAGATTCTTCCAATGCCTGGCCTGTTTATTGCATTGTTTGCGTCACACTTTCCTATTGCCCGGCCTGATTTATTGGATTGTTTGCATCACGTTTTTCTAGTACCTGGTCTGTGTTATTGCATTGTATGCGCTGCTTTTGGTATGTTATTCTTTGAATAGTCGTACCTTTTTTTCCAATCAAGTGCATCTGACCGCAAGGACACTGCACTCTCCCTGCAGTAGCAATCTACTTCCTATTTATGTAGCAACAGACAGCACAACATGTCTGCCAGAGATGTTGTAGGGTCAGAAACAGTACATAGGTAAGTAGGTATGATGGAAAACAAACTGTTGAGTAAGATTTTAAGCGAAGAAGCTGCTGTGATAGACGGAAAAACATCCATGTCGAAACAGCAGCAGTAGGACAATGGTACATCGAACGATAATAGTAGATTTATTTACACTTCTGTGCAGTGCGTGTCACTTATTGTTCTTTTCTTCCACTCTCATGAGATGGTTTTACAAGGCAACTCTAAGCTCACTGAGTGTGGAGCTTCCACGAATCCCAGAGACAGGCCGTTCCAAAGACGGTAACAGAGAAGGGGGTGTAAGAAAATGTCAGCAATTTGTGGAGGGCCGTCTTTTGCGTGAGAACCACCCAGCATCATGCAATACAGACTTGAGGGTTTGTGTCTGCGCAGGATGAGTTACATTCTGATAGTAAAATGGAGGACCTTGTCCAAAGGCGATAGATGTTACCAAGAATTAACATCTTCAGTTACGACAGATAGAGAAAGTCAATGTACCTCGGGGTGCTTCAAAAGCTTTCTGCACTCTGCTGGTGCAGGCAGGATGTTTATTCTCTAGTTGGCATTTGCCAGAGGATGTTCAGATACAGTGGTTGAATTAAACCTTGCAGCAGCACTTGTAGCGTGGACTCTTGGAGTCTTGTAGTATGTGTTAGATGCGGTAGAACTGTCTTAATGTTCTACGGAGCTCAGAAAATCCAGACTCTCCTTCATCTCAGAGCTCGAGCTATGTGGCTTGACCAGTTGAACTCCAATTAAGAAGATGACCTAGACCAGTTTTACCTCTACTGACCTTTGAACTAATCAAGTTCAAGTTCAAAAGACCTTTATTCGAATTTCATAAAATTCATAAAAGTACCACATAAAAACAATTCATTACATAGCACATCAAGAATACATGGTTAAAAATATAATTCAGTTTTGATGAAACTAATTTCAAGGGTTTTCCATCATTTTGCGTACTCGTGTTATCAGTCTCAAAAAAGTGCTAGTGCGTAAAATTAGTTCATCTGAATCCAGGGAAACCATCAATAGATAAGACTCCCCCAAGGAGAGGGGTCTATGTTTCCTAAAATATGGGGTTAAAAGCCAGTTGATATATTTTAAATAAAATTTACAGAAGAATAGGAAGTGCAAATCATCTTGTGTGCTGACACCATCTCAAGGACATGGGTTATAATCTGTGCTATGTTGATAGCCCAGAGGTAAGGCCAACAGATATTTCCCAGAACCCGCTCTTAGGCGAAAAAAGAGTGATCTCTCCCAGTTGGTCATAGGTAGGGTAAGATAATGCGGGAGTGGTTGCCTACATAGATCGTTCCCCATGTATTTTACAACAGTTGATTTTGGTGATTCTCTTCCCATTCGTTCGGAATTATAAAGTGCATACAGTGCATGTTTAACCTCGATTTTATCCTTTGGCTCGATCCTAGTAGGCTCGGAGAAGAGGTTACCTCTGTCCACGGCGCTCAATGTTTTTAACACTCCAGAGAGCCATGGAATCGCCATGCCATGGTCACATTTTAAACAGTCCTTTATAATATTTTGTGTAAGAGTGGCTGAGTTATTCCTCCAAATCCTGACCCAGAATAGAGCTGGTCTAGATCTGATAAAATCACATACATAGGGGA
Source organism: Lissotriton helveticus (assembly GCF_964261635.1). NCBI lineage: Eukaryota > Metazoa > Chordata > Amphibia > Caudata > Salamandridae > Lissotriton > Lissotriton helveticus. Next base: position 155,976 of record NW_027611900.1, on the reverse strand, counting down.
GGTTTAATTCATTATGGCAGATAAATTTAGAAGATGAGATTGGGGCGCCCAATATTTTCCTGCAAAATCGGCTTTCTTCCCGCTGGATACCTGGGCTTCTTCCCAACCCCCAAACCTCTGCTCCATATGTGGCTACCGGTAGGCACTGTAATCCTAAAAAAATTTAAGTAGCTCTAGTGGCACCTATTTTCTTTGGGCGCGGCAAGCTCAGGACTGAATTGGTGGCTTTCGAGAACTTGCCCATGGCGTGGGCCAAGTGCCCACTCCATGAGCCGTTCGCAGCGAAAACCAAACCTAAGTATGGAAATGTAGGCACAGATTCAAGTTTATCTGTCCCTATGTGTATTGTATTGAGCTTCTGTTTCCCAGGGCCACATGACATGATAAAAGATTTTTTTAAATTTACGTGCAAATCTAATCCCTCCATGTATTGAACAAAGCTTTGGACAAGTAGGCGGAGGGCATTTGGTGTGCGGCCCATAAGCACCGCATCGTCAGCGTATAATAACACTGGTAGTGGTTGCCCCAGAATTGTTGGTACATCACTAGTCACTTCTTTCAGACTTCTTGCAAGGCCGTTGATATAAATGATGAACAACAGGGGTGCTAAAACGCACCCCTGTCTCATCCCCCTGCCAATGTTAAAAGCTCCAGAGACTTCTCCACCCATCCCAATCCTGACCTGTGCTTTAAGATCCGTGTGAAGATAGGCCAGGAAATTAACAAGCGCTTTGTCTAGTCCAGAATTCAAAAGGATAGCCCAGAGTTTGGATCTATTCACTACATCCATAAATGCAAGGTAAATGGGAGACGATCGAGCAACGCTGTACTTGTCGATTATCAATTTTAGATTCAGACATTGCTCCACTGTCCCTACCCTGCTCTTAAATCCCATCTGACACGGGTCCAATAGGTCTATGTCTTCAGTCCATTCTAGCACCCTATTGTAAATAATTCGCCACAGAATTTTTAAAGTTTTAATTAACTGGGTCCGACCTATCACCCTTTTTAAAAATTGGGACAATAGTGCTGGTTGCCCAGGTAGTGGGCATAGGCACTGTTGGCAAGCTGTTGAAGACGTTAAGAAGGATTGGCGCCCATAGATCCGAGTTGTGCTTAATAATATCGATGGGCCTGGTGCCTTGTTTCCAAGGCTCTCTTTTATGGCTATTTTCACCTCGTGGAGATCAATCTGTAGACTGCACATCTGTCCTGGGGTAAAGGTCACCAAGTTCTTGGTTGGTGCGACATAAATTTTAGAGAAGTGAGCCTCCCAAACGCTGCTAGTTATGTTGCAACTAATTGGTGTTAACTGTTTCCCCATTTCCCGCGTTTTCCTGACCGCAGACCAGAAGGGGCCACTGCGCCCCAGATTGGCACTGGCGACCAGCGACTCCCACTGCTCAGTCAGTAGTGCGGACTTTCTTCTAGCTATTTCAGATTTATAGAATTTCCTAGCTGTCTGGACCCCCATTGTACACCTGGGTTTGGTGGTTAGTGCCCTGCGTAATTCCCTATTTGCCAGTGAACAGGCGGAATCAAACCACCTTGGTTCTTTCCCTTCCTTTGGTAATGGTACTGACAAAAGAGTTTTTATAATAAGACACAATTCACCAAAATCAGCAATTATTCTGTGGTAGTTCCCATCCATGGATAAGCAGGAATTAATTAGCTGCGGGTGTTTCATTTTTACACTTTCCAAAATTGCCCCACCATCCACCCCCCTCCATTTTAATCGCAAGCCATCAGCTGAAGGTGTGATGTCCCTTGCACCATTTAAGTTGGTATAAACCGGGGTGGGGGCTAAGTGCAGAGTTACTACGAGTGGGTTGTGATCTCCAAACGATGTCTCAATCACTGTGGACTTTGTAACACAATCTATTAAACGTGGGGACATAAAGATAAAATCAATGGTGGAACTGCAGTCCCTGCCTCTAAACGTAGGGGCATGGGGAGCACAAGGGTTGAGGCTAGTTTTCATGGCATCACCAAGATTGAACTCGGTTAGTATATTGACGAGTTCAATACCCCTACGTTCGGCTTGGTCTAAGCAGTTCCTATCCTTGATACCATGATTCTTTAATATTTTTGCGTTGAAGTCACCCCCAACTAAGATCCCTGTCCCATCGTCAGCCTTTAGACTGGTTTCCAGATTATGTAAAGTTTTGGAGAGTGCCTCAAAGTTCTTGTTAGGTACACAATAAAAATCATTAGTATAAAAATTAATTAAATAAATCCGGGTCTTTCGCTTGAGTTCGAGAATTTGTATATTTGGGTTCCCTCTAGATAGGTCTCTGATGGTACCACCAGCCAGTATCTTAACCCCGATGAATAGACCTCCGACTGCACGGCCAGAATTTGGTTTCAGTGCGGTCACACTAAAACAATGGTAACCCTCTATATGAGAATTCCCAACAGCCCAGGTCTCTTGAAACATTAAAATGTCTATACCATCCAAAGTCTTTGCCCATTGGGGGTCTGAGAGCCTTGACTCTAACCCTGCCACATTCCAACTAAGGATTGACAAGTCACATTGGGTGGAGTGACTGGTTAGCTTGTTCCTTGTACTCATCACTATGTTCGTATTAGTATTAGATGATAAGTGGAGTGGTGTGGCTCACTGGTTAGAGGCGGCAGACTCGGGAGCAGAAGTCAGCTGGGACCAGGGTTCAATTCCCGACGCGGCAGGGTCGTGGACCAGGGTCAGCGGACTCGACAATTCTCGCCTCGGTGCCTACTCTAACCTGGGGTCCCACTCGGCAACTCTGGGCATTAGCTTGCCTAATCTCCACAACGGCCCCATCAACGCCAGGGATGCCTGGCTCCACCTTGGGGATTCCCAGTAGGGACCATCCCACAGGGAAAGCCAGGACGGGTTCCCCAGCGGTATACAGCGCCGGGACGCCCCTTTGCTGGGGCAGCTGTGCGCTTTACAAGTATACGACATTTAACATTTATATGGGAATTATATGGTCATGTATGGCCATAAGTGTGACAGTACAATCAAGCATTGCTGTTCCCTGTGTAGCATTGACTTGTAATGATGGTAGATATTCCTCAGTAATATGGCTTAACACTGAGCGAACACTATTTCCTTCCCTGTCACCAGCTAATGTTCCCTGAGTTATGCTTGCTTCGACTGGTGCTGGATATTCCTTGTTATCATTACTTATATCTTCACATCCATTGATGTTATCTTCCCTGTTGCCCAGTCAATCCTGCTCGTCTAGACTTGAGAAGGCGTATTCAAACCGATTATAGGTTGGAATGTTGTATATAGACCTTACCTCATTCTGAGGCAAATACCGATTTGGGTTAATCATTGGGTGTGACCTCTCCATATGGTCGTACTGTTTCATTATGGGGGGGTATGGGTAGTGCAAAGGATTTGCTAAGGATGGGGCCTGATGGCACTGCACAGGTCCCTTCGGGTAAGTAAGCCCTTGATCCTGGTGAAAGAATGGAAACTTAATCCCAGTACCAAAATTTGGGTCCTGGTAACACACAACAGAGTTATTCACCATATTGAGGAAAGAAGCCCTTGTCTGGAAGGAAGATCTGCACAAGGCACAGCTGACAGAAGCCGCTGCCTGGAAGGAAGATACGCACAAGGCACCGCTGACAAAAGTCCCGCCTGGAAGGAAGAGCTGCACAAGGCGCAACTGACAGAAGTCCCGCCTGGAAGGATGATCTGCACACGGCGCAGCTGACAAAAGTCCCGCCTGGAAGGAAGATCTGCATGAGGCTCAGCTGACAGAGGTCCCGCCTGGCTGTGACCTCAAAGCAGTGAGACACCAACAAACCGCAAGATCCTTCAAGCCCGGCTAGCCACACTGGACACCATGTACACCAAATGCCTGATTTAGATTTCAGCAGATGCTTTATTCCATCACAAATGTGACAGGTATCCTGCCCACCCCATTAAAAATGCATTATATCCTCTGGCAATTATAATAAGGCAGACAGGAGATGTGTCACGTTTTGATTAGGCCTTTGTGTAGTTCGCAGAGTTTTACTCCACGGAACTCCACGAAGCGCCAGGAAAACTCTGCCATACTCCGCTGACTTCCGCTAGTGGCAGAGTTTGTTAAGTTGCGCTGCTCTCACTGATTTTTAGTGCCAGGAGTTTGTCCCGCACTGTAAAATCAGCACGAACAGCATTTCCCTTCGTGCCAGAGGGCGCTGCTGCCTCTGCCTCTCTAATTGACATTCTAATCGAGTGGCAGCTTCATCAACGAGAATGACGTAGTTCTACCCTCGAGTGGTCGCGACCTGCCGTGACCTCCCGCAGTGAGAACTATTACCAGCAGGAAGTCTAGCGCGTTATATTTTCCCACAAGCGCTCGTCACCTTACCGTTAGCGCATCACGAGCTACGCCGGCAGAGTGGAATTCTTCACCAACTCCTAGTTTTGAGGCAATAATCTGTTGGGAAAACTCTAAACTAGGCCCTTAGTCGGCAATAAGTGTTGTAGAAGAAGTGAGATCCATGGCGTTGTGACTATCAGGCCGTTATGTGACTTCTTATGAACCCCACAGAGTGAGTGCGCAGTCAGAGGTCAGTAGGGGGGTCGCAGGACAAGAAATTAGTAAACTTGGATATGAGAAATATGGAAAGGTAGAAATGTTGCATCACCTGTGGATAACTGACACCTCCTCCCGCTATGCCAAATGGTCATCCGGTCACAAAGTGGCATCCAGGGCCCCAAACGGACAACATTATGCCAGATGCCATGTAATGGTGGAAAAGGGGGAAAAAAGAGTAATATGCACACATCTGCTGCGGGGATATGTCAGGTAAATTATTGGTTGTGATGGATTCTCTATAAGTACTAAATGACTGATATCGTTGAATATTAAATTATATGAATCAACGTTTGTTTGCCTTATCTGCGCTTATAATGTATAGGACGGGCCTAACAGTGAACCCCTCGCTCTGTTTTACACAAAAGCCCCAGAAGGAGCTGCATCTTACAGAACTTTATCTGCTTTAGGAAGAACTAAAGACTTGCTTTTTAAAGTTGTCTTTCAGGGCCAGAACAGGGTGCTGTAAGCTGCACTAGTTTCAGGGAGATGGACAGATGTTATGGCGATAGGAAACCCCCCTCAACCCACAATAATGTTCCAATCTTTCAGGTTAGAAGAATCCAGAAATGCTTGAACCAAGGGAGCTGTTGAAAGTGTCAAAGGTGACTTATGAACTTAAGTGAATAGGAAAGGAACGAGAAGAAGTGTATGAATGGAGTTACTTTTGTTGTATACTTTGTAAAGAGTTACTAGAAATTTTGCAGCCCTTGATCCATCTCTTTTTCTGAATCTATTGTTGTTTCAATGAAATCTTGACCATATGCGTCTATCTTAAGCTATACCTCAGGCACTTGGGTGCTCCGTGAGCGCCCATACTTTGCTAAGTTACTCCTGTACTTGGAGTGCCACAGGGCTCTAGTTTGAGCCCTGTTCTTTTCAATCTTTATATGGCACCTCTGATGAGTTTGATCGCGTCATTCAAGATCAGCTCGATCTCTTACGCTGACGATACCCAGTTAATTTTGGTGCTGGATAGGGAACGACCAGGTGCCGAAGAGAATCTTAGGGATTGTCTTGCAGCAATATTCAAGTGGATGAACAACAACCATTTGAAGTGCAACGCCGGAAAAACGGAAATTCTACCAATGGGTAATCTTAATCTTTTCTCCCCCACAGCATGCTGGCCACCAGATGCTGAAGTACCACCTAACACAATTGCATCTGCCCGTAACTTGGGCATCAAATTTGATGACCATCTTTCTTTTAAACCCCAGGCTGTAGCTGTAGCAGGCATGTGCTTTCAAATTATTAAAGCACTCAGAAAGTTTTTTGACCTTCTGCCTTTATCTGCGAGAAAAACTGTCGCTGTAGCCTTAAGCAACTCCAGGCTAGACTACTGTAATGGACTTTATGTCGGGGCAAATAAAATCGTCCATCACAAATTACAGATGGTCCAAAATGCGGCAGCACGTCTCGTACTACGCCTGCCTCGCAAATCATCAGCCTCAGCAGCCCTGAACACCTTACACTGGCTGCCAATAGGGAAAAGAGTCTTATTCAAACTTCTCTTAATCACCTTTAGGGCTTTCTACAAACGTGGCCCATCCTATCTTCAAAATGGGTTTAAAAGATACTATCCAGCGCGCTGTCTGAGATCTGCAAATCAAAACTTACTCACCTTGCCCCATTTTAAACTAGTCCTTAAGGGTGGCAAATCCATCTTTGTACGTGGTACCAAAGCCTGGAACAAACTCCCCCTTTCCCTACGATCTATTCCGCAAGAAGCCCTTTTCAGGAAGTCTCTGAAAACGTGGATTTTCTCTCTGCCCGACGCCTCTTGTAAGACCTTAGTGTAATGTGTGTGCAGAAACTAGGACATTCCTTTCCGGTCCCAACTGGTCCATCTGAGTTGATGAGCGCCAAGATACTCCTTGGAGTGGAAGCTGCGCGGTATAAATGTCATTTACATTACATTACTGTAAACACTGGTAAATCACCTCCTTTTCAGACATTAATAAGATGTCAAAAAACCAAACCGAACACAGGGAGTCCATGAGCACAAATGCTGCTTAGTAGAGAAATAAGGACCTGGGCATGCACACAGATTAGAACTACAGGAAGGGACGGGATGACGACACCTTGCAGTTCTACAGTTCGACAAAAGGGTCTAGTAGACATTTTCTGACTACTAAACAGCTGGAGTGAACTATTAAATACAAGTATACATGTGTTCTATCATAGATTTGGAGTGCGGATAGAGACTGTTTTGCAGAGAGTGTTATAAATAGCGCAGACAGCTAAGACAGTTTTCGAAACTACAGTAGCAGACGGAATTACATCATTTTGTAGTTCCAGAGTATCGGCATATGAACATGTAAAATGTTAAGCACAGGAAAGGTGGACGAAGGTTGTAAGACTCTCTTTTCAATCGAGTACTTCCATAGACATAAATATACTAAAAAATATACTGATTAGCAGTGTACACATGCCTCTGGAGGTGACATGCACACGAAGGTAAAATAGTGCCGCGGAAGAATCGCAAAGGATAAAACATCTTACATCTCGAGCCTCGGTGCCTCCCCCTAGTCTTAGGAGAGACATAGAGCTACCGACGGAGAGGTGAGCAGCTGCTCTTTTCAATTATACCTCTTTTTAATTGTACTGCTTTTCCAGATACACTGCTGAAGTTGCGATGTAGTTATGACACAATAATATTCCTTGCAAACCAGTTTATTTGGGAAGTGTACAAATTAATAATAAGGAAGTAAAATCGCATTTTGAAGTAAGAATAGATGAATTCTTTAGATATAAACATGTAAGTTTGTCATAGAGAGATATATTTTGTGAACACTGAGACTTTGGTTATTCACAAGGACAGATCACCGATGTATTCACTGTATTGGAGTGGAGTAGGGTGACAGAAAACAGTCAATAGACATTGACATGGATACTTGCTGAATAAGGAGTCACACAGAATGTCTGTCTTTTGTCTGTTTGTACCTGTTTCCACAGTGCGGGCCTCCTAGTCCTGAGCTTTGTCCAGGCGAGGTGAGGTCTTTTCCCCTGTCAACTTAGGTGAGAAAAGAATTTGATATTCTACAGAAATTGTTTCAGAGAGCACTGGGGTTTGATATATACATTTTAATTAAAAATATATGTTTTCCTCACGGATCATCATACATCTACTGACCAGGAGGATTAGAGAATCACGGTTGGTACAGGTTGTATCGCTACCAACATTTATTTTTTAATTAAATATGTTTATTTGTTCACGTTAATAACAGTAGCAACTTTGTATGAGCAGAGGCCCTGATGAAAGCCGGGGATGGTTTGCCCACAAGGCAGAAACATGTTGGCCCATTTATTTGACAGTTATTTGGTCACACTGTCAATTGCACTGTTCTAGTTTTTAATCAGGGGGCACACCATCCTATTTTAAGTCACTAAGGTTTTGTTTATGTTGCACTGTTTTTCTAATTTAGTTTCTAACCATCAATAATCAGCCATCATAAGGCGGTTCATAGGTTTGTGTGGACAAGATCCGGTACCATTAATGTGCGGCATGAGGTCTCGATGATCAAGGGACCTGCCGATGCACAAGTGGAACAGCCAGATGATAGGACTGATCACTGAGTCTGTTTGATGGTCATCCACGTTCAGATGGTTATGGATTTTGTTGACCAATTCTCCTTTGAATTTATTTTTGATGTATTTTTTCATACTTTAGGTGCTTTTTGAGATTTGCGATAGCTGCTGGAGGATGACTAGGGCATTCCGGACACCCACTGAGAGGGGTGTTAGCAGCTGAGCCATTTGTGTTGTGCTCATGGACTGCCTGTGTTCGGTTTGTTTTTTTCATATAGTGTAGCTGGGGATGTGAACCAGGTTAGGGTCTTTAAACTTTGGATCCCTTTGACCCCTCTTTCTCGGATTGTTCGTACACATTAATAAGATGTCACCAGAACTTTTAGATAAATATCTGTGTATGATTAAATATTCCTTGCTAAGTTTCAAAAGCGATAAAGAAGAAGGGGGAGATTTACTAAGAATTTGCACTGTGTTTGTGTCACAAAAGTGGCACAAAATCGTTTTTTCCTAATTTACTTTCCCAAGTTTAGCGCTGGAAATATCATTAAAGTAATGTGACACTGCGCATAGCATTGTTTTGTATTACTTTGTGCCATGGGGGCCTGCCAAGGGTGGTGCATGGGCGTTCCTGTGCAACCACAAAACTAGGTGCAAGGAAGGAGAAATGCTTTGACGTTGCATGCTTGCTACACTGTGCAACACGTATGCAAAATGGTGAAAGCTTTCCCTCGTGTCGAGGCATAGTAATTTGTACAGGAAGGGTGTCCTTCCTGTACAAAATCCATGCTGGACTCACACACACACCCTAGCGCTCTGGTGCTAACGTGAGTGCATGGCGCAGGGCCGCTGTAATCAGTGCCGACACAAGGGAAAGGGAAGGAGAGGGCCATATCTTTGAAAATATGGTGCTCTCCTGTTCCCTTCCTGTCGCGCCACGCAGCGTAGCCTTGCGGGGGGAGGGCTGCGCTGCATTGTGTGGAGATTTGGTAAATCTCCCCTGAAATGTCTTTTACAACCAGTTAAACATTGTGAATTCTCATTCCATTATGTTTCAATTTAGTAATTTTAAATATCTTTACATCCAACAGAAAACAAGCGTGTGTGTGAAATGACTATCAATAAAGAAGTGAATGCTGTAAATCTTGAATAACAGCAGAAATAATGAGCTACAGTATTCTGGAAAACCTCACCGCAGTCGGCGACAGAGGAACCTGCACACAAACTGACAGATCCCGGATGAAGCATCAAGGGCAGTTCAGTGATTGTAAGAGGCTGAGCTGTGCACCTCCATGCCACGAGACGAAGAAATGACCTTAGGAAAATTAAGGAAACAACAATAACAAACCACCTCCTGTATAAACAAGTGTCAAATACCAACTTTAATCATGGGATGGGTATGATGTGATTACCGCAGAGCTCCGTTTTCTAAAATGAAGACAAGGCATCATTCCGTGCTCTAGGTGAATTGTAAACTCTTTCTGGACAAACCACAGCAACCAGAGAAGAGCACAACAGAGCGGAGCCGGACAACTGACGGGTAAAGGAAAGAGGAGTTCTTCAATCTACAATACAACAGACTGTCCCAATTTGTACCGGCCAGAAAGAAGATACATCTTTACCCGCAAGCGTGCATAGCCATAATCCAATCTAAAGGCACAATCACCTACAAAGACACCTTCTACGTATTAGGAGTGTAGCAAATATTTGGTGGCTATTGCATTTTATTATTAAAACAGAATTCAAACGTGTAAAATACTGCACACATATAAAGTGTGTGGAAAAAAAAAACAAGTGCTTCATCAGTCATGTTGGCCCATCAGGAAATACAGTCAAGGGATGTAGACAAATATATACCCGACCCACAGACACTAACCAAGAAAGAAGAATCATACACATATAGCGAGAGCTTTCAATTGTCATCACTACTCAAGCTTAATCAGCACACGTACACAGGACAAAAACCATTCAAGTGCAGTGAATGTGTGAAGTGCTTTAATCAGTTATCAGTGCTTCAAAGTCATCAGCGAACACACACAGGAGAAAAGTCATTCAAGTGCAGTGAATGTGTAAAGAGCTTTAGTCACTTATCAAACCTCCAAATTCATCAGCGAACACACACCGGAGAAAAGCCATTCAAGTGCAGTGAATGTGTAAAGAGCTGTAGTCGCTTATCAAACCTCAAAATTCATCAGCGAACACACACAGGGGAAAAAACATTCAAGTGCACTGAATGTGCAAAGTGCTTTAGTGAGTTATCAAGTCTTCGAAGACATCAGCGAACACACACAGGGGAAAAGCCATTCAAGTGCAGTGAATGTGTAAAGAGCTTTAGTCAGTCATCACACCTTCAATTTCATCAGCAAACACACACAGGAGAAAAGCGATTCAAGTGCAGTGAATGTGTAAAGAGCTTTAGTCAGTTATCAGACCTAAATAGTCATCAGCGAACACACACTGGGGAAAAGCCATTCAAGTGCACTGAATGTGCAAAGTACTTTAGTGAGCTATCAAAACTTCGAAGACATCAGCGAACACACACAGGGGAAAAGCCATTCAAGTGCAGTGAATGTGTAAAGAGCTTTAGTGAGTCATCATACCTTCAATTTCATCAGCGAACACACACAGGGGAAAAGCCATTCAAGTGCAGTGAATGTTTGAAGAGCTTTAGTCGGTTATCAAGCCTTCGAAGACATCAGCGAACACACACAGGAGAAAAGCCATTCAAGTGCAGTGAATGTTTGAAGAGCTTTAGTCGGTTATCAAGCCTTCAAAGTCATCAGCGAACACACACAGGGGAAAAACCATTCAAGTGCAGTGAATGTGTAAAGAGCTTTAGTGAGTCATCACACCTTCAATTTCATCAGCGAACACACACAGGGGAAAAGCCATTCAAGTGCAGTGAATGTTTGAAGAGCTTTAGTCGGTTATCAAGCCTTCAAAGTCATCAGCGAACACACACAGGGGAAAAACCATTCAAGTGCAGTGAATGTGTAAAGAGCTTTAGTGAGTCATCACACCTCCAAATTCATCAGCGAACACACACCGGAGAAAAGCCATTCAAGTGCAGTGAATGTGTAAAGAGCTTTAGTCGCTTATCAAACCTCAAAATTCATCAGCGAACACACACAGGGGAAAAAACATTCAAGTGCACTGAATGTGCAAAGTGCTTTAGTGAGTTATCAAGTCTTCGAAGACATCAGCGAACACACACAGGGGAAAAGCCATTCAAGTGCAGTGAATGTGTAAAGAGCTTTAGTCAGTCATCACACCTTCAATTTCATCAGCAAACACACACAGGAGAAAAGCGATTCAAGTGCAGTGAATGTGTAAAGAGCTTTAGTCAGTTATCAGACCTAAATAGTCATCAGCGAACACACACTGGGGAAAAGCCATTCAAGTGCACTGAATGTGCAAAGTACTTTAGAGAGCTATCAAAACTTCGAAGACATCAGCGAACACACACAGGGGAAAAGCCATTCAAGTGCAGTGAATGTGTAAAGAGCTTTAGTGAGTCATCACACCTTCAATTTCATCAGCGAACACACACAGGGGAAAAGCCATTCAAGTGCAGTGAATGTTTGAAGAGCTTTAGTCGGTTATCAAGCCTTCGAAGACATCAGCGAACACACACAGGAGAAAAGCCATTCAAGTGCAATGAATGTTTGAAGAGCTATAGTCGATTATCAGACCTACAAAGTCATCAGCGAACACACACGGGAAAAGCCATACCATTGCAATGAAAGTGTGAAGAGCTTTAGTCAATTATAAAGCTGTCAAAGACACCAGCGAAGACACACAGGGGAAAAGCCATTCAAGTGCAGTGATTGTGCAAAGGGCTTCAGAACGTCATCACTCCTACAAAATCATCAGCGAACACACACAGGAGAAACGCCATTTAAATGCAGTGGATGTGTGAAGAGCTTCAGTCAATTATCAGACCTACAAAGTCATCAGCGAACACACCGGGAAAAACCCTATAATTGTAGCTAATGTGACAGTAGTTTTCGCAGCTCTTCAGCATTAATGTATCATCAGCGAACTCACACAGGAGAAAAACCATTCAAGTGCAATGAATGTGCAAAGTGCTTTAGTCGGTTATCACAACTTCGGAGTTATCAGCGAACACACACGGGGAAAAACCCCTATCATTGTAGTGAAAGTGACAGTTGTTTTCGTTCTCTTCAGCATTAAGGTATCATCAGCGAACTCACACAGGAGAAAAGCCATTTAAGTGCAATGAATGTGGGAAGAGCTTTAGTCGATTATCAGAGCCACAAAGTCATCATCGAACACACAGGGAGAAAACATAGAAGGGCGCTGAAAGTGTGAAGGGCTTTTGATAGAAGACCCGACTAGCAGTAAAGAAGAAAAACAGATAACAGTATTTGCAGAGTAATAAAAGTGTTAGTTTCCAGAGATTGTTCACTTCCGTACACAAAGCAAAGCAACATGATGCACCAGGATACACAGTGGGAAGCGAGCACAATGTGGATTAAAAGAAAAGAAAAGCAACATTCTTGATTTTTATTTGATGAAGAAGAGATACAAAGAAAAAAGTTCAATCGCACCTGATCACACTTCCTGTAAAAGCAACACTGAACAATACAGGGACTAACCACTGTATTTTCAGTTATCTTGTAGGATTAGTGATAACATCTATAAACCCAACACACCCAAAGTAGGCATGTTGTCAGGGCTCTGGAGATGGAAGCTTCATTGGTAAAATGTATGTATTGCTATTAACAAATGCCACTGCAGTATATGTAATGAACTCAAGTGAAGCACAGGTGTTCAAGAAATAACCTATTTTTAGATATAACAGAGCATATACCTTGTTTTTAAGTAACGTTTGCTGCATCTTTTACACACTGTTTTTGGTTGATGGATCAGCTCGTGTCTCAGGTCTTATAACTAAGTGTGACCCATTGCTCCTCTCCGACTGGGCTCTCCCTATTCATTTTGTGACTTGCCAAACTCAATTTGTTTACCAGAATTGAGCCACTGTTAGCGGCAGACTCTGTTTGAAGAATGTGGTGAAATAGCGAAATTCCACATCAAAAGCATATATGTGCTAGGACAATCTGTTGAACTCCGAGCAAATTGTCTTCCACACTGATTGTCCTTTGTCCTGAAATGTGCCTCAGGATTTGTCATATGAATGCCAGCAGTGACATTCATAAAGCTAAAGCTAACAGGAGTGTGTGGGAGATAGAGAGGGGGAAAGATACAGAGAGCGAGAGAGACGAAGAAAGGGGGTGAAAAAGAAATGGAAGGAGGGGGAACGGCAGGTGATTTGTATTCAAATAGAAGAAGCAGCTGAAAACTTGTCAATGTGTGACATCACCATAGAAACGGGCTGAATACCTGTGAATTTATATAATTATTTTTAATATCTATAGACCCATGTCATTTAATAAACGTCACAAATAAGGAAAATATTGAAGGAGCCCATTATCATATGCAAATCACAATGATGTCACAAGTAGTGACGTCACAAGAATTGATGTCAGGCCCTTATAATAATTTTCACATGAAAGATCGACGGCCTGTTTTAAAAACAAAAAGCAAGAAACATAAAATATTGTAAAAAGAAGATTTTGGTATCAGTTTTTATGCATGATGTGTTTTTCCCACTATCAGTTTGTAACTAAACTCGGAAATGACTGAAAGTGTAAATATTTTTAAACATATATGTGGAACTTGGAAATTACATTTTTTAACAGTTTTCAGCGAATAAATAAGATGTGCTTTTAATTTGTGTTTGTTTCCTGACGTTCTTTATCCAGCCCCTAAGCCCCAAAGTGTTTCACATTTACAGTGTATTAAGCATTAGAGGGGCTGATTTCTCTGTTCCTCTCTTGCGCCACTCACACAAATAAATAAAGGGATCACTGCTAGTTGGACAGACAGTTACAAACACTCTGAGGCCTGTGTCTGCAGATGCAAGAAACAAAGTAACAATTCCAAGTCGCAGGCTAAAGAGCTAGGTGGAACTGTGTCCCTTTTCTAGATAATAGTGGGGGCACCCCTTCAAACTGTGTCAACCCCCGACTTGTGCCGTGCTGAAAAAGCAATAGTGAATTTGAGTAATTTACGATGAATTGAAATGAGAGAAAGAGAAGAAGAGAGCGAGGGGCAGGACATATTGAAGAAAAAGAAAAAAGAGACACAAGATTTTACCCTGTTCTGTGTACAAGCATTTTACGTAAACATGCTGTGCTGTGCGTTGTGAACAGGCTGTCACCCCCCTTTGTATGTAAATGAGCTTATGTAACCAGACACCCCAGGCTCCCATCTCTTCTAGCGTGGATGATAATGTGAGCACTGTAAGGTGATCACAAACAAGGGCTCTACTGAGAAATAATTGGCTTCCAGGTCACACAGCTGTGGTTATGTAGTTCATTATTAGTTAATTTACTTTAATGGGCAGCAATTCTCCAGGTTACTTTTTTTCAATATATCGCTTTATATCGATTGTTGCTCTTCATCAGTTAAAGGTGAGGTTCGATGTAGGATTTGTTGTTAGTGTTCCTAGATCAGGTCTCAATCCCTTTGTCCTCGATTTGTCGGCATGTGTTTTGTCCACACACTTGTCTAGGATGGACCTTCTCAAGGTAGAAGACATTGTAATAGGAATAATACATCAGATATATATGAAATTATACGTAAACAAATATGGGCCTTTTAGTTATCAACTTTGTAAAGATCTAGCCTGCACTCCAATTAAACTCTGTTCTCAAGTGTATTATGATTTAAACCTGTATTGGGAGCGTCCCAGTGAAAGATTGTGCCCAACAATACCATGTAAATCTGCTCTGTAGAGACCTAGGTAAGACTAAGTCTGACTGGGAGCTCTGCCTTGGTCCCTAAGGTTTCAAAATGAATCTTTTAAAAGAATATATGCATTTCGTCCCAATTATTCCATTCAGAAATAAACAGTCACTTCTATGTAAGAGTTAAACAAATTATTCATTGTATTTTTCAATTGGTGAAATCACATCTTATATTATAAAACTAAATGCTACTTTACAAATGAAATTTTCAAATTTCCACATTAATAATGTGTATAATTGACTATTATTCTGTGTCAGTCAACTCATATTTTGATAACAAAAAATTGTAACATTTCCCAATGCATTTCGGGTCTATAATGACCCTTCTTCAGGGGAGTGTGACTGTTATAATAGTTCAATTCCTGGTAATTCTTGTGGTTTCTATTGTTCTCAAAGCTGTTCCGTTTCCGGGCACTACAAAAGGAAATTTTATTACATTACTCATGACTGTACATACATGATTTTAATTTAGAATTGACACTAGTCACCAATCCAGTGTTAGAAAGTTCGTAATCACCCAAGATGAAAGCCAAAGTAAAATATAACCAAACAAAAGCTGTGAAAAAAATCTGTGAAGAAAGTGAAGAAGAAAGCGAATCGCATTGTTAATAATGTGATCAGATGAAGTAAAGGAAAATGCCTCATACACGTGTACCAATCTTGTGACCGATCATATGCCCTTGTGCCTAAACAATAAAAACTCTTACCAACTTAGTATAACTGCTGGAAGCTGCCAATGGTGATTACCAAAATGAATGTGGCCCCGACTGCAAATTCACAATAAGCAACCGTATGTTGAAAATTAATAACATAATTTTGGGTACTCATTAAATCAAACCTCTATGCAACTGATAATTGCCGAAAGCTTACCCAATAGTGTGGACGTAATCGATTCTCGAAAAGGTTCCCTCGACGCTCCTATCTATGCTGCCCTTCCCAAGTGATTGCCTTAAAAAATATTATAAACAAAGAAATATTCATGATCCTACTAGGTAACCGTGCGCCAATCAAAACCGTAGCAATCCGCTTAACCGGAGTCTGCTTACCTCGTCCCGACGGCGTGCATTGGCCTTTGACCTGCAAATTAATTCCGGTGTAAACATCCGGTGAAACGTGTCTTCCCCACTTATAGTGAACCACGCCGATTGAATCTGCGTAACTTTATCAGTCAATGTCGTTAAGTCTCACGCCGGTGAAATGTGTCACCAAGAAATCTTACTCTAGTGTAACCGCTAACCGGCCGATTGATAAGTGCTAATTAAGATGGGGTGTGAATGAAAATAAATATAACGCTAAAAAGTAATAATGAATAGAAAGACGAGAGGGGTGACCGAAAATATAAAAGTGAAGCAAGGAGGCTGCGTGTCAATTCTGTACAGTGCGTTAATAGTATTCCTGATAACATGAATGTATCCCCAACCCGTGATACATGTAAACGGTGATAACATCTTTATGTTGAATGCATGCAAACAATGTGTCTGTTCTATACAATAAGTACCTACCAAAGATTCAAGTAAATGCTGTATATGTATACAAACAGTGCTTCGATCCTTGACAATGAATTTCATTGGATGTTGATAAAGTTCATTATGACTTCAAATATCTCCAAGCAGTAGTAAAAAACATGTTGTTTTGGATCTACTAATTTGACGGATATGTACAAGACATACATGATAACATCAGGTGTCTAAAGGAAACATAACATTTCGTATTGGTCATTGAGCCCCCCTGGAATCAGAGTACCCAATTTTTTAATCCAGAATGTCTCTCTGCGTGACAAAACTGTGTTGTGGTCTCTGCCTGTGTGCTTTTCAACTTGTTCTAATACTGTAAACCGCAATTGCGGAATGGTGTGAGATTTTTTAATCCAATGTGTGGCTAAACACGATGAAGAGGACCTGTTACGTATTGTACTTTTGTGCTCGATAATTCGAGTTTTTATTTTTCTAGAGGTTCTTCCTACGTAAATTAAGCCACATGGGCATTGTATAGCGTAAATCACCCCTGTTGAATTGCAATCTGCGTTATGTTTGAGGTTGATGTCTTTGCCTGTATGAGGATGTGAAAAAACTTTACTGACTATCACATTGTTGCATTGTCCACAATTATAACATTTTCTCATCCCTCTAAAGTTGGTCGTTTGCAATTCTCGTGGGTTTTTCAGTATCTCTCTGATGTTTTTGGCACATGGTTAGAAGCCATTGAATGGAGATTGTTGCAGTCAAACATTGACCAACAACTAAGTGTTTTTTTACTTGAGCTTTTACATTTTTCATTATATCATAGTTATTTCACTTGGCAGTCAAAGTTTTTTCTGCAGAGAACAGGAACATCCATGGGCTTCTCAGGGGCCCCAGCGTACGCAAACACTTTCATGGCGTACTTTGAAAAACAATACATTCTATCAGACACCAGATGGACAGACAACCTAGTGTTACTCCTGCGATTCATAGACGACATTTTGATCATATGGCGAGGTAGTAAACTTGATTTGGAAGATCGAATCAAGGAACTTAATGACTACAATCCCATGATTCAATTCACCTACAACATCCAGGATGACAAGATACAGTTCTTGGATATAGAAATCAACAAAACGCAACAAGGCATCACGACTACGATTTTTCGAAAACCAACTGATGTCAACAATGCACTACACTACACTAGTGCACATCCTAGAACTTTAAGGAATCATTTACCTACTTCACAGTTGATCAGAATCAAAAGGATCACCTCGGATCCAATAGAATGTGACACTTTGATTGAGCAACAAGTAGAAAGATGTATAGACCGAGGTTATCCAAGAAAAATATTGGAGGATTCCGTTCAAAAAGTTTCTACCTTAGACAGACGAAGACTTTTACAGAAAACCGAAAAATCTCCTAATGAACGTATAGTGTTTGTAATGAAACATTCAACACAATCTCAAAGAATCAAACAGATTCTCAAGAAACGATGGGAAATGATTGCGAATGAATCAGACTTCGCGAACCTGTTCAGATGTTTTCCTATTGTGGCACATACCCGTGCCAAAAACATCAGAGAGATACTGAAAAACCCACGAGAATTGCAAACAACCAACTTTAGAGGGATGAGAAAATGTTATAATTGTGGACAATGCAACAATGTGATAGTCAGTAAAGTTTTTTCACATCCTCATACAGGCAAAGACATCAACCTCAAACATAACGCAGATTGCAATTCAACAGGGGTGATTTACGCTATACAATGCCCATGTGGCTTAATTTACGTAGGAAGAACCTCTAGAAAAATAAAAACTCGAATTATCGAGCACAAAAGTACAATACGTAACAGGTCCTCCTCATCGTGTTTAGCCACACATTGGATTCAAAAATCTCACACCATTCCGCAATTGCGGTTTACAGTATTAGAACAAGTTGAAAAGCACACAGGCAGAGACCACAACACAGTTTTGTCACGCAGAGAGACATTCTGGATTAAAAAATTGGGTACTCTGATTCCAGGGGGGCTCAATGACCAATACGAAATGTTATGTTTCCTTTAGACACCTGATGTTATCATGTATGTCTTGTACATATCCGTCAAATTAGTAGATCCAAAACAACATGTTTTTTACTACTGCTTGGAGATATTTGAAGTCATAATGAACTTTATCAACATCCAATGAAATTCATTGTCAAGGATCGAAGCACTGTTTGTATACATATACAGCATTTACTTGAATCTTTGGTAGGTACTTATTGTATAGAACAGACTCATTGTTTGCATGCATTCAACATAAAGATGTTATCACCGTTTACATGTATCACGGGTTGGGGATACATTCATGTTATCAGGAATACTATTAACGCACTGTACAGAATTGACACGCAGCCTCCTTGCTTTACTTTTATATTTTCGGTCACCCCTCTCGTCTTTCTATTCATTATTATTTTTTAGCGTTATATTTATTTTCATTCATACCCCATCTTAATTAGCACTTATCAATCGACGGTTTAGCGGTTACACTAGAGTAAGATTTCTTGGTGACACATTTCACCGGCGTGAGACTTAACGACATTGACTGATAAAGTTACGCAGATTCAATTGGCGTGGTTCACTATAAGCGGGGAAGACACGTTTCACCGGATGTTTACACCGGAATTAATTTGCAGGTCAAAGGCCAATGCACGCCGTCGGGACGAGGTAAGCAGACTCCGGTTAAGCAGACTGCTACGGTTTTGATTAGCGCACGGTTACCTAGTAGGATCCTGAATATTTCTTTGTTTATAATATTTTTTAAGGCAATCACTTGGGAAGGGCAGCATAGATAGGAGCGTCGAGGGAACCTTTTCGAGAATCGATTACGTCCACACTATTGGGTAAGATTTCGGCAATTATCAGTTGCATAGAGGTTTGATTTAATGAGTACCCAAAATGTTGTTATTAATTTTCAACATACGGTTGCTTATTGTGAATTTGCAATCGGGCCACATTCATATTGGTAATCACCATTGGCAGCTTCCAGCAGTTATACTAAGTTGGTAAGAGTTTTTATTGTTTAGGCACAAGGGCATATGATCGGTCACAAGATTGGTACACGTGTATGAGGCATTTTCCTTTACTTCATCTGATCACATTAATCTGATTTACCGACACATTAGGTTAGAGGTGACAATGTTAACAATGCGATTCGCTTTCCTCTTCACTTTCTTCACAGCTTTTTTTCACAGCTTTTGTTTGGTTATATTTTACTTTGGCTTTCATCTTGGGTGATTACGAACTTTCTAACACTGGATTGGTGACTAGTGTCAATTCTAAATTAAAATCATGTATGTACAGTCATGAGTAATGTAATAAAATGTCATTTTGTAGTGCCCGGAAACGGAACAGCTTTGAGAACAATAGAAACCACAAGAATTACCAGGAATTGAACTATTATAACAGTCACACTCCCCTGAAGAAGGGTCATTATAGACCCGAAATGCATTGGGAAATGTTACAATTTTTTGTTATCAAAATATGAGTTGACTGACACAGAATAATAGTCAATTATACACATTATTAATGTGGAAATTTGAAAATTTCATTTGTAAAGTAGCATTTAGTTTTGTAATATAAGATGTGATTTCACCAATTGAAAAATACAATGAATAATTTGTTTAACTCTTACATAGAAGTGACTGTTTATTTCTGAATGGAATAATTGGGACGAAATGCATATATTCTTTTAAAAGATTCATTTTGAAACCTTAGGGACCAAGGCAGAGCTCCCAGTCAGACTTAGTCTTACCTAGGTCTCTACAGAGCAGCCTTTTAGTTATCAGGCACCACCAGACTCGCATCTACACATGTAATTGAGCACCAGACTAAAGTGACTCCTCCCTATATAAATATGTGCCATCAGAAATCGGGCTGATGGTTCCGCTGATGCGCACAGCAAATATAGTTTCTGAGACTGTGCGCATTGGACAACATTTTAATTGTTGAAGTTTCACACAATGTCCCTGATGCGCTCAGCTTATAAGGTTTGTGGATATTGTGCACTGTAACCAGATCACTGAAGTTCAAACTAGGTCAAAACATAGTACATACATAATGCAAAATGTCACTGCCCCTCCCTTCTTTTTGACATCTCCAGGAGTTCCTCCTCTCTCGTGGCTGAAGTGGAAGGTTTTCACACATTATGCTTGTGTCTTTTTGGCACTTCCTTCATTGCACAGAGGAAAGCCTCATGGTTAATGAATTGTTTTTGCTCTGAGGGACAATAATTCCTTGAACACCTTCCTGAACTCTCTGATAGTGCCTCTACCACTCTTAATGAATACGAGATCTGCATCAAAAAGTTGGATTTGCACTATCTCCCCAAAGTGAGTACTGTCCTTGTACGATATCACTTTGGGAGAAGGATGCAAAGGCAGAATGAGTCAGTCAACCGCCGCCATATTGGGAAGGGCAGGGTAGCGGTCCAGCTCCTGGACGATTCCCACCCTCCTTACCATGTATCAAAACAAACGGTTTACCCGTCCGCGCAGCGGGCGGGCGCAGCGGGCGCGCCGATGGTGCGCCGAAGGCGCGCCTAAGGCAAGCCGTCTGCACCCGTCCGCGCCTGGCCCGGGCCTAGGGCCACTCCCCCTGCCCATCTGATTACCAAGGGTCGTATGAGTTGGACCAGGGATCAGCTCATCCAATTAGGGTCTGATTTGTGTGCAGCTTCTGCTCGCTGTATACCCTGCTCCTTGGATAGACATCCTTTCCACTGTACATATTGTAATTTTACCATCCCTCCCTGGAGTGAACGTACCTTACCCCCTTCTATTTCTATGAATACCCCACGAATACTAAAAACAGCTCTGATTAACTGCCGATCGCTTCCTCGACACTCGAGTGTAATCTGGTCCACCTTGAACACTCACGATTGGGACATATTATTTCTCACTGAATCTTGGTTAAAGGATACCTCAAATCCGGATATTTTTTTAGCTACCCCCCCTGACTACCGTTTTACGGGTATTAACCGAGAAGGGAAAACAGGTGGTGGACTTGCCATTATTTTTAAAACTCACTTTCGACTGACCATTAAAAAACTTGCAAATATCAGGCTGATTGAAGCCATGCATTTTTCTATTGCGGATTCCGCGGCGGTCTTTTTAACTGGTATCTTAGTGTATAATCCCCCGAAAGCAACATTCACTTCACTAATGCAGTTGGTATCACTCAGGCACCCACATTTCATTGTACTCGGTGATTTCAACCTACACGCTGAAGACCCTACTTGCTCTCAGGCCATGAGATTTTTAGACTCCCTACAGAGCCTTAATTTGACGCAACTTATCCAAGGACCAACCCACGCGGCAGGTCATACGTTGGACCTAATATTTTCTAACCTTCCGCGCACTATAACCCACCCTCCCCTCCCCCTCCCCCTCACCTGGTCCGACCATTATCTTCTTACGGTCGACATTCAGCTACCTCCAACACCAATTTCGGTGGAACTGGGAACGGACCAGAGGAGAAAATGGCATAATGTCACTTGTTCAGCCTTGGAGCCTGTCTTCTGCTGCCCCTTAGAACCTCTTGCAGAAGACATCGACATCTGCGTTAATAAGCTTAACGCGACCTTACTGTCAGCTATCGACAGCATTGCTCCATCGCTTCCAGTCTCATCGGCAAGAAATTTATTAAACTAAAAAAGGCTGCTATGAAAGAATATTTTGCCATTCAAATTAAAAAAGCTGATAATTCGGCTAAAACATTGTTTAGTATCGTTAAAGACTTTGTCAAACCTCCTGCTATGATGCCCAACAACCTGGCCAGTCAATCTCTGTGTAATGGTCTATCAGATTTTTTTCAAGAAAAAATTGAGAACATTTCCTCCTCTTTTCCTGCAGTATCTGCTCCTGAACAGTTGCTCTACTCTGTCTCTAACATGTATAATAATGCACCTTCCCTGATAGCATTTAAGGATCTTACCCCAGATTCTGCGCTTAAATTATTTCTTCAGTGCAAATCAGGCTCCCCTTTGGACCCTGCCCCTCCTAAGGTGATGAGCGATCTTGCCCCTCTTTTAGTTGAGCCTCTTACCTCTATATGGAATGCCTCACTACATCTAGGCCAATTTCCTACTGCCTGGAAAGAGGCAATGCTAGTCCCCATCCTGAAGAAAACAGATGCGGACCCCACGCAATTTTGTAACTATCGTCCCATCTCCCTCCTTCCTAAAACGGCGAAGGTCTTGGAAAAGGCCGTCCAATTACAGCTCGCGGAATATCTGGAGATTAATTCCTTACTCCACGACTCCCAATCAGGTTTCCGTACAGGTTTCAGTACGGAAACTGCGCTCCTGGAAGTCTCTGAGACCATTCGAGAATGTGTGGATAGGGGAGAGGAGGCCATGTTGGTCCTCCTCGACCTATCCGCCGCTTTCGATACGGTGTCGCATAAGAGACTGTTAGATCGATTGGAGCAGATTGGACTGGGCGGTTTAGCACTGTCGTGGATCAGCTCCTTTCTTCAAGGACGTACTCAGAGGGTTTTTCTCAGACCATTTCAATCGGAAGGTAAACCACTTGTATGCGGAGTCCCACAGGGCTCGGCCTTGAGCCCGTTGTTTTTTAATGTCTATCTGGCCCCGTTGGCCAAGGTGGTTGAATCATCTGGGGTCAGAGTGATCTCTTATGCTGATGATACACAGCTTATATTTTCTTTCAGAGATCACTCTGACTCCAGCCTCTCCTGCTTCCGACACTGCCTGGGTGAAATATGCTCCTGGATGGCTTCTAACCATCTCCGTCTCAATACCGACAAGACGGAGGCTTTGTTTTTCAATCAAAAACAGAGTATACCATCCACTTTGTGGTGGCCTACGGTACTTGATCCCCCCCCTACTCCTGTCCAAACCGCTCGCAACCTGGGCTTCCAGTTTGACGACACTCTCTCCTGCGACCCTCATATCAATAAGGTCACTGCAGCTTGCTTTTGGAAACTGCGGATGATGAGAAAGATCTTCCCCTTTCTACCTCTGGATGCTCGTAGAACTGTTACTCAGGCCCTGATCACTTCACACTTGGATTATGCCAACAGTCTCTACGCAGGGGCCCCCCAATACCAAATTGAACGCTTACAAATCGTTCAGAATGCGGCGGTGAGGCTGATTGGCAATATCCCCTACAGGCATTCGGTCTCAACGTATCGCAAGAAGCTTCACTGGCTCCCAATAGCCAGTCGTATCAAGTTCAAGTTGCTTACTCTTGCTTTTCGGGCCCTCAATGGAGTAGGACCTGAATATTTAAGAAAGAGATTAGTTCTATCCCACTCTGCCAGAAATTTACGATCTAATAATCTTCGCCTCATTGTGGTCCCACGGTTCCGCCGCTCTAGAATGGGTGGCAGAGCCTTTGCAGTCATCACGTCCAAACTGTGGAACAGTCTACCGTTAGATCTCAGATTCACCCCCTCTGAAGCACTCTTTCGTAACCGTCTCAAGACGTGGTTATTCTCATCTACTTAGTTAGACTCCCTTTTTCCAGCTTACAGTCTCAGCGCCGGGACACCCCCGTTGGGGGTAGCCGTGCGCTCTACAAGCTTCATAAATAAATAATACATAACTAACTTGCACAATTTGGCTTCCATGTGCAATTTTGGTGCTGCTTAAGAGGAGTGCATAAGAGATCAGTTCATGTTGCGATGCGCCCTTGACAAAAAAACAAGAGACGCCCTGTGGCAAAAAGACACGGAATTGCTTCAAGAAGTACTGACCATAGCCAAAAGTCACAAGCATTCAAAAGCGTGTGTTGATGTCATACACAAAAACAGTTCAGGTGATAAAAACGAGAACATTAATGTCAAGGTGGTGGTGGATAGAATCGTTAAACCCAAATCAAGCACCACTTCAAAGCCCTTTAACACAAATCATTTTCAGGGGAAGATCTTCAGGTGTGGCAACCCTGCCCATGTAGCCAACTTTAAAGACTGCCCAGGCTGGAAGGCAATGTGCAAAAGTTGTGAGAGAAAAGGTCACGTCTCAAAGAGCTGCAGAACGGGCAACAAGCATGAAAAAGTCAGGGAAGTTGATCTTTATGAAGAAGAATTGGAAGGAATCAATATTCTCCCAGTCACAGGGAATGCTAGTGATGGCCCTCAAGAGCTAGTTTTGATCAATGATGCTCCAATGAGCATGCTCTTCGACTCTGGGGCCAAGGTAAGACTAGTCCCCAAAACATTTAATGAGCGTTATCTGCTGGGCAAAGTCACCCTTTTGAAGCCAGACATTAGACCAAAAGGTTAAGGTATGGTGACTATTGAGTTGCTGGGTTATTTCTGGTGCCCCATTGACTTCAAAGGGAGAGTCATCCCTGGTAAAATCTATGTCTTGATGAAGCAGGACTCGCTCATAAGTTGGTCCCATCAACGTGATATACATATCTGCCTTGATCCCAATGAGAATCCCACTGTCTGCCTAAAAGAATTACCACCAGTTAGGGTTATTAGTAATGCTAATCGAGACTGGATCAAGGAATTCCCTGAGGTCTTTGCTGGTGAACTGGGTTTGTCTCAAACATTATGTACATCAGATAAAGGTCAAATCTAACGCTGTTCCAAAAACAGCTAAGGTCCGGAAAGCACCTCTGTTAGTAAGGGAGAGCATGAAAGTTCAATTAGACAATCACTTAGCCAAGTGGATCATTCGAGAAGTTGAAGCAATGGAGTGGGTCTCTCCTGTTGTTATGGCCCACAAGCCAATGGGGAGGCCAGGCTCTGTGTCGGCTCTAGGGTGCTCAACAAAACAGTTATTGTTGTTCATTACCCTTTACCCAACATAACTAAAATGCAGTGTTCTCTTGAGGGGGCAAGTTATTTTTTTTCCTTGGACTTGACCTCCGCCTATCACCAGGCCGGGCTACACTCCTCTTCAAAACATTCAGAATGTTCACTCCTCTTCCCAGGACATTACCTCCTTTGTAACAACCTTTGGTACCTTTAGATTTCTAAGAATGCCTTTCGGACTGATTTCTGCAGCCTCATTTTTAAAGAGGGTGATGGAGGGCATTATTGGATGCCTTCAGGATTTCAAGGTATACCCAGATGATGTGCTCATCTTTGGTGTGGATTTTGACGAGCATAATGGGAGGCTGAGGTCAGTATTGAAGAAGTTACGTGATGCTGACCGCACCCTTAGGGCTGACAAGTGCAAATCTGATGTCAAAGAAATAGAGTACCTAGGGCATCAAATCCAAAAAGTCATTGGTAAACACCCTTTGTAATTTGCGCACCCCTTTAAACATAGAAGAGTTTGTAAAGTTTCTGGGCATGGCTGAATTTTATCACAAGTTTTTTCTGAACTTTGCAGGATAAACCTCTTGTTTGAGGTCTCTCCTCCAGATGGGAAGCACATTTGTTGGGTCCAAGGGCAGTGAGGAACAGATGATTTTGAATGATTTAGAGGTGAAGAACTGGCGGAAGGAATTCATGTGTGTGCGATTAGTTATGGGTTGATATTCGAGAGTGAGTGAAGGGAACATCACTTGAACGATTTAGACTTGCAGATAGTCCTAACCATGGTCACAGGTAGTTGGTGTGAGAAGAGGGACTGTGAAGAGGTCCTCGAAGTCTTCGGCAAGTTATGGAAGATCTGGCGGTGGAGGATGGTCTCCTCGTGTGTGGTAGTAAGTTGGTTTCACCCCTTGCACTAAGGGATAAGCTAGTAAAGAGTGCTCACGCCTTGCACATGGGCATTGCCAAGACAAAGCAAAGAATGAGGTAAGCATATTGGTGGCCTGCCATGGATGTACATGTAGAGCGGTTGGTGCGTGAATGTGCTGAATGTGCGTGTTGTGACACGATATTGAAGTGCAGCACGTAACCCATGACCCATGGTTATTGGGGAACAGGCTACTGGTCCGTGGATGGACATTTCTGTAGATATTTTGGGACCTGTATACTTTTTTCTGGGTGTTTTGATGGTTTTTGACTTAGTTTTGCTGGGATCCTGCTATTCAGGGCCCCAGCCTATCTGCTTTCTCTCTAAATTGATTCCATGTACTATAGGTAAACTCCAGTTTGATTACTGGGGTACCCTTGTGGGTCCCTAGTATATGGTATACTAGGTACTAAGGGCATAGGTACCCCTGCGGCCTACCAGGGGCTGCAGCATGTATTATGCCACCCCTGGGAAGCCTTCCAAAATGACACCGCAGGACTGCTACTGCAGCCTGGGTAAGGTGGCGCAGGCACCCCTTACTAAGATATAGGTTACCTATATCTACCTTAAATCACTACACATAGAGACCTATCAGTCACCCCTATGGCAGGCCTTATCAATCCTGAAGGAAGGGTGCTTGGTTTCATGTGAGAGGGTGCCCATGCAAGAGCAGGGCCCCTCTGCAGCCTTTGGAACCTATTCTCTGGGGCTGTTCTGTAATGCAGCCTAACCATCTACTCTTAAGTGCATTATATCCTCGCTGAAAATGCTAACTTTGGGATGGTTACATCGAAACATGTCGTGTTTGATGTCAAACACTTTGGAATCCTACCCCCACCCCCCATCCCCCCCCCAAGTTCAGGCAGCGGGGGTAGAATTCCACCCTTCTAGAGAGAGAGACATGTACACACCTTTATACCCGGTACCAGTTTAAAAGAGACCTGGCATCACAAAAGGGATGCTGCAGCCACAGACACGAGTCTGGCCTCCTGCTGCTGACCGAAACTCCGGCAGGGGACGCCTGGACAATAGGTTTCCTGTCACAGGGAGCTGTAACCACCTCCCAGACAGGCTTTAGTGTATTGGGGCTGGATGTGTGCACTCTGAAAGTGCTTTGAAGTCTGCACTGGGGACACATTTGGTGTCCCTGTGCATAGTCCAGTTCCAACCGGTTGCAGGGGCTACCAGCCCCTGCTCTGGCACGAAACTGGACAAAGGAAATGAGTGTAGCCACCCCTCTTTCCGGACCCTCCCATAGGTGGGTTCCCAGAGTATGTCCAACCCCTTTCTTAGGTATAAGTAAGGAACCACTGGCAACAGGACTTTAGATATCCCTGGACGAAACTCTGCAACTGAATCCTGGAACTTTGACGCTCTACTCAAGACTAGATGACTGAAGAATCTCCCTTGGGGTCAAGGAGTGACTCCCCTGCTCGGCAGGCATCAACAAAGCATTTGCCGGTCTGCATCTCCGAAACTCCCGACGGACTCCGAAGTATCTGCAACCCAGGAAGAGGATTTCCAGACTTCTCAGAGGCCAATTCAAGTCCCCAGCAAAGCTGAGACCCACACCCTCATGAGTGACCTTGACCCAGAACTCCTGGACACCATGCACATTTGCAAGTGCATTGACTTCTCGACATCTCTTGAAGTTGCTTTGGGTTACTTGTAGCCTAAGCCCGAGCACCATCTGCACCAAAGATCGTGGGACTACACGCCACGAGTGTTCCGTGAGCCTGCTTCTTGCATTTACGCTTGAGGCTCTTTTGCAAACCCTGGTCCTTCAACTGGTGGGTCCCTGTGAAGGCAACTCTCATTATCCTTGGGCTTCCCTGGTTTCTCCAGATGTGTCCTGACACACCACAGAGTGTTGAGTCCCTCGGACCTTGCTGGTCCGCACCGGAGCAACTTTTTCCTTCCTGCATGGGTTGCTGTTGCCAAGGCTTGTTGAGTCCAATCCGGACACCGACACCCCAGCACTCGACATCCTTTGTGTGACAGCTCGAATGCAGCTCCTGGTTGTCATCGACGCCTCCTGGTCCTCGTGGCTGAAGAGTCAAGCTTCACCTCTTTCACCTGAAACACCCGACATCGGTGGGCATTCATCTATCGTGCCCCCGGGTCACTGGCTAGTGACCCAGACTCTGTCCCCTCTTCTTTCAGGTTCTTCTCATCTTCGATCCAGGCTTGGATCACTGCGGACACTTTCCACTTCTACGGCAGTAGCACTTTACAGCAGATCGCCATTGAAATCAACGGGACTAGTGCAAGGTGCCCACTAGAATAGTGGACAGCATATGCCAGGCAAATTTCTCACAACCTGTGTAGTTGAAGACTCAGGATCACTATTTGAGTGTGTGTATTGATATGTTTTCCCATTGGCCTGATATCAAGGTGGTTAATTCCGGTGAGTCTGGTGAAGTGATTGAGTTTCTAGAAGAGTTAAGTGAATGAGAGGGTTTCCAGTTAACACTCTTGTCAGACGATTGTGTTCAGTTCATAACCTTAGTCATGGAAGAGTTTCTGAGTTGGCGTGGCTAGCTAGCCATCATGGCGGATGCGCTTGTGTAGCGCTCCGCACTACGGCCCCTGATTATCCTGAATCCCTACCTGCCGGAGGTGTTCCCCGGGCCCGTGCTATTGGGGACCGGTGCGGGGAAGTGGCAAGGAGCCTCGGGAGCCCAGCGGACTCGGGCCGGGAAAGCAAGACAGCGAGCAGCCGGTGGCCGATGGTGGCGGGCCTGTGGCGCGTGGGGCGCCGGCGGCTGGTGTGCGGTGGCCGCGAGAGGCAGGACACTGTGCTGACGCCCGAGCTGGCCTGAGGTGAGGGGGCGTCAGCGCTGCGGCCACGGAGACAGGCGGAGCGGCAGCCTGCGACGGCCGGAGCGGCGCTCCGGGCGGCCGCGGCGGAGCTTGTGGCTGTGGGACGGAGCTGCCATTTGCTGCCTGGGGCTGGGCGGGGCTTCCTCGCATGCATCTACTGCGGGGGGGGGGCGGCCCTGGAGACTGCCCGGCAAGGAGTGAATACTGGGGACCGAAAGGAGCCCTGCGAGAAGCCCTGAACAAGGGGATCAAACGGCCGCCTACAGGCCCCCTGCGGGGGCCTTCACCGAGCGCAGACCGGGCAGAGGAGGCGGCCCGGGGCCCGACGTGCTGCGCTGCTCCTGGGCTGACGGCGCTGGGGGAGACCGGCCCCTGGGTACTGGCCCGACGCAGGCAGCGGCGGACTCGGGAAGAGGTGGAAGTGAGGACTGAGGAGCGGGCCCTGAGGTGCCTGTGAGCGTCGTGCTGGCTGGGGCTGGGCACGAACACTGGGCCGGACTGCCTGCCTGACGCCCGGCTGGGTGGGCTCCGGGCGCCATTTTGGAGGGGACGTTGGCGCCATTACTGCAGCCATCGTTACCAAGGTGGCCATCAACGGATGCACGCTGGACGGCGCGCCTGAGGATGGTGCCCAAGGACGGGGCTCCCGGAGGTGAGCCAGGGGGGCCCTGCCAGGCCAGCAGGTGACGGGCATAGGCAAGCCAGGGCTTTGGTGGACATTGTGGTTGACACTGCCGTCCCCCCTGAAGACAGTGTGCTGAGGCCTGGAGTGGCGGCCAGGCGAACTGTGTTTCCCCCGTGCTGGTGCCTGCTGAGGTGAGAAGTGAGAGGAACCATCGGCGGTGAATACCCGGGGGGATTGCATCGGCGGGGGGGACCTCAGCCACTGGAGGCGCCCGGAGGAGGGAGCTTGGCCGCTGGAGGGCCGGACGGGTACCCCACTGAATTTTGGCGCGTCGACTGGCCTGACGCTGCGGACAACTGAGAGGTGTGCGCGGACTGTTACGCACTGAACCCACCCTGTGCTGCCAATCGGCTTGAACCAGAGGATCCCTTAGCGGGGGCGAGGAGCAGGGAACCGGTGAGGCGCACATCCCACGGAGGTTCTTGTGGGGACAGAGCGCCCGGCGACGGAAGGCCGTGGGCTGGAGTGAATGCCTTCCGCGCAACAGCTTGCGATGGGCAAACTACGAGATAGGTCCCAGCAGCGGCAGCAGGTTGCGCAGGCCTGGGCTTGCCACATGGATCCCATGGTGGAGGAGAGGGGCTGGCGACGGCCCTGGAGGCCAAGATGGACTCGGTGCTGGCGGCGGTGGAGCGCATAGGTAACACGCTGGAGCAGACGAAGAACTTCATCGAGGCCCGCATAGACAAGGTGACGTCCGACTTCACGCTGCTCCACGCTGATTATCGAAAGTTGGCGGAGTCGGTACTTGAGTAGCGCCAGTTGTTCCAGGAGCTACAGACGGTGGTACAGCAACACACTGCGGCACTCCAAGATGTTCTTGACAGGGTCCAGGTTCTGGAGGACCGCGTGGAAGACGCGGAAGGGCGCTCTCTGTGCAACAACGTCCGCGTGGTTGGACTGCCGGAAGGGGAAGAGGGGAAAGACCCAGAGCGCTACCCGGAATCCAGGCTGAGAACTCTCCTGCTTTGGGAGGTGTTGTCCCCTCATTTCGTCGTGGAACGGGCCCACAGGGTACCAGCGCAGAAGCCTCGACCAGGAGCCCGACCTCGCCCGTTCCTCTTCAGCTGCTCAACTATCGGGAAAGGGACGTGGTGTTGCGGGAAAGCAGGAAATTGGACAACCTGACGGTGGGGAACAGCTGGGTGATGTTTTTCCCCGATTACACAGCAACGGTGCAGCGACGGAGAAGCATGTACCTAGAGGTTAAGAAGCACCTACAGGAGTTGGGCCTGTCGTACTCCTTGCTGTTCCCATCTCGGCTCCGAGTGATCACAAAGGAAGGGGCTCGCTTCTTTGATGCAGCGTCAGATGTCTGTCTGGGACTGGTTGGAGGACACGGGGCAGTGGAAGGGTACCCGACCCGCCGCCGCAGAGGGAGGGGGTGAATGGCGCCAGCAAAGATCGAGGAGGCGTAGGAGGAGGGGAGCCAAGCGCGGCCCGAGCGCTGGCCCAGCGGCACCCAGCCCGGAGAACATGCGGCGTGAGAGGCAAGAAGCACTTGAAGCGTTTGTCAACTTGGGAGCACCGCAGGGGGTGGGCCGGCCGCCCTCACAGACACGCAGCGAACCTGACACAAGCAACCCGTCATCCTCACTAACTGTGACCTCTGACGATGTGCTATGCCTGTAGTAACTCCACAAACTGCTGATCTCCTTATGTAATGTATGTTACAGCGAACACACTAGGGTATACACCTGGGGGATGGCGCCAGACAGGATGGCACTGACCATTTCCCTACTGCACAGGGTGCTGCGATAGGTGGCATTTCTTACACACACACTGTCCACGCTGCGCGGCGCTGCCTGATGGCGGTACAACTTACAGACCGCGCCTGGTGGGCGCTATGCGACTTCCTCCCTGGCAGGCTCCCTGTAGGCGTCTAGCGCCGGCCCGTGTGGCAGTGGGCTTTAGACACTGGCATCACCTCTGCGCAGTCAGGACCACCATACTAAGGGGGCCGATCAATGACTATTCAGCAGCACACACACCCAGACAGCGACCACGCTGAGTTAAGCTCACACTTGTGAGGTGGATCTAGTTACAGTTTGGACGTATGCCCCGGTTGGGACGCGCCCTTCATGTTCTATTGTTCGTATTAGTTCACAGGTTTTCAATGCGGCGCACTGACCTCCCCCTTCTCGCTTGCACCCGAGAGGCCCCTCTTGCGGCGCTCCCCTGCCCCCGCGCGCTAACTCACCAGACTCATGACGCACACTACTATAGTGACATGGAATATTAGAGGTATGCACACCCCGTCTCGTCGTTATGCAGTGTTCTCCTACCTCCAACGGCATGGGGTAGGCATTGCCCTGCTCCAGGAGACGCACATGACCCTGGTCGAACTGGACAAACTGCGCAGTTGCTGGAGGGGACAGTTATTCGGGACCACCTTCTCTTCCCATGCGCACGGTACACTAATTTGGGTACGGGCGGGTGTCCCTTTCCAATGTACGGAAACGTTGGTAGATCCTGCAGGCAGGTATACTCTGGCGCGGGGGCGGTTGAATGGGCAGGAACTCTTGCTGGGCTCTTTCTATGCACCAAATACAGACCAGCCTGCTTACCTAGAGAGCCTCAATCACATACTGCATCCATACGCTGGGCTCCCCTGGCTAGTTGGTGGGGATTTCAACATGGTGCTAGACCCCCACCTGGACCGGTCCTTCCCCCCACTTAGAGCCACAACAGTAGCGTCCACGGCGCATGCGTTCAGGGATTGGCTCACACACTTGGGGGTGTGTGACCTGTGGCGAATGCCACATTCAGCTGACAGAATCTATTCCTTCTATTCCCCAGTCCACGATTTACATGTCCGCTTAGATCGTATAATAGGCACCCAGTCATTGCTCTCACTCCTGGTGCAGTCGGACTACCTTGGGCGGACACATTCTGATCACAATCCCCTGAGGCTCGTGATCAGTTGGGTGGCAGACAGGCCTCCTGTACACACGTGGAGGCTGCAGCCTGCTGCACTAGAAGATGCCGAATTTAGGTCCTCGCTAGGCACAGACATCCTAGCCTACTTCGAGGCCAATGCAGGAACGGCGAGCAAAACACTGGTGGAGTGGGAGGCACACAAGGCAGCCATACGGGGACACTGCATGGGGGCCACGTGGAGCATACGCAAAACTTTGGAGGCTTCCCTGACAGGGCTAGAACTGGAACTTCTCTGTTATGAACGGGAGGGAGAGGGGATGGGGGAGCACGCTACCACACTAAATGCCTTGCGAGATAAACATGCTATACTCATGGAACAATTGCGATGCCACAACTACGCGGCGCACACGGCCAGAACGCATGCTCGAGCGGATAGAGCGGGCCGGCTGCTCGCCTGGCTGTTACAAAGGGAAGGGCGCGGAACCCCCATAGGAGCGCTATAGACGACGGGAGGGGTCAAGGTATACACACAACGCGAAATTCATTGCGTTCTCACTGACCATTACAGACAACTCTACAGGTCTTGCGGTACAGGCACACGGCAAGCTCTAGATGCATTCCTAGATGCAATTACCGTGCCTTTGGCTTCTGAGGAGCACGGAGGTGCATTGAACGCCCCGCTCACGATAGACGAGGTGGGGGATGCAATCAGGGACATGGCGGCTGGGAAGACACCTGGACCGTATGGCATGCCCGCCGAATACTACAAGGCACACAGAGAAATACTGGCTCCCTTTCTCCTTAAGCTGTACAACGCGACCATAGATGACGGCTCGTTCCCCCCATCCTTACGGGAGGCGTTCCTGGTCTCCCTCCCCAAGCCAGGCAGAGACCCTACGGTCCTGGGCTCATACAGGCCACTAGCGATGCTCAACACGGACTATAAAATCTTTGCGAAAATTCTCGCGGAGCGTCTTGCGGCGGTGGTCCCCCACCTAGTACACCCTGATCAGAATGGGTTCGTGCCGGCACGATCCACATCCTTAAACCTTAGGAGGTTCTTCAGGGTGGCGGCTGGGGCGGCAGTGGAGTGGCCTAGGGCGGGATGTCTGATTATAGACCTGGAAAAGGCCTTTGATTGCCTGGAGTGGGGGTACTTAGCAGTGGTGCTCTCACGATACGACCTGGGTGAAGGGTTCCTGCAAATGGTACAGCTCCTATACACAAACCCCGTGATCAGGGTACGGCTATGCCCATACATTTCTGAGTCGGTGGCGGTGGGCCGGGGCACCCGCCAGGGTTGCCCCTTGTCCCCGTTATTGTTCGTGTTGGCTGTGGAACCGCTGGCGACGGCCATGCGGCAGACGCTGTGGGCGGGCATACTCCTGGTGGACACGACTCATCAGGTCTCGCTCTACGCGGATGACCTGCTGGTGTTCGTCCGGGATGTGGCGTGTATTCCGGAGTGCCTGGCACAGCTGTTGGAACAATTTGCAGTTGTTTCGGGTCTCCGGGCGAATGCAAGCAAATCCGGCCTCTATGCATTCAACGCGGCCGTCGAAGACCCGGGGTACTGCCTGGGTGGCACGAGGGTCCAATGGCAAGCTAACACCTTCAAGTATCTGGGCATTCAAATCTACCGACAGCCAGCAGATCTCCTGGATGGCAATTTGGGCAAGGCGGTGACGGCCCTTAGGTCTCAGATACGTTTCTGGAACTCTCTCCCATTGACCACAACAGGTCGTGTGGCCCTCGCCAAAATGATCATGCTTCCCCGACTCCTGTACTACCTTGTTAACCTGCCTCTCTATGTGCCGCCTTCATTCTTCTCGCCGTTGCATGCGATGCTGCGGGACTTTATCTGGGGTGGGTCCCGGCATAGACTGGCGCTTGCAAAGCTGTATCTACCGACGGACGGTGGAGGGCTGGCCGCCCCATGCTTCGACCACTATTACCTAGCTGTGCAGCTGCAATGGATTGCTCTCTGGTTGGCGGATAAGGGCAGAGAGGATACCGCCACGACGGAGCCCCCGTACTCCCTGGAAAGGGTCACTAGGCTCTTTCATCCCCTGGAGGTGCACGTGAGGCCTGCTCTGCTGCTGCTGGCAGTAGCATACAAATGCTTTCGCAGGACCTTATTCCTTACCCGAAGGGGTTCATGTATATGCACCTGTGGTGCCCCTGGAGGCTTTCATGGGCGGAGATGGAGTCCTCGCGCGGCCGATGCTGGAGAGCTGGAAGGAGGCGGATATCCAGACAATGGGGGACCTCTTCAGAGACGGGGCACTGGTGGCGTATGAGACGCTGGTTGCTGAGGATGGACTCCCGCCCGGGGGGTTCCTCCTGCACCAACCCATAGTGGCTAAAATGACAGCCCGATGGGGGGACATATCTTCAGAACCCCCACAACATTTAATCATGCAATACCTGCACGTCATGGGAAAGGGCAGGCACTTAATACGCTGGTTTGCGGGGTCGTTGAGGGTACATACAGCGGTCAGCTTGGTTCCGTCACGTGGTAAATGGGAGCATGACCTGGGCAGGCAGTTGTCCGACAGAGAATGGGACAGGGTCCTTCGGAGTCCGGTGCGAATCCCCAGAGACCTGCTCTTCCGCCAGTTACAACTTTATGTTGTTCACAGGGCCTACCTCACCCCAGCGCTCATTAACAGATACTTCCAGCACGCAGATGCGTCCTGTCCCAGATGCGACGAGCTAGATGCGGGGGTCCTTCACATGCTGTGGAATTGCCCCAGGTTGGGCTCCTACTGGAGTGTGATTGGTGAGCGGCTGCGCGGCTGTACTGGACGCGTTATACCCCTGGATTGGCCGGAGTATATTCTACATTTATTTCGCAGGCCGCCTAAGGATAAAGTGAACTCTAGATTCCTATACCTAGGGTTGGTGGTGGCTACTCGCCTGCTTACGAGGCGCTGGAACGCACACGACCCGCCACATGTACAGGCGTGCACCTCCTCCTTTCTGGCGTGGGCACGAGCGGAGTGGACGGCCTTGCGCAGAGAGGAAACAGTGGGGCTCCGTCTGACGCCAATGGCTGACAGTTGGGAAGTCATGCTTAGAGCCTTGCGGCAGGTAGGCGAGACTAGGGGCACAGGAGGGGATGGAACCTAATCAGTGCCCGTAGAGGGCGGGGTGTGCAAAGTGGCGTGTTTCCCCCTAGTAGTTCTACAGACCGTCGACACTCTACATCAGAGGTACGCAGGTCCAAGGAGCGGACCTAGCAATGTCCGGGGGGACGCTGTGCGCGTGGGGGTAGAGCTGGGGGTGGGGGGAGAGATAGGAATGGAACTGTATGCTATCTTTATCAGTGCTTATGCTGCTTCTGTTCATTACATGCTTATTTTACTTTATTGTGGATTTGTAGTTCTTGTATCAGTGTCAAAGTTGTGCGTAACACTGGTGTAGAGAAGATCCACCCTGTATATATTGGTGACATGCATCCGCTTGGCGTGTGGGCGGTCACAGATTTATCTCGTGGCTGATGCCCAGCAACCCCTCATTTGACAACAGTATGCGGGACAATCCTTTCCCACTCCACACAGAGACTTGAATGCCTACATGGGAGGTGTATGGACTCTTGAATGATGCCTGGCATACCTGCTTACTGTTTGCTTATTGTTGACTCGTCTAATACAATGCGTTGTCTTTATATGAAAATGCCAATAAACAGATTTGACAAAAAAAAAAATGGAAGAGTTTCTGAGTTCCAGGGAGATCAACCATAAGAAGGTGTCCCTGACCCATCCACAGAGCAATGGTGTGGTGGAAAGGATTGTCAAGGTTCTTAAAGAGTCTCTGCAACAAGCTGTTGCCTGTGGTGAAAGTTGAGAGTTGGCCATGAGGAAGAAGGTTCGCGAGTATGGGGTCACTTATCGTTCGTCCACTGGTGAAACTCTCTTTCGTTTATTTAAAGGAAGGGTCCCCACCATGTAGGTGACTCCATGTGGATAACGACCAAAAGAACGTTAGTAGATGAAAAGGTGGGGGTATGGAGGGCTAGAAAGAGAGAAAGAGGTGAAGAAAAACGAAAAATCTTGTATGATAAAAGGAGGGCAGGGAATGACACTGTGGTCGACTTGGTAGACTGGATCAAGATCAAGTCTCCCAGATCCAAATTCAGTCTTGCGCTTAAGGGTATTAAGGTTTTCAAAAATGCAATAAAGACAAGTGACCATAGAATTTGGAATCTAAGTCGAGTGGCGAAGTGCCAGGCTAGTGCTAGTTTTGATACTAACACCGCAACTGGTGGGCCTGATTTGGGCTCTGAGATGGAAGAGCCTTTTGCACGAGAAAGGGGCTCAGGGCCACTTCACTTGAAATGTATTCCCCGACGTTTGCACGATTGTGTTTCTTAAAGTGAGCTCTTTCCCATTTGCCATGCACCCCAGTTTTCTCCTTGCCTATAAAATCGCTTTGTTGAGTTTTTGGAAGATCGTAACTGCATTCTCTATTATGTTCTTTGTATCCTTTGCATTCATAGTTGTTTCCTTTTAAGAAGGTGTGACGTCCTCTGTCATGATATTTTGGAATGTGGGGATTGTTGCTAGGCGGTGGACTGGAATTGGCCCTAGCTTGATGATGGATGGGGTCTCTGTAGCTGTGATGCTTGAATAAACATTTCTTGACCCCCTATGATCTACTGCGCTTTCTGGAGGGACACACTTCCACAGACGTCCATGTTAAATCTAGCAGCGCACAACCCACTGAGCATTCCTGCATGTGTGGTACTTGATGGCAAAGGTTTATTGTCAGCGGTTTATGCCATCACAATAAAATCATTGATATTTACAGCACAAAATAAAACAATCACAATTCTTGTTCATTTAAAACAACTTAAGCACAGTTCATATAAATACTACACGTTGCACATAATCCATGATCTGAGGTAAAATGCAAGTGCAAACGGATGACGTACATCACTATTAAAACCCATCATTTAGATAGAGCGGTCATTAGATCTTACAAAGCGTACCAGCTACCAAGCGCGTACCAAGGTGCAGATACCGGCGTCTCCGTCTGCTTGTTGCCTACTCAGAGAAGGTAAACCTGCTATGAAGCCTGAAGGCTGTCTTATAAACATCAGAAATAAAAGAAGAGCACAAGCCTGCAGCGCAGACGTTATGAATTATGTTGAAAAACGAGGATTGACCAAAGAATTACAATTTTGCTGACAGCCCTATGGAAATTAACCCTCAGATATGGGCCAATAGACGGCCAACACCTAAACAATCATTTTATAGAGTGCAGGTGCAAGTAGAAATGTGCAACAACACCTCTGGATGCTCTGTCCATTCAATAAGGGACTCCAGGTCGTCCATTGTGCTCTAGTGCCTTTAATGCCGGAGTCGAGTCCCGCTCCATTTTATGAGGGCAGATATATCAAAGGACGAGCACAACCTCCAGAGACAAACAGAAAATGGCAAAACCATCACTACAATTGGTTTATGGTTCTGCCTGGCAAAACTCCATAAGTTCAGTTCTTTAACATATGAGAAGTGCTGCACTGCAGCATCTCAGAATACGTTTTACAAAAAGTGAACGTCGGTAGTACCTTCGGATTTTAAGCGACATATCACACAGCAGCATAACACACATAAAGGATTTGGGCCCACTTATGTACGGGGACACGTGTCCGGTCCGCCTCCAGGGGCGTCACCCATGATTTAGTAAAGGCCGCATCTGAAGAATTCCTAATCTGAACATGAGATATAAAGCCATTTTCTCAGTAGGAAACAGCAAGTCCAAGAACGGCCCCCAGCGCCGCTCACATTTTTCTTTCCGGTAATTAGCCGGAAGGATGCCTTTCCTGGCTTCTTGCGTGCTCCACATGAATGCACAATATTTCTTTTAAACCAGTTCTAGTGTTGCCTTATTCATCAGTTCCAGGTTATTCTATTGCTCTACCCTACAAGTGTATGTTAGAATGTTCTTAACGTGCTCGAACCAGGGTAAACCTTTGTAATTCTGCATCGTCGCAGATCCTGCGGGACCATTCTGTATGAGGAAAGAGCTAGAGTTCGACCACATTCGCATGGGATGAGATCCTCCCGTGAACCCCAGCTCAGCTGTTAATACTGTCATAGGGGTGCCAGGACCCAGGTTTAGTACATGTCACAAGAAGATGTTTCACAGTTTATGAAGGGCGTGAACTTTGGTAAAATCCCACAGTTAGCACCATAAGAGCAGGCCACCCGTGCATTTGTCTTGAATGCATCAGTGCTAGTTTTATTGGTCTCTTGCTGCTTGAGTTAGCAAAATTTAGAATTGTGCCGTCAAGTTTGTTTCCGACTTTATCACATGAGCTTTCCAATGTAATTGGTCATCCATTCGTATGCCTGGGTAGTCATGTTTTAACTTGCTTAGTATTTACCATAAATCCTGAATGTCAACAATAACTTTGATTTAAGATTAATTATCATATATTTTCCTCTGTATTGATTATTAACTTCTGTTCCTTACAGAATAGCTCGAAGCCCTCCAAAAGTCGATGCATTGATTTTTCAGTACGCGCTAATATTACTGTACCTGCATTGGAATATTCTCCTTCTCCAATATCGGAACATCAAGACAAAGAATCCTGAGAGAATCTGTTCCACTGATGTGAATGTTGAATAGAGCTGGGGCAAGTACGCAACCCTGCCCAACGCCAATGTTTATTTCAAACTTCTCTGTGCATTCTCCTTTTACACTGAATCTTACTCTGGAATGATTGCCGTGGGGCAGATCCTTTCGGATACTCAAATAGTTGCTTTGGAACCTCCTTCCTCCAGAAGACTCCGAAGGACGGAGCGGTGACAGAATAGAATGCTGTTTCTAGGTCTCTGAAGACCAAGAAGAGCAGGGAGTTTCCAGGGACAAGTACTTCATACAGATCATGTACAACCTCAGAGCCGGGTCGATTCTATTTTGGCCTTTTCAGGATCCGGCCTGAAGGTTAGAGAGAATATAGTTCTCCTCTGTCCAGGTCTCGAGTCGTGACTGTAAGAGTTTCCCAAAGATTTTCCTGATGTTGTCTAGTAGGGATAGTTGGAGGGGTCATCTCTCCCCCCTTTCTTGTGAATCACCACAGTTGTGGAAGACTTCCATGATTCTGGAACCACACCAAGAAGCATTACAGTGTTAAAGACCCTGAAGCTCTGAACATCTGAGCTGGCCATCCCTCCTCTCCTCTGAATCCATGCAATAATGCTTCACGAAGGTGTGGAGTGAAGCACATGTCACCGCACAGTAAATCTCAGCCACAGGAACACCCCTGACAATTGCAGATGCAGAGGACTCTGCTCTCGGGGACTGAGCGCACATTCCCTCAGTCAGTTCCTTGGTGATACACAAGATGATGCAATGAGATAAGGTCCTCTTCTGGGCAGAGGTGCCCTTCTTGCAGCCTCTGCAGTCCACACCTAGGGCATATATAGAAAAACAAGCATTTGTAATGCAATCAGTCTCGCCTTTGGGACCTTATAAGTTTTTAACTAATGTGGGTGATGAGCGAGAGTGTATTGCACACATCTGCAGAGAAATGGTGTGTTTAAGTTTCATGCAACATCTATAAATTAGTTTCTTTTAGATCAAATCCGGACCTTGTATAGGAGGACGCGGGGGGTGTCACAGAGATTATTTGCAGTAATATTAGTAAGCTGCTGCTGTGTTACTATATTGAAAACACAGTGGTAAAAGGTTAAAAGATGCTCAAATTACTTGGTATGGATGGATGCATGAATAATGAACAACTATGGGTTATTGACGGTATGAGTTGTTAAATGGGGAAAGTATTGGCAATAAAAGTGGGTTAAGGGTGGGGGTGAGAGGTTGAGAGGTTTACAACTGGTATTGATGAGGTATTTTCTTATTGTATTAGGGGACCGGTTTTTACATGTGTATCCATGCCGCCGTCAGTCCCAGGCTTGGCTGCCGAGACCACCCCCTGTACCACTGAGTAAACACTGCAGGTAGCCCGAGAGGAGGCGCAAGCCATTTTGCAAGTGCCGAGTTGGCCTGAATATTGTGCGCTGGTAGAAGAGGTAATAAAGGGGAGCTGGGCACCAGCTTCTGAGGTCATTGACCATCCGCAGCGGAGCCGGACAGGTTCACCGCCCCTCCACTGACTGGCGCTTTGTACAGATGGGATCACAATTCTTTAAACAAGCCTGGCCATGCACTCTCTCACCTTTTGCTGCCTAGTGCTGCCATGCTTGTTTTCCTGCAGTATATGTGATGTACACTTTCGGCTCAACATGCAGCTCACATGGAGGGGCGTGGCTTAAGGGTGACCAAATACATTTGCCCAACACAAGGAGCAGTAAACCACAACAGTCGGTTGGGCCACATCACATTCTATAGAACACAGAAAATGTATATTTAAACATTATCACATGTCAACACATACCTCATACTTGCTCCCTGTGATTCCTGATACAGGGCTGATCTTGTATCTGTGACCGCTTCCTACGAGTGGAGAAGCTGAGCCGTTCAGGCTTGGTGACCCAACCACGGGGGCACCAGGCTGATCACTGACGAGCCCGGCAAGTGGCCTTCGACACCTCTTTGTGACTGCTGCAGAGGGCTTCCTGCCGCTAAGATGCTGACTGCTCTGCTCTACTCCGGAGCTGTAGAGAATGTGAACTATGATAAACACAGTGATGGTGACCTTGGCGACCCCTCTTACTCTCTCCGCAGTCAGGCAGGGAAAGAGTCTGCAACACACCTCCCTCGGAGGGCACGGGGAGGTGCCAGGACAGAGGGGGGAGTGGAAATACAAAGTTACGCCTTGCGTCCAGCTACTGTGATAGTGAAAGCGCAGTATGGTGCCCTGTTAAAAATTAAGAAACCATTTGATTGACAAGATACGGGAAAAGGGTTGAGCTTCAACCACTGGT
The DNA here is from genome assembly GCF_964261635.1 of Lissotriton helveticus. Lineage (NCBI taxonomy): Eukaryota > Metazoa > Chordata > Amphibia > Caudata > Salamandridae > Lissotriton > Lissotriton helveticus. Next base: position 114,583 of record NW_027611900.1, on the reverse strand, counting down.
AGACTAGACTTCCCTGTGCTTTTAAACCCAGGTGGCCAACCTTCTCCCGGCAGGGTCAACGCCAGCGACCCTGTTATGGCTAGGCAAGACATGGAGAAGTGTGGCTCAATCTGGACAAGTGTAGCTCAATGGTTAGAGTGGCAGATCCTGATGCAGAGGTCAAGCCCGGGACCAGGGTTCAATTCCCTGCCTCGGCGGGTCTTGGGCTCAAAATTCCATGGACCTGATAATTCTCGCCTCGGTGCCTATTCCAATCATGGAGTCCCACTCACAGGGAAAGCCAGGATGGGTTCCACAGCGGTATTCGTACAAGCCCCTTGAGACCCTTGCGGGTGAGTAGTGCGCTATACAAGTATCAATTTACATTTACATTGTGTGAACGATTTTATATGAAATAAGTGGTTTTACCCGTTATCTTCTCCCCTTGGTACAAATATAAAAAAGTAACATATTCCTTTATTTTAATGTGTCCATCACTGAGAACATACCAGGAGTGGCTTTGCCTTTCGGTATGACAGTTTTGGCAAATGATCGGGAGGAGTGGTGGTGCACGGCACGGGTTGGGTTGGGTAGAACAGCCTTTGATGTGGAGAAAGCGGTAGGGATACGGCACTCTTTGCCATTAACAGACAGTTTCGATATTAATAGCTGATTTCAGCCAGCAGCAGAAACAATTGCATGCTTGTATTGCCCATGTGTTCTGGAGACTGCCATCATTTGGTCAGGTAAAATAAGCCATCAGCAGCGCGAGACAAAAAAAAGAGTACAAATTCACCCAGCCGCTCCCACAACAAACAAGCACTTTAAATGTAATAGGACTTGTATTTACGTGTGACCTATTGCATTGAAAACAAGGGTGCGGGTGTCCAAGAATGCACAGACAGGAGTGTGGGAATGAGGGGGGGTGAGAAGTCACGGACTGTGGGAGGGAGCTATGGGGTACACAGGAAAGAAAATAGTATTGGAGTAAAGGGGCCAAGAGCAAGGGAAGGATACAAATAACAACATGGTCGTCAGTAGGAGGGACTAACAAGCCTAAAACCAATCAGAAGGCAGTATTTAGGATCTAAGCCAATCAAAAAGATGGGCGGAGAATAGGCGGGCTCCATGACGCTACCACACTATAGTTAGACTGCATGCCTCGCAAAGCGAGCAGTGCATGCTCGAAACGCTCGGTGAGACCTAAAAATAGACTTTCTTTTGGGGCTCTTACTGATATGATCTCACCTTCTTTGGGGGTAGGAGGTGGGAAGGGTGACAGATCGCCTCAGAGGGAAAGAGGTCACCACCTTGGGAAGGAGAGGCAATGTAGTTCTGAGGAATAATTCCTCCAGGAAGACGCATGTGAAGGGCGGCCGCACGTTCAGGGCCAGATGCGGAACAACAAAGTAATATTGTAAAGAGAACAAAGTTATGCCCAAACTGCTAGACCAGGAACCTGGGTGAATAGCGCCTAACAAGCAACACTGCTTCGCTGTAGACTGATTTCTGAAAAATACCAACTCGATGACTGTGTGGATGCTGCTGCTCTCCACGAGCGGTCCATTTACCAGAAATGTACAGTTTTAACATTTGAAGACATGACTTGGACAATGTGGAAAATACAGTTGAAAAGCAACAATAGAATAATCACACTTGATTCAATCTATTCACAGAATTTAGCAAATGAAATCAACAATAATCATGATGTTAAGTGCTCAAGAAGTGAACAGGTGCTCATGTGATTAAAGAAGGGAGGGGTTCATCGAGACAAAGTGAAGACGTATGACTCGACTCCTCGAGTGACTTACAGGCGCTGGGGACACTCAATTTCATCCTGTGGTTTGTAAACTGTCTTAGTTCTTTGTTGTTTGCTGTATATCATCAAAATAATTACAACAAAAAACAGTGTACAATATCAGTAACCATCGCTGGTAATTGTGGAGGGGCTCAGAAATGTTAAAACAAGTCAATTGATGCATAAGAAAGGGACTAGGTGCAAATATATGTGCCAGTCCCTTCAAACATCTATGATTGTAGATTGCATGAGGCATGCTGGACAGGGCAGCAATGTATCCTTTGTCTACTGCTCAACTCTGCAAGACCACCAACAGAGAACAATGCAAAGCTTCTGAAAGGAGTGCCTTCGAAGATTCCACGGTATGATCAACACGCCAGCGATGTATGAGTTTTATCTTCAAGAAGAGGCTGACTAGGTGGAGGGGCAACACGCTGATAAAATTACATTGATTAGCAAGCAGTGAGAGAGGTAATGATTTTGGGATCCTCCCTAACCTAGGGGGAGTATCAAACAGATGCCTTGAAAACAAAAAAGCACATCTTATTGAACGATTTGGTGGTGGTACCATCCTCTTAGGACCACCCCAAGCACAGTTATTGGCAAAAAAACATTCCCAACCAAAGGCCCTGCAATGCATTATTGGATAAGATTAGCAGTGGGCAGTGAATATCATATAGTATCCAATATCAAAATAATTCTACAAAGAGCTGCAGTTCAACTGGTGGTTACTAGATGTCCCTCACAAGTCAATTGCAAATGCTTGATGAAAGGGTTTCAATGGTTTTGCATTTGACTCGTGAGGGACATCTAGTAACGACCAGTGGAACTGCAGCTTGATGTAAGAATAATTTCAATGCTTTGCATTTGACTCGTGAGGGACATCTAGTAACGACTAGGTGAACTGCAGCTCTTTGTAGAATTATTTTGATATTGGATACTATAAAATTCACTGCCCACTGCTAATCTTGTCGCATAATGCTTGCAGGGCCTTTGGTTGGAATTGTTTTTTTAACTGCTTAGGGTGGTCCTAAGAGGATGGGACCACCACTGAAGTTCAACAAAATGTGCTTTTTGTTTATGTTCTTTGTGTTCAAGGCATCTGCTTGGTCCTTCCCCTAGGTTAGGGGGGGACCCCAAAATCATCAGCTCTCTTATTGCCTAATGTTTTTATTGTAAAAGTTAACTTTTGTGAATTGGTTATATGCTTTTAAGCATGCCAGATTTTCAAAGCATCCGAGGATGTTGTTGATTTAGCTGCTACGCTATGCGATTAAGCACAGTTTTGGTACTGTACTACGTGCAATTTGTTAGTACAAACTTTGAATGCTCCGTTAGGGTAGCGTAGTATTATGCCCAGGGTTACTAAAAATGTGCCCAGGGTTACTTAAAATGTGCTGGGCGTGGGAGGGATAGGGTCCCCGGTGTCTTGGGGAGGGTGGCCAAGTGCCCCAATCCTGAATTATCCGAAAAAGGTTACCCCCTCAACATACTTTAAGGTCCAGGAGTCAGGGGGAGAAAAGCCTTGTTAAATCACATAAATATATGCTCTGGTCAGACGTATATTAATTTGACTAGTGGCCAGCTAAAGGCTCAAAACGGGCAGTCCTCACAAATCAATCTCATCATAGTCATATGTGCAAAAATATATTATTTTATTCATCATCTTTTTTTGAAAATTAACAATCATTATAGCATATATGCTGGTACAAATAACAGCACAAACATGTTGAGAAAATCGTTCGTTATCATATGTAGGACACATCTACAAATAATGATATTTACAAATAAAATACATCAGTAGACACATGAATCTGCTCCTCATCATTCAACGAAAAGCAATCTCAAGATTCACACATCAAAATAATGTGGGGGAACTGGAGTATTTTTTAACATACACCAATGACACAGGGATAGCGGGCTGAGTAAATTGCAATTTGCAAATGCTTTGGTGTTGTTTTGTTAATGTTCCTGGCAGGTTGGTCAACGCACGCTTTGGTGGAATTAAGTAGCTGCCACCTTCATCAGGACAACACTTTTGATCTGATTTTCAGGTGAGCGGATTAGGGAGAATCTTGTCACAACCCCATGATGTTCAAAACAAGATACTTTGTTCTGTCACCGGGGCAAGTATGTTCAAATCCTCGGGTGGTAAATCAAGTTCCTTCACACAAACTGGTCTTGTAATGGTCCCTTTAGTGATCCATCTTGGGCTGTAACTGATGGATGACTGCGGACCTCCTCCAAGAGATTCAGGCCTGGGCTCATTCTTAACAGAGAATCTGGGGTCGTGGCCTCCTCGTTACACTTAGGGTCCTCCGTTTCAAAGTTAGGTGCAGCTTTGAAGCGGCAGAGTTCAGTCAGTCAGTCAAATACTTTACTCGATAAATTAATATCATGTAAAGACAATTGCACAAAACATAGATCACCACAAAAACATTACAAAAAGTAGAGTGTGCTTACTAACATAATTGTTATATACAAGTTAAAAATCACATATCATCAACAATCCAATATATTACACAATAAGTACAAAAATATTTCATATGTTAAAAATGGTTAAAAGGTTCAAGATAAAAATTTCATAAAATATCATAAAAGAGGTTATTTTAGATCAGTCGTCACAATCCTTTCATATTTACAAAAACATCAGGTGAGTCGTTAAATAAGATTTTCAATGCAGAAGGTTGGTGCCTTTAGTCATTCATTGTGATGCTATGACAGTTGGGTTATTTAACAAAAACCTCTTCTTTTTCCTAACAGCACCCACTTAAAAATTAGCGACGTGGAACATAGTCCTTGGGGTCTGTAGTAGCTGTAGGAACATAAGTGCTGGTTTAACCTGAATGAACCCTGCCTCCTTTAAAATAGGGATCAGATATTTTCTTCTTGTTGCAGTGTAGTGTTCACAGAACATTAAGAAATGTAATGTGTTTTGGATCGAGAAATTATCACAACTACACGCCCTGCGTTATCTGGGGTGCTCCAGGTTGGAAAGTGACCACGGGTCAAATGGATTAAATTAAGGCGAAAACGCGTTAAAAGAAATCGGTGATAAGAATTGTTTACCGTTGTTAAATACAACTCTGGGCCTGCCTGTGTGCACAAAATAATGCTTGCCCTCACCGTAGGTTTCTCAAGTTCCATTTGTTCCCTCTCCAATCTTAACTGGTCACCCATCATACCCTTTAGCAACCCAATGTCCCTAGTGGTTATGGAGTCCGGTGAAGAAAAGAGCTCTGGACGCCCCAGCTTTACGAAGCTGTCTTTTATGTAGGTTAACCAAGGAATTTTGTTAACCCTGTCTAACTGCAGGCAGTCTTTTAAAATACTGTGGTTTAGAGTAATTTCTTGATTCAGCCAAGTTTTTAGCCAAGTCAAGACGGGTGCCATTTTTATCTGATCCGTGATGTATCCCACTCCTATTTCGTTATGAACTGTATATGTCGGAGTGGACTGAGGGACTGAGAGAACAGCTCTTAGGAATTTGTTCTCCGTAATCTGGATATTGACAGGAGAGCAATATCCCCAGATTGGGCTCCCATAGGTGGCCACAGCAAGACATTTTGCTTTGTAGATTTTTATCAAAGCTGCTATTGGCCTAGCTCCCAATTTCTTCGCAAAACCATGTAATGCAGAGGCTGATCTAGCGAGAGATAAACTTCTGTTTTTAAGTTGGGGGCCCCAAGTTCCTCTTTCGTCAAATGTTATCCCTAAATACGGAAAGGTGGCTACCCTACATAGTTCTTGCTCACCACAAGTAAATGTTTTTGAAATCTTATGCTTGCTTGCCTTGCCCATTATCATAACTTGGGACTTCCTTACATTAATATTTAGGTCTAATAGTCCCATAAAATCTTCAAAGGAGTCCAGGAGGCGTTGCAGTCCAACACCAGTCCGTGAAAGCAGCACGGCATCGTCCGCGTACAGAAGGACTGGGATTCCCAGACCTCCCACACGGGGGACGTCAAGTGTTGCTTCCAAGAGGGCTGGTTCTAGACCGTTTATATAGATGGTAAAAAGGAGGGGTGCCAAAATGCACCCCTGCCTCACCCCCCTTTCTGATTTAAAGTGACTCGTGCATCGTCCCTCTGAGGTGACTCTAACTGATGCTATGAGGTCTGTATGTAGATCCGCTAAGAGTTTGACAAGTGCTCTGTCTAGGCCCATCTTGATTAAGATATGCCACAATTTAGTGCGGTTTACCAAGTCAAAAGCAGAAGAGAGGTCCATGAACCCCAGGTACATGGAACCCTCCTTTGCCCTAGTATACTTGTCTATCAGTAGATGTAAATTCAGTCCTTGATCTATCGTGCTTCTCTTTGGTCTGAAGCCATACTGAACATTAGATAAAACCCCCTTTTCGTCCAGCCAGTCATTCAGTTTGGAAAGGATCACCCTGCCCAATATTTTCACTGAGGCATCGATCAAGGAAATCGGTCTGTAACAGGAGGGCTCTTGCCTGTTACCTTTATTAAAGACCGGTATAATGATAGACCTCTTCCATGTGGCCGGGCAGCTATCCTGTTTCAAAGCATTAAAAACATTACACAGGACTCTAGCCCAAATTTTCGGAGCATATTTAAAGACATCTCCAGGAACCCCGTCAGGGCCTGGCGCCTTATTTTTTATAGTCATCTCTATAGCCCTCTCAACCGCATCAAAATTAATACCAGGGGTCTCTTCAGTTTGTAACTCCATGTCGTCTATTTCCAGTATACCCATGGAGCGGCTACTTTCCGCATAGATCTGTTCAAAGTGGTTAATCCAGGCCTCATCCGGGATATTAGCCTCCAGGGGAGTAGTCTCGTCCTCAGAGAATAGTGGCTGGTTTATAATTTCCCAAAACATGCCACTATTTTTAAGTGTACCAGGATCAAGAAGTTGGTCCCAGGCTGTATTTTTCAGATCCCTTTTTCTATCGTGGATGGCTTTTTTATATACAATCCTAGCATTGATTATAGTGGCGCGATTTTTTGGTATGGCCTTTAGTGCTTTTAGCAGATTTCCATGCGCCTTTGTACAGCTATTGTTAAACCATCTTTTGCCCTTAGATAACCTCTGCCCTGGTTTGCTCTCTAGGCTGTGATTTATTTCTGAGCAGATATTATCAAAAGCAACCATTAGTTCTTTATTTTGGTTTCGATTAGCTAAGCAGATGCCTACTTCATCCTCCACTCTAGACAGGACATCTGGGAGAAATGTCTCAGGGATTATTCTAGTCCATTTCAGCCTACGTTTTTGATCTCTGGTAACGACATTAGTTCCACCCCTATGTGTCACCGTTCTCAGGGAAATGAGTTTAGTATGCTTCACTTCAAGTAAAACAGGATTATGGTCACTAAATACTGAAACCTCTGTACAATACATTAACACACTATACAACAAAAAAGAAGACATAAAAATAAAATCTATGATAGTGCCGTCATCATTACACTTAAAAGTAGGGGACCGTTTTGTACCATTCCCACAACTTGACTCATAAAGGTTCCATCTAGCAAGGAAGATTTCAAGGAGCTCCCCACTCCTGGAGTGTTCCATATGTGTTGGTATGGAGAGGGACGGACCTTCATCCTCCTGAATCAAACATGGTTCGGTACAAGGGTGAATATTAAAGTCCCCTAATAACATTAGTTCAAAAGTATTTCCATTAGCACTGTGTGCTGACAAAGATTTATCTAATACATCCAAATTGTAACTAGTACATTCATTTGGGTTAGCATTATAAAAATTCACAAAAAGAATCTTGGCCTTATCCTGCGTTGTGAGTTCAACAATTAGGCAATTTTCATCGCCCAAGCGGCATTCCGTTAGTTGGCCTTTAATGTCCAATTTAAAAAGAGTCAACAGGCCTCCCTTAGCTCTTCCTGTAGTACTAGCAATTGCAGGGGAAAAAAATGCCTGTAACCATCAAGGGAGAAACTATTTTGTTGGTCCCAAGTTTCTTGTAGTGCAATAATGTCAAATGATTTCATGATTTTAATCCAACGGCATTCCCCATTTTGTTTTTGATCCCAGCAACATTCCATGTAGCAATTCTTAAAGGCGGTACAGATGTTTGTTCAATACTCTTCCTCGTAGTTAATGGTCAGTCATTCTCTTCTAAAGAGGATAGTGCTGTATAACGGTTGTGTAAAGGTAGAGTATGATCAAATTGCCTGGTTGCTAACTGGTAGCAGTACCTATCCCCAGTGTAATGGCTATGTTGGGCATTAGGGAAATTAGGAGTAAATGACACATGTGGGACATTTGAAACATTTGAGACATTTAAGCCACAACCTGCCCCTTCCCCATTATATCCATTTACGGGGTGTCTAGGTTGGGGCGAGGTTTGGCCTTTCGCACTATCCAGGTGGTTATAAAAAAAAAACAGGGGTCTAGCACAGACAGAATTTTCCTCCAATGCTAATGCGGCTGCTCTAAGGAGAACTGTAGCCACATGTTGTGGATGTCTAAAATTTATGATGATACAGTCTCCCTTCAAGCCCTTTCTTCTGTTACCAATCCAGCTTACTCTACGAGTTGATATTATGTCGTTAGAGAAAGCAAGAGGGAACCCACAGTTCCTATTTAACCAGGCAAGTGATTTATTTTTTAGGGCTGTGTATGTTTCAAGCCTAGAATCAGTCAAACAGGAGTCTACCTCTGGTACATTAGTTAAGACCACTGTATAAGGGACGCACTCTGGAGGTAAATTTACCGTGTTGTTCCTTCTTGGCCTACTAACTCCACCCTTTTCTCCTCTGTCTACATTCTTTCGACTAGTGGTTTGTAGTCTAGCAGGCTGTAATGGGACTTGGGCCTGTGGTTGAGCTGCTGGAGTTCTCCCCGAAATTGTGGAGCTGGTTGTGGTTTTATTTAATCGAGAGGCTGGTGCGTTCCCCAGAGGGTTCTCAGTGGGAATCTGTACTATATCTGCTGAACCCAGGACAGTTGTGTCGGTGGGATCTCCAGGCCTAGCCTTTGGTGCAGTGGCAATTACCCCAACTGCCTGATTTACAGTAAAAATAAAAGGACCAGGAATAGAGTTAGCCATGTGGGATTCCAAAAGCCCCCCTAGCCTAGATACCTCTTTAGTGACAAGCTCCAGTTTAGCCATTAATGGTCTGACCAAGATTTCTAGTTTTGATTCAAGGATAGAAGCCAATAGCTCTTGTTGGTCAGGGTGTAGAATATTGACCATTTCACCATTAGTAGGTTTAAGGCTACTTGTGCCGTTATGTGGAGTGTTAGAAGGGATACCTGTCTGCTTGGGTTTCCGCCCTACCGTCTTCTTAGCGATAACCTTCCTACATGCCCGCACCACTCTCCGTACCGGCGAGGGTGCTGGTGATTGTAATAAAGATGATGGTGGGCTCTGTGTGGAAGTGATGGGATCTAAGATCTCGTGATCTTCTATAATCGTTATAGTGGAAGCATCACAGATGATACTCAAGTTGGGGTTATCTCCACTAGCACTAATATCTGGCTCAGGTAAAGGACAGGTTGGCGCAGGTAGCCCTAAGTCCTCTAGGTTAGTCTTATTTAATGATAACCGCCTATCTTTGTTTATTTTACTAACAACCTTTACTAGGTAATTATCTAAGGTCTTAGTCTCATTATCGGTAGCCAACTTCGCTATCTTAGGCTTAGACATGCTGTAATGCTCTGATCAGGAGTTAGGGGCACTGGAACAGGTTAATGCCAGTGACTCAATCTGCGGAAATAACGCTTAATCAATCAGAAAACATAGGATACGTAGGGCCATATAACAATAAAATAATTAGTAAAATAGAATAAAATGGGTCAGTCTTACAGTTCAACTTGATCCAGTTACAGTTACTGAGGGCAATAAACCAATGTCCGTGGCCCGGCCCGGCCTCTTCTAGCCCCTGACGGCCACACACGGCCCCGCCCTTGTCCCGGGCTTCTCCCGCGCGCGACTCGCGATGCGAGAGGCGTTCCAGTTTCTTCTAGCGCCTCCGGGCGCGCTGCTGGCGTGAGGAGTGTGCGCCGCCGCCCCAAGGCCTGCCGGGAGTCGTAGTTCGCCTGCTGTTCCCCTCACGGCGTTCGCGGCGTCTGTGGCTTGCAGGTAAGTTTACAAGTGAGGCCCCAGGAGCTCTAGGCGCTCCGGCTTCTTCTAGCGCCTCCGGGCGCGCTGCTGGCGTGAGGAGTGTGCGCCGCCGCCCCAAGGCCTGCCGGGAGTCTACTTCGCCTGCCGTTCCCCTCACGGCGGTGGCGGCGTCTGTGGCTTGCAGGTAAGTTTACAAGTGAGGCCCCCTGATTTTCAGGTGAGTGGATTAGGGAGAATCTTGTCACAACCCCAAGTATGTTCAAATCCTCGGGTGGTAAATCAAGTTCCTTCACACAAACTGGTCTTGTAATGGTCCCTTTAGTGATCCATCTTGGGCTGTAACTGATGGATGACTGCGGACCTCCTCCAAGAGATTCAGGCCTGGGCTCGTTCTTAACAGAGAATCTGGGGTCGTGGCCTCCTCGTTACACTTAGGGTCCTCCGTTTCAAAGTTAGGTGCAGCTTTGAAGCGGCAGAGTTATGTCTTCCATCTCGGGCCGGTCGCAAAAGGCATCACTGAGACATATGTTGTTTGTGATTATGCAAGTGCTCCACAACCTCCACAAAATATGTGCCGGGCCCAGGTGGTTGGGGGGGGGGTCCCTGGGGCCGAAATTGGCCTGTGAGGGGGACTGCATGTCCTCCCTCCTCTTAACTTTAATTAGTGGACCTGGAGGATGGAGTACCCAGGGCCAAAATAAGTTCGGGGAAAGAGTGCAAACAGCCCCCTCCTTTTTACAAAAAAAGGCCTTGGGGTCCCCAGAGCAAGGCCCTGTGCCCAATCCTGACCGTGTTACTTTAAGTTGAGGGAAAAAAATGAAATTCACTAAAACAAAGGTAAAAGTATTATTTAGTTAGGTAAAATGTCCATTTTTAAACTCTAAAAACCACTCAAATTCACCAGCTATAGTAATCTCAAGTAACTATAACTCGTGGCCTGAGACAACGATAACTCGCGCCCTCACCACGCACTGCTAGTTACCCTAGGTATTACATCACACATTACATCTTCTTTGACATTGATAATATCACTGTACATGGCGAGGGCACGAGTTAGAGTTACCTTAGGGCTAGGGCGCAAGTTAGAGATACTTGAGATAACTTTAATGGTAAATGTCAATAGTTTTTAGAGTTTAAAACTGAACACTTCACCTAACTATAACAATACTAAAACCTTTGTTTTATTCACTGGAAAAATATATATATATATATATATTACCCTGTGGTGGATGACACAAGGTATTTTAGTTAGGTCTGCTGTTCCATGGGAAAAGCATTTCTTGTGATGCTAATAACTTTGGGACAGTTTGATGAATCTCCACAAAACTTTCCAAATGGTGCTCCTTTTTGACTAGTTTGTGCATGGAATGTTTCGTGGTGATCCATCTAGCAGGGGCCGAGAAAAGCGGCGGGGTCCCATGCATTCACCCTAGACTTCTTTAAGACAGGCACAGCATAAATTGCTGAGTGGGATTGCACCAAACTAGGCAGGAAGTTAGACCTTGGTCCGCAAATTGTGCTTTTTGTCATTTGGTGTTAATCCGTTCAGTAGTTTAAGATAACTTAAGGCTGAAAAAGAATTGCATATCTGGACTGTTGGGTCCACGAGAGCCTTGAGAGACTCTTGCGGGTGCTGCAGTTTAAAAATCAAGCGTTCTGATTGGTCTTGGGAGTTTCCTTTGGACCAGCTCGCTCCTGCACGAGTCAAACTCCTGCAAGCGCTCTGATCTAAGCTCAATGAAGGCCCTACTCATATAGCGGGCCACACACTGGACATTATTTTTTCCAGTTCTCCCAAGGTCCATTGTGAGCCCCCCTTCCAACTCACCTGGTCCGACCATGCGCTAATTGAATTCTCTATTCAGGGACAAAGGGAGCTATAGGGACTAACTCCGGCCACCCACCATATCTGTATTCAATTCAATTCAATTCAATTGATTTATATAGCGCGCTACATACCCAGAGGGTCTCAAGGCGCTTGGAGAAGGGTGGGGAGTTACTTGTCGAATATCCAGGTTTTAAGTTGCTTTCTGAATGCTAGGTGGTTCTGAGTGAGGCGAAGGTGAATGGGAAGTGAGTTCCAGGTTTTAGCCGCCAGGTAGGAGAAGGATCTTCCTCCCATGGTGGTTTTGTTGATGCGAGGTACAGCAGCAAGGGCTTGGTTGGAGGAGCGTAGCTGGCGGGAGGGGGTGTAGAAGGAAAGTCGTGTGTTGAGGCATTCGGGTCCGAGTTCGTAAAGTGCTTTGTGTGCGTGGGTTAGGAGGCGGAATGTTATCCTCTTATTGACGGGGAGCCAGTGGAGGTTTTTCAGGTGGCCAGAAATGTGGTCTTTGCGCGGGATGTCTAGTATGAGTCTGGCTGAAGCGTTCTGAATGCGTTGGAGTTTTTTCTGAAGTTTCACGGTGGTGCCGGCGTATAGGGTGTTTCCGTAGTCCAGGCGGCCTGTAACCAGTGCGTGGGTGACCGTTTTTCTAGTTTCGGTGGGGATCCAGCGAAATGTTTTTTTGAGCATGCGAAGAATGTTGAAGCAAGATGATGAAACGGCGTTGACTTGTCTGGTCCTCGAGAGTGAGGAGTCTCGAATGACGCCCAGGTTCCGTGCGTGGTCTGTCGGGATGGGTGCTTTTCCAAGGGACTCTGGCCACCAAGAGTCGTCCCAGGCGGAGGGGGAGGTACCTAAGATAAGGACTTCTGTTTTGTCGGAATTCAGTTTCAGACGGCTGTGCTTCATCCACTCGGCTTACTTCTTTCATTCCTTCATGTAGATTGGTTTTGGCGGTGTATCTGTAGACAATGGCAGAAAGTCACCCCGGAGAGCTTTCAATCCTTCTTCTCAAGACCTCAGACTACCACATCAGATAATATAGTAGAAGCCTTGACAAAATACAATTCTGCACTCTCCAAGACGCTTGACTATCTTGCACCATTGAAACTTCTTCCTAACCACTCCAATGGACGCAGGTTGCCTGGTTCTCCCCTCAGCTGCATGCGCAAAAACAACTTTGCAGGAAATATGAGAGGTGCTGGCGCACGACTCATGATGAGAACGATAAAACTCAGTTTCTGACCGCTCTGTCCAGATATCACAATAATATGAAAGAAGCACGTAAAACCTTAATTGCCTCCCAATTGGACATGGCTTGTAATGCCCCTAAAACCCTACATCGTATCCTCCAGTCTTTTACCGATCCCAAGGCTTGTGAAAACCTCGAAGCACACAAACACTATGCAATAATATCGCGCAATATTTCTCACTGAAAATTGAACACATTTATGAAAAAATTGTTCTGTTAGATGGCCAGGACCTGCCCCCGCTCAGTTGCGGATCTACCCGTACCGGCTACTTCTCAGGTGTTGGAAAGCTTTCCCCCGCTGACCTTGGCAGAGGTTATCACTCTGATCCACAGAATTAAATCCGGGCCTCCCCATGACACCATCCCAGCCAAAGTCGTCACCTCTCTGGCCACCCAACTTTCCCCCTCAATTGAACATCTTCTCTACCTTTCACTATAGGACGGCCATGTCCCGGCAGAATGGAAAGTAGCACAGGTGATGCCCATTCGTGAAAACACCAAGGCCCCTTGACAGATCTGTCAATCTACGGCCCATCTCGTTTCTCCCCTTTCTGAGTAAACTTCTGGAGAGACATATTAACACTCATCTCTCCAACCATGTCAAACTTACTGGTTGTCTTGATTCATCCCAGTCTGGCTGTAGGCTCAAGAACAGCACCAAATCAGCCCTGCTAACGGTCACCGATAACATCAGGATGACCCTAGACAAAGGCCACTCTACTATTTTGGTGCTGTTGGACCTATCTGCCGCGTTCGACACGGTTTCACACCAAATATTACTCAGAAGACTGCAGGAGATTGGTTTAAGAAGCTCGACCCTCCAATGGTTGTCGAGTTTCCTATCCGGTCGCTCTCAGACTGTCAATCTTGGCCCATATCGCTCGGCACCTCTGGAATTGTCCAAGAGGGTGCCTCGGGGATCATGCTTGAGCCCCACACTTTTCAATATCTATTTTGCTCCCCTGGCCACCCTCCTGAGGACCCATGGGCTTACTCCAATATCATATGCAGACAATACTCCGCTGCTTTTCCCTTTTGACAAATTTACACCGTTGGTGCAGTTGGCCTTCTCCTCGGGAATGAGAGCTAACTCACACTGTATGAAGAGTAATTTCCCCCAGTGTAACGTCGGAAAAACTGAGATTTTGCTCTTTGGGGAGGCCATTTTATTGTGGTCTCCCGAGTGGTGCCGCCTGATTTTGGCACCCCTCCTGACCCGAAATCCACTGTTAAGAAAATAGGCATTCGCATGGATCAAGCCGTCACTCTGAAAGAGCATATTACTCAGACAGCTGGTGTCTGTTTCTACACTCTGGGACTTCTTTGTTGAGTATTTTCTCTTCTTCCTGATTCCACCAGAAAGACTCTAATTCAGGCACTTATACTAAGCCTGTTGGACTACTGTAATGGTCTGCTGATCTCTGCGAGACCTCAATCAGCAGAACACAGCAGCATGACTAGTCCTTAATGTGCTCCCTAGGACTGTTTCCCGCCCTATTCTTGCTCAGTTTCACTGGCTTCCGATACACCATAGGGTAAAATTTAAAATCTGCTGTACCATTCACAAGGCGCTTTTTAATTTTGGCCCCTCCTATCTGGCAGAGAACTGTGTGCGCTACTGTCCTTCTAGGTCTCTCGGCTCGTGTTCTAAACATTTGTTAGAAGTTCCCTGAATTAAGAGGGCAAGACTATGGGGAATGACCCTCTCCTACATCAGTCTGCTCTACTAGAATGAGCCCCCCTACATTAACGTCAGTGCCCTACTCACTTACAATTCAGGAAGCTGCTTAAGACAATTCTCTTCTCCTGTTGATTCAGGCTGTAGTTGCATTTTATCTGTGCTCCTCGTCCGAAACGCAGAGATACTCCTTCAGGAGTCAGTTCTGGCGCTATACAAATGAATGAATAAAATAATTGGTTACCAGCAATATGAGAAAAGTGTTGCTGGCAGCAATTACAGGAGAAATTAATAGTAGTACCTTGTCCTGAAGTTAAAATAAATAGGTCATGCAGCCAATTTGTTCAGTGCCAGGGTAACCTCAAAGCAATCTTCAAAGCAAACCCACTTTCTTATCCTTGCAGCAAGACAAGGTTAAAAACCACCCCAAAAACCTCTACATCAGTC
Source organism: Lissotriton helveticus (assembly GCF_964261635.1). NCBI lineage: Eukaryota > Metazoa > Chordata > Amphibia > Caudata > Salamandridae > Lissotriton > Lissotriton helveticus. The sequence goes on along the minus strand of NW_027611900.1, from coordinate 99,554 downwards.
AACCCCCATTACCCCCGCCCCCCTTACCATCCTAAATGTAACGACCACAATGGAGCACAGTGAGGTTTCCACAGAATGTTTTGCTGGCAATAGTGCAAAAATTCCGTTCCACTACCTTGACAGTAGCTGGTCTGCAGTGACTACACACCCAAAGTTAAGTCAGGAAAACAAAACCGGGGAAACCACCAGATACCCCGCTCCATACCTACCCCATAAGAACAATGCAGTGTGGCATGAATTTAAGACACTCCCAGAAGATAAACTTATAAACTTATCAAAGTCATGTCAGACCTAACTCAATGACTCACATAGCTTATCCCATTCCCTCACCCTTGGTCAAGATATTCCGCCACATCATTGCACATTGTGTGGAGAAGTGTGGCTCACTGGTTAGAGGAAGCAGCCCTGGAAGCAAACGTCAGCCCGGGACCAGGGTTCAATTCCCGGCTCGGCGGGGTCTTGAGTCCTAAAATGTCCATGGACTCGACAATTCTCGCTCCGGTGCCTACTCGATTCACGGGTTCACACTCTGCGACTCTGGGCAATAGCTTGCTTAATCTCCACAACGGCCCCTCGCGGCGGGATGCCTGGCTTTCACCTTGCGGATACCCTGCCGGGGTTATCTCACAGGGGAATACCAGGAAGGGTTCCCTAAGCAAGCGCTTAGAAACCGCTTGGTGATTTGCGCTATATAAATTCCTGTACATCTATTTAGATAAAAACAATCAACACCTCACTATCGCAATAAACAATCCAAGAATGTTTAAAGCCAGGACAGATCACCCAGCCCCTCAAGAAATCAGGAGCAGACCCAAAGATCTGAGCAACCTCTGTCCCGTGACCAACCTATCCTTCCTGGCCAAGGTTCTGGAAATGTGTGTACTAGTCCAATTTGGTCAACAGACAGATTATCGTGACTTACTTTCAGGACAGCTTCATGGCAGGCTGCACCACAGAAACCGCAATCCTCAACATCCCTGCTGACATCTTTAGGATGTTTGTTAAAGTGACCTCATGCCTACTCTTACTCTGAGCTCTCCTTGGAGTTAGCACAGTCACCCACAACACACTCAAACACCTGAAAATCATGTATGGGCATTGGCAGCACAGTTTTAAACTGGTTTGTCTAGTTCCTCAGCTAACACACAAACCAAATTAAAACTCGGCTTACTCTACTCTCATATTCAACCCAATAACCTAAGGAGTCCCCCAAGACGAAGTCTTTCCCATCCACCCTATTCAACCTTTTCCATGAAGCCTCTAACTGCAATCCTGCATCATGCATATCACATGTATGCAAACTACAGTATGGGCTAGCAATCAACTAAAGTTCAACTGCCCAGAAGATGGAATTTCTTCTAATCACTCCACAAGGCATCTCATCACCAATCCAAGTCTGGACCTCGCTCCTTGATGCTCTCAATTGCAGGCCTTAGGATCACGCTAGGCAAGAGCCTGCGCATGACTACTCACAAACACCACAACGAGAAATGCCTTGTACAACCTCAAGCTCCTCAAAAAGGTTAAACCCGTTATGCCAGAGAAGGACCCTTAATGTGATTTAGACCTTGGTGTGATCTTAGTTCATCTCTGTAAATGTGACTCTAGCCACATAAACCCCCCTCAATTATTAAGCTAGAATGGCTCCAGATTGAAGCAAGATGTATCGTTAAGACAGCCTGCATTGCACGCAAAGCCCTTCACATGGGGACTTCAGAATATCTAGCAAGGGAATTGACCAGGTTAGGAAAGAAGCTCACCCCACGGAGCTCATATACGCTACTATTCAGATTGCTTAGATTCAAGAAAGTAAAGTCTTGCACATGCTACTTAACTGAAAATGCACCCAGAATCTGGAACTCCCTTCCACTGGAGTTGCCCACAAATTCTATAGCGAGATTCAATAGATGTGTCCAAGCACAACCCCTTTGAAAGACACCCAAGACCACCCAGTAAATAAAATCCTCTCATTTCACTAACCTCCAGCAAAGTGATCACTCAGGCTCCCGTCTAACACAACATCACAGAAAGATGGGTAAAGATGCAAAGACTGGAAGACAAGTAGTGGCTCAGCCGCAAAGGCAACAAGGACAACACCTTCTAATCTCGTATGAGCTGCAAAATGAATCTCAACTAAAATTCTGAAACCTACCATATGCTATGTAATCATCAACCTATAGGGAGAGCTAATGAATATATTAAAATATGTAACCTACCATTTGAAATGATTAACATTATTTGTAACCTCCCGTGGTAACCATGTGTATTTTCTGATACCCTGGAGTTGTGTACATGGTTTACAAAACTCTCAACATAAGTAAAGGTATACCTTCACTGCTAACCAGTGGTAAAGTACCTGTGTTTCCCCTTTAAACATGGTCGAATTGGTATAATCCTAATTGCTTTATTTAACATGTCTATAAGTTCATAGTATATGGTACAAAATGTATCCACGGCCTGAAAGTTAAAAGCCACTGGTGGACTGTAGTTCCTTATGTGCCGTTCTCTACATTGGCATTGCAGACAAGGCTTCAGGCTTAACATTGTAGCATGACTGTAGCAGTGTCAAAACTGCATTTCGACGTGTCATAATGAAGCCCTTTTTAGTCAAACCCTCCCTTTTAAATATTATTAAACCTCCATGTAGGCCTGTAGTCCACAAGGCTAGAAGCATGGTATTTAAAAGTAGGATATTTGAAATGTTAACATGTCCTAAGTCACTGGCACCTAAAAGCAATTTTTCACAGTGGTAGTCATAGTTGTCCTATGGAGAAAGCCAAAATCCAGAATAAAATCCTCATATTGGAAAACAGTGGCTTGGCCGCAGACCAAGATAGCTGCAGAGTAGCAGAGCTCCTGTCCAGGCCCGTAATTATCCGTCAATATCCTGATTCCTGGAGGTTGAAACGTCGCTGGAGAGCGTCGGCGAGGGAAGAGGTGACTCTCTGACGTCCCGAGCGGTGTTCCGGAGGCCCCTGGGAACCCGAGTTTCACAGTGGACAGCCACCATGATCTGGGGCGGAGCCCATCAGAAACGCGGCGGGCCTGTGCCGGCGCGGAAAACACACACTGGGGCTGGTGCAGCTTGAGTGGCTGTGGGACAGAAAACCGGAGAAAATTGCAGCACCGGTGAGGAGGCAAGCAAACATGTGGGCCTATCTCCCCCTGTGGGGATTTCCAGCTACAGGCGCTACGGTGAAACAGAGGCTATGGGCAATATCCCAGAGTCCCGGGTAAGACGTCTGGCGGCAGCAACTGGAATGGCACAAGGGGGACCCAAAGGCCTACATGCTACGGACTGTATCCAAGAGAAGCCGCTGCCCAGGGGAGAAGAAACATCGACACAGACGCTCCTCGAGATAGGGCGACAGGGAGTAGGTTATTACTGACAGAACCGAGATACACCCGCTGATGAGGAAGGATATGCCACACATGATTTCCCACCATAATTGTTTGAGAGGATTTAACGAAGGGCAGAACACCACGCAGCAGCCACACAAGAGGCCCTGGTTGGATTCATGAGATCCTGTTCTGCACCGGAGGTAACACAGAGGTGAAGAAAAGCACCGGAGGCCAGAGGGCGCACTGACTGGCGCACAGTCCCTGGCGATAAGAGGGGCGCGGAGGAAGACAGATGACCTCAACTTTGCAACAGCCAGTGGCTGAGGAGTACGATAGCCGTCTTGGTTCCATAGTGCGAAGCGGCGTTGCTGGTGGCCCACAACTTCCAACAGACCCGAGGTAGGGATATTGGAACATACCGGGAGCAGAGTAGAAAGCCCAGACAACGCTCTAGGGCAAAAACGAAGAATTTGAACGTCCGGAAGCGCCTGTGGTCAGTGGATCGGTTTCTGGCAGGGCTGCCCGATCACCACAGCAGAATATCAAAGCAAGAACTCCCGACCATGAAGAGTGAGAGGCTGCTTCTGGTAAGACGCTCCGTGACAGTGGTCTCGGACCCCTCATGGTGACAGTCTAACGGCAATAATCAGAAAGATGGGGAAATCCAGAAGAGCAGGCCCAATCCAGTCCAACAAAATGGACAACTATGCGGTCAAACGACCCGCCATGACGGCTGAAGAGTAAGGGGAAGATGAAGAGCCGTCATTAACCACAATAATGGCAGTGATACTTGATGTCAAAGGCTCTCTAGAACAAAAAATGAACTGTGTGGATGGAGGTGACCCTCATCAGAGCGACCTTTCAAAACTAACTGAAAAAGTCTCCATCGCCAAAACCAATATTGCCCAGCTTCAGTCTAAGACCAAAAGACTTGAGGAACAGGTGTACACTCTAACACAGAAAGCCACACACATGGCGGCGTGACTGGAAGACCAAGAAGAGAGAGCAAGAAGGAACAACATAGGAGGGTACCGTAAGGAGCAGAGGGACAAAGTGTATTCACTTATTCCTCGAAGATCTTATCATTAATAAGCTGCAAACCCCACACCTGTCAACATTTTTCCCTATAGAGAGAGAGCTCAGAGTACCGGCACCCTCTCCCAGGCCTGGAACCCCCCGCATCTACTATAATCACCAGAATATTTAACCACGGAGACAGGGATGCAATACTCCAGACCGCCAGAATGAAGAAGACCTGCCATTCGAAAACACAGTGATTATGTTCTTCCCGGACTTTACTCTCCAAGTGCAGCGACAGAGAAAGAGTTTCGACCCGGTGAAAAAGGAGCTGCGATCTAGAGAGTTGAAATATAGGATGCTCTTGCCAGTGAGGCTGAGAAAGTGATAGCAGAAGGAAAGACTTGGCACTTCACAACTCCAGAAGAGGCGGAAGAGTGGCTGGAGGGGTGGCGCTCCATCAGGAAGAAGCAGGGCAAGGATGTAAATCGGAAAAACGGATGGTCTAAGAGAAGTGGTGAGACAGATGTCGAGCAAGATCAGCGAGCTACATCACCGAGCCAGGCCAATCCCGCGAGTGCAGGAGCAGATCCGAACTAATAAAGGGGGGAAATCAAAGCGGAGGTAAGACTGTATCGTGAGAGCACTAGGAGGGATGCTGGGGACTACCGAGACTCTAGACTGTGAGTTACTGAACTAATTGGCAGAGACTCTTCACTGAGACTCACAGGAGTTAACAGCTGTCGAAGGGCTGAGACGGGAGGGGGCAGAGTACAACTAGATTGACTAACGGTCCAGCTTGATCGACCACCCCCCAATCTATTAGCTAGAACAGATATGTGTGTTAAAGGTGCGACAGGCGCTCTGCTGGATGGAGAGTTGGGGTTTCCTTAACCTTAAAAGCAGGATAGCAGGGTGGGAGAAGGGAGAGTTGGGGGGCGAGTTCATAGTTAGGTATGTTAGCTCAGAACTAGGCAAAATGAGTGATATTGGATATGTAGTAGCATGAGGGGCCCACCTGGAGAGGGAGACTCCCACAGTGAACACACATTTCGATGGCAACCCGTAGACAAACACAATGTCCGATCAAGATATGGTCCCGGAATGTTAATGGCCTACACGGGAAATAGAAAAGATCAAAAGTGCTACAATATATCAAACTCCACGCTCCCAATGTTGTTCTCCTACAGGAAACACCTCAGGGGAAACCACCGCAAGCCTCTAGATCGATACGGATACGCATGCGGGATACACCTCCAGTTCCAGGGGTGTAGGGATTCAGATCAAACGAGCATGCCCTAATGTGGAATACAATGTGTGGACTGATAAGATATGCAGCAATAAGCGGCATGTTGGAGGGAAACAGACTCAATTTCTGCTCTGTCTATTCTCCACCTGGTCTACAGTGGGCTCCATACTATTGAAGCTACCGGAGGGTAGACTGGTCCTGGGAGGAGATTTGAACAATATTATATACGCTGAGCTAGATATGCTGTGTAGAGGCCCAACCGGGTGGGTACCACGAGACAATGAGGTCAGCTGAGGGGTTTCCTTGAGGCAATGGGCCTGGGTGTAATTTGGAGACGTCAATATATTGATATGAAACAATACACACATCTTTCAGCAGCAACGGGCAGCCTCTCAAGGCTTGACTACACCATAATGCAGGTCCCAGGACTAAGAGAATTTAGGGAGGCAGCACATATGGCTAGGGGCAAATCTTACCGCTCCTCTGTAGAGGTGAGGTTGACAAGCCTGGGGAGGGACCACACATTGCCCCCTGGTTCTTCAAGGATGAGGTTTTTAGAAATGAAATGAAGGGGGGTGGAAAGGAGCAGTACTTTGAAGAAAATGTAGGATCAATTGAATTGGTGGTGACCCTCGGGGAAGCCTTTAAAACGGTTATCAGAGGAAGGGTGCATGATAAAATAGGCTCCATTAAGAAAGAAAAATACATCAAATGTGCTACCCTTGAGCATGAGATACACAGTTTAGAAGCCTAAGCATCAGGAACTGATCCACAAGCAATAGTAGAGAGACAGCACTTACACGTTCTACAAAAAGAACTCGGAGATCTAGCAGAAGACACTGCCGGGGCATAAGCGCTTGCCACGCAACATCGGCTCTACGAAGTAGGGGATAACTGCTAGCGTGGTTACATAACAGGCAGATGAAGGGTAGCTGGGTGGAAGATGAAATGGTGGAATACATATGAAACAAGGGCAGAAATAGCATAGGAATTTGCTAAATATTAGGAAGGAATCTATACTTCATACACAAGACACACTAAAGAGGACTGCAGAGTCTTTCTGCGGGATATTTCTCTGCCGCATCTCACGGTAGAGGACAAGGAACGATTAGAAAAAGGCTTAACAGTGGATGAAATTAGTTCAGCATCTTGTGACCTGCAATCGGGAAAAGCAGCAGGCCCTAATGGCCTGCCAGTAGAGATGTACAAGTCCATGCCGGATGTAACGGCAGAACACATGGTAATCATGTTTAATCAGGCACTTCAGGAGGGTGTTTTGCTGCTGGACCAGCGGACAGCGGGGATAACTGTGATCCCAAAACCAGGTAAACAACCCACTAAATGTGGTTTATACAGACCAATCTCACTACTTCATTTTGAGGTAAAAGTGCCTGCAGAGCTCCTGGCCACGCACTTGGCTGGAGTCATTACGGCCCTAATCCATCCGGGTTTATGCCTCATAGCAGCACTAGGCTGACCCTCAGTTGGATGTATGGAATATTGCACATAACAGAGAAATGCCTCATGGTGCAGGCTGCCCTCCTGTCGCTTGATACTAGCATGGCTTTCGATAGCAGAGAGTGAAATCACCTGTATGCAGTCTTAGAATGATTTGGTTTGAGTCCTAAATTCATAGGTTGGGTTAAGCTCCTCTATAACCAGCCTCTGGACAGAGTGAGGGTAAACACAATGGTTTCCTGCATATTCACATTGCAGAGAGGCACTAGAGAGGGATGTCCACTTTCTCCAATTTTGTTTGCATTAGCTCTGCAGCCGCTTGCTGCGTGGGTACGCCAGGACCCGTTGATCTGGGGGATAACGGTGGGGGAAGAGTGGGAAGACCGAATATCACTGTGCAGGGGATATTTAATTATATGTGAGGAAACCTAGGCAATCAATTGACCGCACCCTTGAGATCTTTTGCATATATGGGGAATATTCAGGATTCCAGATTAAATGGGTTAAATCACTGTTATTACCACTGCCTGGAGGTGCTCCAACCTTGATGTCTAAATGTGCAGTGGCCCTGCAGGAGCAAGGTTTTAAGTATTTGGGGATCTACATTATGCAGGATCCCGACAAATGTAATCGTTGTAATGCAGCGTGGCGGCTAGATAGGTTCATAAATAATGGTAAACATTGGCGCCCGCTCCCCCTGACGCGGATGGAAGGAGAGGCACTGTTCAAAATGATGCCTCTCCCATGTCTGCTTTATGTCTTGCAAAACTCACCATATGAAGTACCCCTCCTCTTCTTCCGTAGGCTGGAATGAGAATTACAGGTGCTACTATGGTGTGGGGCGTCCCCTCGTACAGCACTGATCAAGCTCCAAAGCGGGGTCTTCGAAGGGGGCCTAGCGATGCCCGACGTTCGCAGTTATTACTGGGCCTAATAGCTGGTGAATGTGAATGGCTGGATGTTTGAAGATAGAGCGGAGCCAGCGTACAGGGTTGTGAGAAGTTGGCCTGATAGGTGATGTTTCCAATTCTGGAACCACCGATTATCAGACCAAACAATCCCTTATGGTGTCTGGTTGTAAGTCAACCTTATTAGACAAGCTATCCTAGGGGTAGCATGGACTAAGCAGCCTAAAGGCTTAACTTAAGAGGTCGTGTTAAGCGAGCTGTTTTACCACATACAATCCTGCAATATCAAATGAAAGGACACCACACAAGTATATATTATAAAAATATATGTATTTATTACTAAAAACAATCCCCAGTATTCTTTATGAATAAAGGGGCACAAGCATTAAATCAAAAGCACAGTTTAAACATACAAAGTTGCACAATTATGGATGAGGGCGGGGGGCCACTCAAACCATATACTAAACAAGTGGTATAAGAGATACCAATCGAACAGTGGTTAGGCCTAGGGCCTAGGGAATTGCTGGGAGCAGTCGGGACAAGCAGTGCTGAAGTCGGGAAAAGCCCGCGGGATTCGGGTGCAGTGCGGAAAGCGCACGCATGCATCAATGTTAACCAATGGTGCGTAAAAGTTGTAAAGTTAAAGTTTAAGGACACTTCCGCTGAACCTAGAGGAACAAAACTTAAGACACAGACCCTAGAGATGTGTACCAGTGTGGGAACACCGGCGGAGCAAAGTTACCTCACCCACAGGAAGCGGGTGCACAGGGTCGAAGTTGAGTCGGGTTTCGTCACGCAGGCTCTTGGTGCTTGAAGCTGAAAGGGCTGCAGGCGGGGTGAAAGAGAAGTGTCCGGTGGAGTCCAAGGGTGGACTCAAGTTGAAAAGTACCTGAAAGCAGAGGGGACAGAGTCTGGGTCACTCAGCAGTGACCAGGGTGGAACCAGGACGGAACCAGGCAATGTCGGGCGCAATCAGGTGGTCGTCGAGGAGCTTCTCTCCGCTGTCACGTGGGCTCTGGGGCATCTACGACGTCCAGGAGCGGGTCACGATCTGTCCCATGCAGGCTCTCTCCGTCGGCGCTGTCGGCTTCAAGATTGGAGCAAACAACACTTGGCAAAAGCAATCCACGCGGAACCGGGAGATTGCTTCTCACTCGAACCAGGAGGGTCAGAGTGGGGGCTCCTTTTCAGGGGAGCTGGTGCAGATCTGGAGCAACCAGATTCACAGGTCGAATTTCAAAGTTCGTTGGCACAGGGGCCACTAGCTGGCTGGCAAGTGACCGAACCAATGCGTTGAGCCAAAAGTAGCAGAAGGGCCCCACGCAGCACTCGGTGAGTGTAGAGGGGTGAGCTTCGGTGCAAGAGTGGCTCAGGGTTGAGGCTTCTCAAACCCCGGTGTACAGCTTCGAGGGTCACTCGTGGGCTGCACGGTCAGCGTCTCGTGGTCTTTTCAAGATGGCGTGCCCCACGCTTCCGGTCGCCTCCAAGGGTCTCAGCTCTGCAGGGACTGTGGATCGGGCTGTTGGAAGGCAGGCAAGCTTGATCTCGTCGATCTCAGTCGCTCAAGTTCCGGCGGGAACTGCGACAAAGCAGACGTCGATGGCTGGATGGTGCCTGTTTGCACAGGGTGGTCACTCCTTGACCACAAAGGAGATTCTTCGGGCTTCTACATCGAGTAAGATGTCGAAGGGTCCAGAGTTTCGTTTCTTATGTTTCATCAGGATAATCTGAAGTGCATTGGCACTGCTCCCAGTCTTATACTAATTTTGGGGGCTGGATTACCTGCTAGGTCCCCTCCTATGGGTGGGACCCAGGAAGTGGGTGGATACACCCCCTTCCTTTGATCCAGGCCACCCTGGCACGAGGGCTGGAGTGCCCCAGAACCGGTTTGGCCGGATTATGCAAGGGGCAGCCTTGTGCGCCCCAAGCAGTGTCTGGTTTCTTTCAAACCTCCCTGCTACAATCCACTATCTCCTGTCTCGAGGGTGGTAACACCCCCCTGCGACAGGAAACCCTTTGTCCAGGCCCCATTTGGCTGAGTTTCGGTCAGCTGCAGGGGGTCAGACTCTTGTCTGTGGCAGAGGCATCCATTTTGTGGATCTAAGGCCTTTTTAGAAATTAACCGCATTTAAGTAAAGTAACATGTCTTACTCCTCTAGAGGGGTGGAATGCTATTCCCGTCGCCAGAACTGGCGAGGGGATAGTATTCCAAATCGTATGACACCTTACACGACATGTTTTGATAAAGCCAAACCAAAGTTGCTATATAACCGCGAGGACTATAAGGCACTTAAGAGTATATGGTATGGCCTTATCCTGAAACAGCTTAGGGAGTTGTTCCCGACGGCTGCAGACAGGCTCAGCTCATGCTAGAGCTCCATCTCACATTAAACCACGCACTCTGCCTCCAGGATTGATGAGGCTTTCCATAGGAGTGGCTCACAGGTTTATATGTGTCCAGATATAGGTTTAGATATAGGTATACTATATCTAAGCAAGGGGTGATTACACCACCTTACCCCAGCTGAGTGATCAGCCAGTTGTGTCAATTTAAGAACCAGCCAGGGGTGGCAAAAGATATGCTGCAGCCCCTGGTAGGCCTTGGTGGCCCCTATGCCCTGGGCACCTATAGTGCATTATACAGGGGCTGACAAGGAGTCCATTTCCAATTGTGGTATGTACCTAGGGTACATGGAATCCATTTTACAGAGAGAGCAGATGGCCTGGGGCCCTGATTAGCAGGGAACCAGGTCAACTAAGTCAAAAAACCAGCTAAACACAGGCAAAAAATCTGGGGTAACCATAGTCAGGTAGCCACCTTCCTACATAACCCCCCCCCCCCCCCCAAACGAAAGGAGATAAGGCTATCCTTGGCCAGGTAAGCCCATATTGCCTGAGTGGCCATATAAGGAAGTACCTGCACTAGCATGGGTACCCGCTGTCTCATGGTCCACTAAGCAGTCCCTCACCCTTGGGTTATTAGAGGGTCTCCACCATAGGGAATCACTACCTTGGGTGTGTTTATGCAAAGTTAAAGGCTGGTTTGGATATGGAGTATTGAAGTGAGGCTCCACTAATTTAGGGCTTAGCTTCCTCCAATTATCTTCCACCATGTGTGCCTTTCTTTCTTTAACTGAGTTGCACTGTGCTCTCAGGGTCAACCTCTGGCTACCTAAAGCTGGAGGCTGGGTCCCTCTGTTTGGCTTGCTGGAGGGACAGTTCAGGTTTGGGCCCTTTGGGTCCCAGGTTTGGCTGTGCCCAACAGAATCCATCTGTGGGAGGTCCCTAACTGTTTTTAAGGGGGCTCCCTCAGGAGTTTTTAAAGTTTTCACCTCACTAGGGCTACTAGTTTTGGTGCCCCTAATCTGTTGATGGGGGTGCTTTATTTGACAGGGGGCCCTCTGGGTCTCACTGTCCTTCTTGTCCTCTGCAGCCCTGGGCTGGCTAAGGCAAGGTAGAGAGGGGCAGGTTACCTGCTCCAGACTGGGTCCCACCTGAGAAGGGTCCACTGACATCAGAGGCTCTGTCAGGCTAGGCCCAACCACCTCTGGGGCAGTTCCTTCATCAGGGGTAAGATCAGTTCCCTGAGGAGGCTGATCCTGTCCTAATGTCTGGTGAGGGGAAGATTTCTCTTCCACCTCCATGCTCTCAGTTTGTGTGGAGTTATCCATCATTTCAGGCTTCACAACGCACATATCAGTTTGAGTTTGGGCGGTGGCCATCACAGCCCCACCAACCTTTCCAGGAGGAGACTCAGTTTGGGTTTCTGCTGTTATCATAACAGCTTTGCTATTCTGTTCAGGAAGAGCTTTTGCTAAAGATGGGGCAGAGAGTTTCTCAGCCCTACCAACCTTTTCAGGAAGGACATCTTGAATTGGGGCTGTAGCCATTACAGCCTCACTAACCTTTCCATTGGAATTTACCATTCTAGAATGGGTTTCCTGTTCAACCTCAGCCCAGGCTGAGATTTCCAAATCATTACCAAGTAGGCAGTCTACAGGCAAGTTTGATGACACTGCCACTCTCTTTGGGCCAATGACACCTCCCCAGCTGAGACTTACTACTGCCATGGGATGATTTGTTTTGATGCCATCAATGTTTGTCACCTGGTATGTGGCACCAGGTAAAAGTTGTTTAGAGGGGACTATACCATCAGCCACCATGGTGATGCTAGCCCCTGTGTCTCTAAAAGCTTCAACTTTCAAACCATTGATGATGGGTTCTTGTCTATATTTGCTCAAAGTATTTGGGCAATCAGAGAAGTTGGCAACCCCCATGCCAGTCTCATAAACAAGATTATTTGGGGAGGGGGACCTGGATAGGCCAGGGTCCTCCTGGGCTCCAAAAGTAAACCCACCCAGATTCCTGGGTGTGCTCCCACTTCCTGGGGGATTACGGCTGACAGTAACAGGAGGTGTTGGAGCTGGTTTTGGAGGTATATTCTCTTTATTGTTATTCTTGGGACAACAGTTGTCTGTTTTGTAATGCCCAACCTGTTTACAGGCATAACAATAAGGCTTTTTCTCAGTTGAAGAAGTGTCTTGGGACCCACCCCCATTCTTGGAGTTTTGGGGCCCTGGGGAAGTCTTTTCTTTATTTTTATCCCCACCCTTATCTTGAGGCTTGGTAGACTCCTTCTTCTGGTTACTGTCCTGATTCTTAGGCCTAATCCTGGTTCTGACCCACTTGTCTGCCTTCTTTCCCAATTCTTGGGGAGAGGTCAGATCAGAGTCCACCAGGTGCTGGTGTAAGAGCTGGTTCTGACAATTACTTAGGATCTGCTCCCTCATAATCAAATTATACAATCCTGTAAAGTCATGTACTTTGCTGCCATGTAGCCAACCCTCCAGAGCCTTAGTTGCACAATCAACAAAATCAGTCCAGTCCTGAGTCTGTGTCTTCTGGGTGTCTCTGAACTTCAACCTGTACTGTTCAGTGGTTAAGCCAAACCCATCTATTAGGACACTCTTCAGGACTTTGTAATTGTTTGCATCCTCATGTCTAACAGTGAGGAGCTTATCTCTCCCTTTCTCTGAAAAGGAGTACCATAAGATTGCTGCCCACTGTTCCTCAGGAACCTGCTGTACCATGCAGGCTCTCTCAAGAGCAGTTATCCACTTGTGGATGTCATCCCCTTCCTTGTAGGGGGGCACAATCTTTGTCAGGTTTCTACTATCATAGGACCTGGGTTTCTCTTTAGGAATATTGCTGCCACCAGTGGCATCTAAGCCACACAATTTTTGCTCTCTTGCCAAGGCAAGTCTAGCTGGAGCCAAGGCTACCTCCTCCCTCTCTATTTGGAGTTTGACAGCCCTCATTCTGGCCCTATGCTCTAGCTTTTGAGAAGCAGGCATGCCTCTCTGAGATTCTCTTGAGGCACTAGAAATATGAGAGTCCCCTGAGGGAGATCTCACTCTTCTGTTGCCTGGGAGAATGATATGGTGGGATCTGGGGAGGTGCTGGCCCTCTCCATTTCCCAGTAGGTCTAAGTTGGCCTGGTTAAGCCTGGCAACTAGGACCTGGCTACCCCTCTGATCCAGATCTTCTGGGTCCTCTTCCCCCTCCTCTCCTTCTTCCTCCTGAGGGGTATCAGTTACAGGGGGGTTCACTCCATCTCCTGACTCTAAGGGAACTTCATTCACCTTCTCTACGTCATCCTGTTCTAGAATGGCTATCAGGATAGGACAGGTGGGACTTCTGCCCCTTTTTAACCCTCTTGAGATGCACAAGGCAATCAAGTCCTTTCGGGTTAATTTGTCATAGCTGGAAGTTGCCTGGGTAAGGTCAACTGTCACAGGAGCAGACCCTGAGGCTATTCCTGTGTCAGACATGACTCTAGTGTGGTGTAAGTGATGCACCTACCTACACTAAGTGTTTCCCTACTGTACCTTGCTAGTGAGTTGTAGTCAGGGTGTGCTAATCCCTTTAATCTACAACTACTAAGTTCAGTAGAACTTAAATATGCTAAGCTTTTGATTTATATGTACCTAGAGGTACTTGATGTGATCTTTCAATTTGATAAAAGATTGCAATGGTAAAACAACAGCAAGCTCAAATCCGCACCGCTGCTCACCAATGTGAGAAGTTGGCCTGATAGGTGATGTTTCCAATTCTGGAACCACCGATTATCAGACCAAACAATCCCTTATGGTGTCTGGTTGTAAGTCAACCTTATTAGACAAGCTATCCTAGGGGTAGCATGGACTAAGCAGCCTAAAGGCTTAACTTAAGAGGTCGTGTTAAGCGAGCTGTTTTACCACATACAATCCTGCAATATCAAATGAAAGGACACCACACAAGTATATATTATAAAAATATATGTATTTATTACTAAAAACAATCCCCAGTATTCTTTATGAATAAAGGGGCACAAGCATTAAATCAAAAGCACAGTTTAAACATACAAAGTTGCACAATTATGGATGAGGGCGGGGGGCCACTCAAACCATATACTAAACAAGTGGTATAAGAGATACCAATCGAACAGTGGTTAGGCCTAGGGCCTAGGGAATCGCTGGGAGCAGTCGGGACAAGCAGTGCTGAAGTCGGGAAAAGCCCGCGGGATTCGGGTGCAGTGCGGAAAGCGCACGCATGCACCAATGTTAACCAATGGTGCGTAAAAGTTGTAAAGTTAAAGTTTAAGGACACTTCCGCTGAACCTAGAGGAACAAAACTTAAGACACAGACCCTAGAGATGTGTACCAGTGTGGGAACACCGGCGGAGCAAAGTTACCTCACCCACAGGAAGCGGGTGCACAGGGTCGAAGTTGAGTCGGGTTTCGTCACGCAGGCTCTTGGTGCTTGAAGCTGAAAGGGCTGCAGGCGGGGTGAAAGAGAAGTGTCCGGTGGAGTCCAAGGGTGGACTCAAGTCGAAAAGTACCTGAAAGCAGAGGGGACAGAGTCTGGGTCACTCAGCAGTGACCAGGGTGGAACCAGGACGGAACCAGGCAATGTCAGGCGCAATCAGGTGGTCGTCGAGGAGCTTCTCTCCGCTGTCATGTGGGCTCTGGGGCATCTACGATGTCCAGGAGCGGGACACGATCTGTCCCACGCAGGCTCTCACCGTCGGCGCTGTCGGCTTCAAGATTGGAGCAAACAACACTTGGCAAAAGCAATCCACACGGAACCGGGAGATTGCTTCTCACTCAAACCAGGAGGGTCAGAGTGGGGGCTCCTTTTCAGGGCAGCTGGTGCAGATCTTGAGCAACCAGATTCACAGGTCGAATTTCAAAGTTCGTCGGCACAGGGGCCACTAGCCGGCTGGCAAGTGACCGGGGCAACGCGTTGAGCCAAAAGTAGCAGAAGGGCCCCACGCAGCACTCGGTGAGTGTAGAGGGGTGAGCTTCGGTGCAAGAGTGGCTCAGGGTTGGGGCTTCTCAAACCCCGGTGTACAGCTTCGAGGGTCACTCGTGGGCTGCACGGTCAGCGTCTCGTGGTCTTTTCAAGATGGCGTGCCCCACGCTTCCGGTCGCCTCCACGGGTCTCAGCTCTGCAGGGACTGTGGATCGGGCTGTTGGAAGGCAGGCAAGCTTGATCTCGTCGATCTCAGTCGCTCGAGTTCCGGTGGGAACTGCGACAAAGCAGACGTCGATGGCTGGATGGTGCCTGTTTGCACAGGGTGGTCACTCCTTGACCACAAGGGAGATTCTTCGGGCTTCTACGTCGAGTAGGATGTCGAAGGGTCCAGAGTTTCATTTCTTATGTTTCATCAGGATAATCTGAAGTGCATTGGCACTGCTCCCAGTCTTATACTAATTTTGGGGGCTGGATTACCTGCTAGGTCCCCTCCTATGGGTGGGACCCAGGAAGTGGGTGGATACACCCCCTTCCTTTGATCCAGGCCGCCCTGGCACGAGGGCTGGAGTGCCCCAGAACCGGTTTGGCCGGATTATGCAAGGGGCAGCCTTGTGCGCCCCAAGCAGTGTCTGGTTTCTTTCAAACCTCCCTGCTACAATCCACTATCTCCTGTCTGGATGGTGGTAACACCCCCCTGCGACAGGAAACCCTTTGTCCAGGCCCCATTTGGCTGAGTTTCGGTCAGCTGCAGGGGGTCAGACTCTTGTCTGTGGCAGAGGCATCCATTTTGTGGATCTAAGGCCTTTTTAGAAATTAACCGCATTTAAGTAAAGTAACATGTCTTACCCCTCTAGAGGGGTGGAATGCTATCCCCGTCGCCAGAACTGGCGAGGGGATAGTATTCCAAATCGTATGACACCTTACACGACATGTTTTGATAAAGCCAAACCAAAGTTGCTATATAACCGCGAGGATTATAAGGCACTTAAGAGTATATGGTATGGCCTTATCCTGAAACAGCTTAGGGAGTTGTTCCCGACGGCTGCAGACAGGCTCAGCTCATGCTAGAGCTCCATCTCACATTAAACCACGCACTCTGCCTCCAGGATTGATGAGGCTTTCCATAGGAGTGGCTCACAGGTTTATATGTGTCCAGATATAGGTTTAGATATAGGTATACTATATCTAAGCAAGGGGTGATTACACCACCTTACCCCAGCTGAGTGATCAGCCAGTTGTGTCAATTTAAGAACCAGCCAGGGGTGGCAAAAGATATGCTGCAGCCCCTGGTAGGCCTTGGTGGCCCCTATGCCCTGGGCACCTATAGTGCATTATACAGGGGCTGACAAGGAGTCCATTTCCAATTGTGGTATGTACCTAGGGTACATGGAATCCATTTTACAGAGAGAGCAGATGGCCTGGGGCCCTGATTAGCAGGGAACCAGGTCAACTAAGTCAAAAAACCAGCTAAACACAGGCAAAATATCTGGGGTAACCATAGTCAGGTAGCCACCTTCCTACTTAGAGAAGGTGAATGAAGTTCCCTTAGAGTCAGGAGATGGAGTGAACCCCCCTGTAACTGATACCCCTCAAGAGGAAGAAGGAGAGGAGGGGGAAGAGGACTCAGATGTAGAGGACACAGCAGATCAGGATCAGAGGGGTAGCCAGGTCCTAGTTGCCAGGCTTAACCAGGCCAACTTAGACCTACTGGGAAATGGAGAGGGCCAGCACCTCCCCAGATCCCACCATATCATTCTCCCAGGCAACAGAAGAGTGAGATCTCCCTCAGGGGACTCTCATATTTCTAGTGCCTCAAGAGAATCTCAGAGAGGCATGACTGCTTCTCAAAAGCTAGAGCATAGGGCCAGAATGAGGGCTGTCAAACTCCAAATAGAGAGGGAGGAGGTAGCCTTGGCTCAAGCTAGACTTGCCTTGGCAAGAGAGCAAAAATTGTGTGGCTTAGATGCCACTGGTGGCAGCAATATTCCTAAAGAGAAACCCAGGTCCTATGATAGTAGAAACCTGACAAAGATTGTGCCTCCCTACAAGGAAGGTGATGACATCCACAAGTGGATAACTGCTCTTGAGAGAGCCTGCATGGTACAGCAGGTTCCTGAGGAACAGTGGGCAGCAATCTTATGGTACTCCTTTTCAGAGAAAGGGAGAGATAAGCTCCTCACTGTTAGACATGAGGATGCAAACAATTACAAAGTCCTGAAGAGTGTCCTAATAGATGGGTTTGGCTTAACCACTGAACAGTACAGGTTGAAGTTCAGAGACACCCAGAAGACACAGACTCAGGACTGGACTGATTTTGTTGATTGTGCAACTAAGGCTCTGGAGGGTTGGCTACATGGCAGCAAAGTACATGACTTTACAGGATTGTATAATTTGATTATGAGGGAGCAGATCCTAAGTAATTGTCAGAACCAGCTCTTACACCAGCACCTGGTGGACTCTGATCTGACCTCTCCCCAAGAATTGGGAAAGAAGGCAGACAAGTGGGTCAGAACCAGGATTAGGCCTAAGAATCAGGACAGTAACCAGAAGAAGGAGTCTACCAAGCCTCAAGATAAGGGTGGGGATAAAAATAAAGAAAAGACTTCCCCAGGGCCCCAAAACTCCAAGAATGGGGGTGGGTCCCAAGACACTTCTTCAACAGAGAAAAAGCCTTATTGTTATGCCTGTAAACAGGTTGGGCATTACAAAACAGACAACTGTTGTCCCAAGAATAACAATAAAGAGAATATACCTCCAAAGCCAGCTCCAACACCTCCTGTTACTGTCAGCAGTAATCCCCCAGGAAGTGGGAGCACACCCAGGAATCTGGGTGGGTTTACTTTTGGAGCCCAGGAGGACCCTGGCCTATCCAGGTCCCCCTCCCCAAATAATCTTGTTTATGAGACTGGCATGGGGTTTGCCAACTTCTCTGATTGCCCAAATACTTTGAGCAAATATAGACAAGAACCCATCATCAATGGTTTGAAAGTTGAAGCTTTTAGAGACACAGGGGCTAGCATCACCATGGTGGCTGATGGCATAGTCCCCTCTAAGCAACTTTTACCTGGTGCCACATACCAGGTTACAAACATTGATGGAATCAAAACAAATCATCCCATGGCAGTAGTAAGTCTCAGCTGGGGAGGTGTCATTGGCCCAAAGAGAGTGGCAGTGTCATCAAACTTGCCTGTAGACTGCCTACTTGGTAATGATTTGGAAATCTCAGCCTGGGCTGAGGTTGAACAGGAAACCCATTCTAGAATGGTGAATTCCAATGGAAAGGTTAGTGGGGCTGTAATGGCTACAGCCCCAATTCAAGATGTCCTTCCCGAAAAGGTTGGTAGGGCTGAGAAACTCTCTGCCCCATCTTTAGCAAAAGCTCTTCCTGAACAGAATAGCAAAGCTGTTATGATAACAGCAGAAACCCAAACTGAGTCTCCTCCTGAAAAGGTTGGTGGGGCTGTGATGGCCACAGCCCAAACTCAGACTGATATGTGTGTTGTGAAGCCTGAAATGATGGATAACTCCACACAAACAGAGCATGGAGGAGGAAGAGAAATCTCCCCCTCACCAAACTTTAGGACAGGATCAGCCTCCTCAGGGAACTGATCTTACCCCTGATGAAGGAACTGCCCCAGAGGTGGTTGGGCCTAGCCTGACAGAACCTCTGATGTCAGTGGACCCTTCTCAGGTGGGACCCAGTCTGGAGCAGGTAACCTGCCCCTCTCTCCCTTGCCTTAGCCAGCCCAGGGCTGCAGAGGACAAGAAGGACAGTGAGACCCAGAGGGCCCCCTGTCAAATAAAGCACCCCCATCAAAAGATTAGGTGCACCAAAACTAGTAGCCCTAGTAAGGTGAAAACTTTAAAAACTCCTGAGGGAGCCCCCTTAAAAACAGTTAGGGACCTCCCACAGATGGATTCTGTTGGGCACAGCCAAACCTGGGACCCAAAGGGCCCAAACCTGAACTGTCCCTCCAGCAAGCCAAACAGAGGGACCCAGCCTCCAGCTTTAGGTAGCCAGAGGTTGACCCTGAGAGCACAGTGCAACTCAGTTAAAGAAAGAAAGGCACACATGGTGGAAGATAACTGGAGGAAGCCAAGCCCTAACTTAGTAGAGCCTCACTTCAATACTCCATATCCAAACCAGCCTTTAACTTTGCATAAACACACCCAAGGTAGTGATTCCCTATGGTGGAGACCCTCTAATACCCAAAGGGTGAGGGACTGCTTAGTGGACCATGAGACAGCGGGTACCCATGATAGTGCAGGTACTTCCTTATATGGCCACTCAGGCAATAGAGGCTTACCTGGCCAAGGATAGCCTTATCTCCTTTCGTTTGGGGGGGGTTATGTAGGAAGGTGGCTACCTGACTATGGTTACCCCAGATTTTTTGCCTGTGTTTAGCTGGTTTTTTGACTTAGTTGACCTGGTTCCCTGCTAATCAGGGCCCCAGGCCATCTGCTCTCTCTGTAAAATGGATTCCATGTACCCTAGGTACATACCACAATTGGAAATGGACTCCTTGTCAGCCCCTGTATAATGCACTATAGGTGCCCAGGGCATAGGAGCCACCAAGGCCTACCAGGGGCTGCAGCATATCTTTTGCCACCCCTGGCTGGTTCTTAAATTGACACAACTGGCTGATCACTCAGCTGGGGTAAGGTGGTGTAATCACCCCTTACTTAGATATAGTATACCTATATCTAAACCTATATCTGGACACATATAAACCTGTGAGCCACTCCTATGGAAGGCCTCATCAATCCTGGAGGCAGAGTGCGTGGTTTAATGTGAGATGGAGCTCTAGCACGAGCTGAGCCTGTCTGCAGCTGTCGGGAACAACTCCCTAAGCTGTTTCAGGATAAGGCCATACCATATACTCTTAAGTGCCTTATAATCCTCGCGGTTATATAGCAACTTTGGTTTGGCTTTATCAAAACATGTCGTGTAAGGTGTCATACAATTTGGAATACTATCCCCTCGCCAGTTCTGGCGACGGGGATAGCATTCCACCCCTCTAGAGGGGTAAGACATGTTACTTTACTTAAATGCGGTTAATTTCTAAAAAGGCCTTAGATCCACAAAATGGATGCCTCTGCCACAGACAAGAGTCTGACCCCCTGCAGCTGACCGAAACTCAGCCAAATGGGGCCTGGACAAAGGGTTTCCTGTCGCAGGGGGGTGTTACCACCCTCCAGACAGGAGATAGTGGATTGTAGCAGGGAGGTTTGAAAGAAACCAGGCACTGCTTGGGGCGCACAAGGCTGCCCCTTGCATAATCCGGCCAAACCAGTTCTGGGGCACTCCAGCCCTCGTGCCAGGGCGGCCTGGATCAAAGGAAAGGGGTGTATCCACCCACTTCCTGGGTCCCACCCATAGGAGGGGACCTAGCAGGTAATCCAGCCCCCCAGATTCGAATAAGAGTGGGAGCAGTGCCAAGACACTTCAGATTATCCTGATGAAACATAAGAAATGAGACTCTGGACCCTTCGACATCCTACTCGACGTAGAAGCCCGAAGAATCTCCCTTGTGGTCAAGGAGTGACCACCCTGTGCAAACAGGCACCATCCAGCCATCGACGTCTGCTTTGTCGCAGTTCCCGCCAGAAATCGAGCGACTGAGATCAACGAGATCAAACTTGCCTGCCTTCCAACAGCCCGATCCACAGTCCCTGCAGAGCTGAGACCCGTGGAGGTGACCGGAAGCGTGGGGCACGCCATCTTGAAAAGACCACGAGACGCTGACCGTGCAGCCCACGAGTGACCCTCGAGGCTGTACACCGGGGTGTGAGAAGCCCCAACCCTGAGCCACTCTTGCACCGAAGCTCACCCCTCTACACTCATCGAGTGCTGCGTGGGGCCCTTCTGCTACTTTTGGCTCAACGCGTTGGCCCGGTCACTTGCCAGCTGGCTAGTGGCCCCTGTGCCGATGAACTTTGAAATTCGACCTGTGAATCTGGTTGCTCCAGATCTGCACCAGCTCCCCTGAAAGGGAGCCCCCACTCTGACCCTCCTGGTTCGAGTGAGAAGCAATCTCCCGGTTCCGCGTGGATTGCTTTTGCCAAGTGTTGTTTGCTCCAATCTTGAAGCCGACAGCGCCGACGGCGAGAGCCTGCGTGGGACAAATCGTGACCCGCTCCTGGACGTCGTAGATGCCCCAGAGCCCACGTGACAGCGGAGAGAAGCTCCTCGACGACCACCTGATTGCGCCCGACATTGCCTGGTTCCGTCCTGGTTCCACCCTGGTCACTGCTGAGTGACCCAGACTCTGTACCCTCTGCTTTCAGGTACTTTTCGACTTGAGTCCACCCTTGGACTCCACCGGACACTTCTCTTTCACCCCGCCTGCAGCCCTTTCAGCTTCAAGCACCAAGAGCCTGCGTGACGAAACCCGACTCAACTTCGACCCTGTGCACCCGCTTCCTGTGGGTGAGGTAACTTTGCTCCGCCGGTGTTCCCACACTGGTACACATCTCTAGGGTCTGTGTCTTAAGTTTTGTTCCTCTAGGTTCAGCGGAAGTGTCCTTAAACTTTAACTTTACAACTTTTACGCACCATTGGTTAACATTGGTGCATGCGTGCGCTTTCTGCACTGCACCCGAATCCCGCGGGCTTTTCCCGACTTCAGCACTGCTTGTCCTGACTGCTCCCAGCGATTCCCTAGGCCCTGGGCCTAACCACTGTTCGATTGGTATCTCTTATACCACTTGTTTAGTATATGGTTTGAGTGGCCCCCCGCCCTCATCCATAATTGTGCAACTTTGTATGTTTAAACTGTGCTTTTGATTTAACGCTTGTGCCCCTTTATTCATAAAGAATACTGGGGATTGTTTTTAGTAATAAATACATATATTTTTATAATATATACTTGTGTGGTGTCCTTTCATTTGATATTACAGGATTGTATGTGGTAAAACAGCTCGCTTAACACGACCTCTTAAGTTAAGCCTTTAGGCTGCTTAGTCCATGCTACCCCTAGGATAGCTTGTCTAATAAGGTTGACTTACAACCAGACACCATAAGGGATTGTTTGGTCTGATAATCGGTGGTTCCAGAATTGGAAACATCACCTATCAGGCCAACTTCTCACATTGGTGGCAATCGTTGTAATGCAGCGTGGCGGCTAGATAGGTTCATAAATAATGGTAAACATTGGCGCCCGCTCCCCTTGACGCGGATGGAAGGAGAGGCACTGTTCAAAATGATGCCTCTCCCATGTCTGCTTTATGTCTTGCAAAACTCACCATATGAAGTACCCCTCCTCTTCTTCCATAGGCTGGAATGAGAATTACAGGTGCTACTATGGTGTGGGGCGTCCCCTCGTACAGCACTGATCAAGCTCCAAAGCGGGGTCTTCGAAGGGGGCCTAGCGATGCCCGACGTTCGCAGTTATTACTGGGCCTAATAGCTGGTGAATGTGAATGGCTGGATGTTTGAAGATAGAGCGGAGCCAGCGTACAGGGTAGAACACGTGGCCCACAGGAATTGTCATACACGAAACAAATGGATAAACTTCTCCCAGCACATACCAAAACAGTAGCTAGGTTGTGGAAGGCAGCAACGAAGCACTTAGGTGGGGAGAGCAAACTCTCATCAATGACGCCGCTCTGGATGGGTAACTTTTTTAAGGAAGTAGGTAAATTAGAGGGCTTGGCCAAATGGGAGTAACTGGGAATTGAAACTTTAGGAGACATCTGGAGACGGGGAGCATATATCACGTTTGTGGATTTACAAAGGGATTATGAGATGCGGAAAGGAGAACGGCTTAAATATCTTCAATGGAGACACGCATTACAGAAGCATATTCTTTAGGGAGAGACCATGGAGACTGCCTCACCACTAAAAGGCAGGGTACTGTCAGAGCAAGAACGAGACAAGACCATATCCTTAAAAAGACCATCAATAATGCCCCGGACCCCATGGGTGGCCTGTGGTTGGTATGGGAACAAGATGTGGGTTCCATGGAAGACGAGCAATGGGTAGAATGCTGCAGGGCCCAAGAGAGGTGGCGATCTGGATGAGGTTTCGACTTATACAGCTTAAAGTGCTACACAGGGTGTATTACTTCAGGTCAGTGCTATATGGGTAGGAGTGAGAATAAACAATGTCATAGGGGATGTGAGACTGAGTGTTCTTTCTACCACCTACCCTGGGAATACCAGATTCTACAGGAGTATTTGGGAAAAGTGCCAAGTCAATGTCGGAGGCGTTGGGCATGGAAGTCCCATTGGAGGCCAAATGGTTTCTCCTGATATCCGAGGCAAATGAGGATTGGCCAAGAGATATAAAGCAATGGTTGGTGCAAGCCGCAGTGGTAGCTAAACAAAACGTGGCAAAGAAATGGGGGGCAGCTGCCACTCCAACAGTGGAGGATTGGGAAAGTGATCTTGACTGGTGCTGGCAGGCTGAATTGACGATTTACAAATGCCCTCTCAGCACCAGTGGCATTTTTCAAAGAACCGGGTGGTTGAACCTGTGGGCATGTTGGAGCTGAAGAGGGAGGTGCCAGGCTGAGGGAAACTCCATCCGGGAGTAGGGGTTTGGAGGGGGGCCAGGAGGTAGGACCCCAGCCCCTGCAGTGTACACTGAGCCAGCAGATATCGGGAATAAGAGGTCCTACTTAGCTGCTAGAGTCCCATCCCAGTCTAACTTGTGAAGGTGTAGCGGAATCATTACACTAATAATAACTGTGCAAATCACCCAGTACAATCGTAATTTATGATATTTACTAAAGCTGTTAATTGCAATGCAACTTACTAGTACTAACTTTGTCACACTCAAAGAGTGAAAGCTTGAGCTAGCTACTTATGTCCTGAACAGTACAGATGGGGTTTGCAGCAGGCACATACCCCAGTGAGCTGTCTTGTTTGGAAAGGGTATTTGACCTGGTATTACCCCTCGATCTCTGTGCCAAATGCAAGAACACCACAGGAAATGTACTAGTATGCAAATCTGTGACCGATAGATTATGCCCAGTGCTTTGCAGAAGAAATGACCCATCACATCAACTTTACAGACCTTGTAAGCAAACATTTGACTGTTACCCATCGATCCTTGCAGTGCACGCCTTAACCCACTGATCTCTTCTTACTAAAGAAGCTTCTGTCAAACGGATACTGCTGTTAAGGTAGCACAGAGAGTTCTTGTTCCTAGTGTGAAAATCTGTAGACCGATTGGTACGGGAAAGCAACACCCGACCAAGCACTTAGATTGCAGGACACAGAAAATCAAGTGGCCTTAAACTGGGAATTTGAGGTACTGCAAAATAGAAGAATCTCTTTTAAAGATAACATACAGAAAATAAAATTAAAGGAAAAGTTTGAAAGACCCTTCCCCCTTGTTGCACAGTCTCAAAGGCCAGTTGTAAAATGTGAGTGGGATACAATGATGCCAACTGTTTGATATAACCATTTCTGTAGTAAGATAGCCAGCTGAGTCCTAAGAGGGACCCCAGAGACAGATTGGGACAGCACATCTGGGAAGGGTACAATCTGTTACACACGGCTCTGAGGGAGCGGGAACGAATAAAGGACAAGGGCAAATCAGAAAATAGGCCAAAGTCCCTTCAAAATTACAAGAAGTATTTATTTATTAAGTTTATATAGCGCGACAGCTACCCATAAGGGTTTCCCGGCGCTGAAAGGACAGAAGCAGCATATCACTCGCAGATGAGGGATTATTGGTTAAAGAGCCAGGTTTTAACGGCTCTGCGGAAGCAAGCATGACAGTTCTCCATGCGAATGTCCAGGGGGAGGGAGTTCCAAAGTCTTGGTCAAAGATTAACAAAAGAACTGCCACCAATTCTAGAAAGTCTGTACTTAGGTACATAAAATAGATATTGAGAAGAATGAAGAGAACGAGAAGGAGTGTAGGGTTTGACAAGGGACTGAAGATACAAGGGTGCTACCCCCGCCTTGATCTTGTGCATGTAGCTCAAAGCCTTGAACTTTACTCGACTTTCAAAACGGAGCCAATGGAGCTCCCGAAGGCGTTCTGTGATGTGATCGGTTTTACGACAGCCCCAGAGAAGCTGAGCGGCGGCATTTTGGACCAATTGAAGACGCCGTGTGACTGCCTTGGTAGACCCCATGTAGAGTACGTTGCCATAGTCCAACCTGGAGGTCACCAAGGCATCCACTACGGACTTCTGCGTTTCGGATGGTAACATCCAAAAGATTTTTCTCAGCCACCGGAGGATGGTAAAGCAGGTGGCTGCCACTTTGTTGGCCTGACATTTCATGGATAAACCATTGTCGATGATCTCCCCAAGATTACGCACATATTTGGAAGTTGAAGGTAAAGAACCCATAGCAGCTGGCCAGTGCCTAGGGCTCCAGAGGTCGGGTTTATTCCCAAGTACCAAAACGTCGGTCTTCCCACCATTTAATTTGAGCAGGTTGTGGTTCATCCAGTTGGATAATTCGCTGAGACCCGCCTGCAGGGGGGAGGTCGAGGCAGGGTCAACTTGGGATAAAGAAAAGACGATTTGAGAATCGTCCGCATAAGTAAATAAATTAAGTCCAGAACGTTGTGCAATAAGTGCCAAGGGAGTGACGTAAAGATTGAAGAGGAGGGGACTGAGGATCGAGCCTTGGGGCACACCGTGAGGGGAAGAATACGTTTTAGAAGTGGAAGAGTGAGAAAAGATTTGGAAAGTCCGGTCCGTCAGGAAAGATGTAAGCCAGTCCAAGGCTAGTCCACCGATGCCAATAGCAGCGAGGGATCTGAGGAGTATGTCGTGGGATACAGTGTCAAAAGCTGCACTGAGATCAAGTAATATCAGAGCAACTGTATCACCTCGGTCCAGCAGCAGGCGAAGATTTTCTGTTACGCCAAGAAGAGTGGTCTCGGTGGAAAAACCAGGACGGAAACCGGACTGAGAGGGATGTAGCAAGTTATTAGTTGCCACAAACTGGGACAGGTGCAGGTGAATGTGCCTCTCTAAGATTTTAGAAAATGCAGGTAATAAAGAAATAGGACGAAAGTTGGAAGGAACCGTGGGATCAGCAGTGGGTTTTTTCAACAACGGGGTAACATTGCGTGCTTCCAACAACCAGGGACGACAGCAGTGTTGAGTGACTGATTAAGTAAGGTGCAAATCATAGAGAGTTGAGGGGTATCCAGAAGGCGCAGTATAGGGATAGGCAAGGGATCAATCGGAGAGCCTGACTTAACCTTGCTCAGGATCTCCAAGAGAGAGGAGGGGTGAAGATCAGGCCAGGACAGAAGTAATGCCGGGGACGGAGCAGGAGAGTCAGTGACCTCCCCTAAATTAGGGGGCAGACTCGCAGAGATGTTGCTGTCTCTTTGAACGGAGATATCCTGATAAATATTTTCAATTTTAGCGATAAAGTACTGAGCGAGTTCATCGCACTTGCTGCTTGACAGGGGGGGAGGTTTGGCCGTAGTCTGAGAACCTGCCAGGTCTTTAACCACGCTAAAAAGTACTTTAGATTTATTAACCGCTTCCGAGATCATTTTATTTGCAGAATTTGCCCTTGTCAGGGGAGATGCTTTATGGTAACGCTTCAACTCATTTTTATAAGTAAGGCCAGCTGAAGGGGAGTAATCCCTTCTCCAGGCGCGTTCCAATTTTTTACATCGAGATTTATCAGTTTGTAATGTCTCATTATACCATGGGGCAGGTGTTCTATGGATTTTCATCTTCTTATGGACAAAGGGAAGGCAGGTGTCAATAGCTTCAAGGAGCCAGGAGTTGACAGCGCTGGCAGCGGTTTCCATGTCAACCGAATTTGGTAGGCTGGTGGGTAAGTGAGTGGCCAGAGCTCTGTCAAGAGAGCCAATGTCCAACTTTTTCCAGTCTCTCTTTCGAATACTCACTGGGGCCCTACATTGCGGCAATGCTTCAGTAGGAGTAAAAGTAAACCTAATTAAATAATGGTCAGACCAAAGAACAGGCAATGCCGAAAAGCAATGTAGGTGGAGTATATTAGAAACAAGCATTGGAAATGCAATAGGTCTCGCATTAGAAAAGTTGGAGCTATTGGTCTTGTAAATGACAAATATTGTATTTATTTGTTGGTTTTAAAAATAGCTAAATTGATAGCTTTGTCATTTACAATGCCAATAGTTATAACTTTCGCGAATATGACACCTATAGCTGAGGTTCCGTAAAAATTATTACGACGTTTTTGGGCATTACCGAATATGGACGAGTTTGGTATCTACGAACCGTAAATGGCGAGTTCGATAAGTGTACGCATTTTCGCTACACTACCTGATAGGGTTCGCCTAATATTACTTGTTCTTCATCTGAACCCTCGGGTTCCATTTTAGATACGGCATCCATTTTGTTTCTTGCCCTCACGTAGTCAGCGAGCAGGTAACTGTTCGCCCCCTGACCCTCTAGTTCCCAAGCCTTGCGGAAGACGCATATTCCTTTCATGCGTCTTTATGGCCGGAGGAATGACACAGCGAAGGCAGATGGCTCAGCTTGAAGGTAATCTGGTCGTGCCGGTCTATTGTGACAGCCGTGCAGGCGATGGGACCCAGCTCTTTGATCCTACGATCATGCTTCCGATATTACCCCCACACTCTTTTCTCTACACGTGTCTGACTTCCTTGCAGCTGCTCTTGTCTCTTTTTCTTGGTCATTTACAACTCTAATGGGTGTGCCTAATGGTGGGAAGATGTACTTTTACAGTTGGGAACCGGCATTGCTACTGTAATTATGTTCCGGGATTCTGAACACATGAAAGCGACCCTTTTGAAGTTTACTGTGGGAACTGAATTGTAAACTTTTGTTCGCATGTTGTGCAATGGCAACATTTTGTATAAAAGAGAGCGACCTACATATGCAATTTGAAGCAGACTCGCAGAACCTACATGCCGATGTACTTCTAATGACTCTTGTTTCCCTGCAGTAAATAAACGCTGATCTTTGACGCCGAAGGAAGTCTCCCGTGTCTCTGTCATTGTGTGCCGAAACAGGTATCCCATGAAGGTTATAGGTGTTGTTCCCTGGCACCGCTGGTTCTGTTAAAAGTCCAGTCCTTCAGTTGGCGCCCAACGTGGGGCGACATCAGCGGTACCGGTCCAAAGCCTGACGATCGTGAAGAACATCGTGTGAAATCTCCGAGGGAAGGTGCACCCCGCTTCATCGATCCTGTTGTCGAAATAAGTGGCCCGAAGATTTTCCCTGCGAAGATTCCCGCCTCCTGACGGCTACGACGGACCGATGCCCTGACTGTCGACCTGTCTTCGACGCCCGGCGCAGACCTTACGTACAAGCGAGACGATAGACGGGCCTTCCTGGTGACGCCATTGAAGTTCTGAGTTAAGTATTTGTGGGTCGCTCCCAGTCCTTAGTGGTTGTTCTAGCTTCTTGAAGCTTTGTTGTAGCTTATTAAAGCTTTGTTGTTCTAGCTCATTGAGCTTTGTTGTAGCCTTTTAAGGCTTTGTTGTATTGCATGGTTCCATTGCATTTGTGGTTCTTAGTTGTGGTTCTTAGTATTTTATTTGACAGTTGCAATTGCCAAAAACCGAGGGTTTTGTCTTACACGAAGATTTAGCACTTCGGTAACCCTTGAAGTTTGATACTAGGTTAGTGTGCACGATGCCTAGCCATAGTGGTTTGTTTGGTATCTTCAAATGTTGCGCAATGGATTCCCGGTTGGAGGACTCGTGTCCGATACCTCCAGTTGGAACTCCGATACATGAGCTCTATAGTCGACACGGTGTGGGTCCTATTATATATAATGAATACTGGGTCCGTTACACGAAGAAAGACGGTGTCCTTAGTTGGCCACCGCATGGAAGTTTTGAACTTACGATTTTAGATAATCTTGAAGCTAAATTATTTCAAAAGAAAGCTAGGCCAGCTATGTTTGATTCTTTTCGGCTGTGGCGTAAAGAGGCCAAGCAGAAAGAAATCAAACAGCTTAAAAAGGATCGAAGAGAAGGGTTTGTTCCGATAATGCAAGTTGTACAACAATGTAAGCGAGAAAAAGAAGAAAAAGAAATGGAAGTTTCCACTAGATTACATCACATGAGTGTAGATAAATGTTATCCGGTTTTACCGACTGGTCTAGATAAGAAAGAAGAAGATTCGAAGGAGGATTCCTTGTTAGCGTATTTAATGAAATCGCCACCTCCTTATGCACAGGGTGCTACGGCTCCTGTAGCTCCTCCTGTAGCTCCTCCTGTAGTTCCTCCTGTTGTTCCAGCGGCTGCGGGTCAGCCCGTTGTTAATCCTACGTTTGTCCCACCACCTGTCCTTGTTCCTACTGCCCCTGTACCTGTACCTCCTCAATCTGTTACTTCTGTTACCCTGACTACCTTGTCTGTTTCTACTATGCCTTCCTTCGCTTCTAATGTTGTTGCTCCTGCTCTTCTTTCTTCTTCTCCTTCTGTTCGTACTCGTATCCCTAACACTGTTGCTACCCTTTATTCACCGCTTTCTGGTCAGTTATTCCCGTCTGATCTTTCCGAAACTCCTCAGAGACGGAGTCAGATCCCTAGTGGAAGGGAGAAAGAGACGTTAGTGACTATGGCACATAGATGGATAAGACACCCTGCTAACTACACTCCACGTGTGGTCTTCGACACGTTTTATCAGTTTAATGAGCCTACGCAGAGATTCGTGTTCGAAGAAATGTGTAAATTTTTGAGGGAAGAATGGTATAACGATGATCTAGATAACGTACCGCCCGATATAACTGAACTCCAGAGTCATTTTTCGAACGGTATGATTGTAGGTGGAGATGTACGACGTGCCTTGGAACGTTTGTTAGCGTTGAGATCCACAGTGCATTCTCGAGTGTCATTTGATGATGCCACTGAGAATTGGAAAGCGGCTCCTGGTCAGTATCCTATGAGAGAGGTTCCGCCACTTTGGGTGCCTGGTGATCCGCAAGCTAACCCTGCGGTTTTACCGCATTTTCGAAGAGTGTGGATACACCTCCCATGGAAACGATCGGAAGTTTTGCAAGTGAAGCAATCCTTGCCTGATCCGCGTAAGAATCCGGCTGGTTATTATAAGGAGCTATCCCAATTGGTGGAAGCTTCTGTTATGAACCTTGCCGACATCGACATGTTGTTTGGTAATGTTGTACCACAACCAGTTTGGGCGAAAATTCGTCAAGCAAACCACGCAAATGAGTTAGGTGGTGATTGGGCTGCACTGATAGCAGCTGATGCATTGCAAGTCGGTGGGGCTAAGCCTGAGCAGTTGATCTTGGATTTACCTCAGAAAATCATTACGCTCATGAAAACTCTCATGCCAGCGATGAAGGTGAACTGGGATAAGTTATCAGCTTGTAAACAAAAGAAAGACGAGAGTGTCTCGGATTTCTTCACAAGGTTTGAGGAAGCGTTTGTCGACCACAGCGGTCAGGACATGGGCGCTGAGGGAGGCCAGCGGTTATTTGTCGACAAGTTCGTGTCGAATTTGTTGCCTGAACTATGCAACAAATTGAAGAATTCAGAAAGTGCATGGGCGGTTTCAACCACTGCACAGATATTAGCAACGGCTCAATACTATGAGAATAGGGAAAAGGAAGAAAGTGATCGTGTAGATAAGAAAACGAAGGAGCTCAAAACGAAGGTTTTGTTGCAGCAAGCGTATCCTCCACGATCAAACCAAAATGATTCACAACAGCAGTATCGACCGCGAGCACAGCCCGATAGGATGCAGCCGCGTTCTGACAACTCTGACTATAGATCTTCACTTGGGTATAATCAGTGCGCATATTGTAGAAGAGAGGGACACATAAAATATGATTGTCCTGCTTTACGGGACCGTCTAAATGGTGTGTCGACACGAGGAAACCGTGGTGGTGGTCCTCAACAGGCATCACGAGGTAGAGGTCGTGGTTCACCCCAAAATCAGATTGATTGCCATCAAAATCAATTAGACACGAATAATTGTTTTGACCAGCGAAATGCGGGGTCAGTTCGATCTGCACAATATAATGTGGACGATTATTACGTAGAACATGAGACTGTTGCAAACGACCATTACTAGGACAGCCACCGACAAAGAAAGGGAGTAGTATCAGTTCCGGTTGATCAGAGTGGACCTTACGTTGCAGTGACTACATCGGGCGTAGTTGAGCCTTTTCTGTTAGACACTGGTGCGACGAAAAGTTCCATCATGCATTCGAAACTCCCTGGCGCACCTTTGTCTGGCTTAACGAACGTTTCCGTTGGATTCTCTGGCGCCCCTGTTAGCAACCCCGTCTCTAGTCCTTTGCCCCTTACGATTGGCCCTCGTGAGCTGAAGGCTCCGCTGATTCTATCTACCGGCTGTGGTGAGAATCTTTTGGGTCTGGATTTGTTGAAACGACTTTATGCGACTTTGTATTGCTCTCCTGAAGGAGTGGAGCTTACATTAGGTCGGAGAGTGATCTCTCCTATGTACTTGTCGATCGATAAACTCCCACCGGAATTGAGTTCCCTTCCTGCGTCTCTATGGGCCACAGGTCCCAATGATGTGGGTCTATTAGACATTCCACCGTATGTGATTCAATTGAAACCAAATGTGCGATTACCACGTTTACCTCAATATCGTATCTCTCTTGATGGTGAGCGAGCGCTGTTAGCAATCGTTCATGATCTAATTAAGAAAGGTGTTGTTGAAGAAACTCGTGGAAACGTGTGTAATAGCCCTGTATTGCCTATTTTGAAACGAACTGACCCATCCAAACCTCCTGTGTATCGTTTCATAATAGATTTGAGAGAAGTAAATAAAATAGTGATTCCACAATTTCCTGTGGTCCCTGATATCACGGCCTTACTAACAATGATTCCGGCCTCTGCCTCCTGGTTCACGGTGATCGATCTAAAGAATGCTTTCTTTAGTATCCCGATTGCTGAGGAAAGCAGAGACCTATTCGGATTCGCATTAGGCGGTCGCAGTTTTAGGCTAAGACGCGCTCCACAGGGCTACTGTGAGAGTCCGTCAATCTACAGTCAAGCACTTAAAAGTCAGCTTGATGCCTTTGTTTTACCGACGGGTGCGGCTTTGATTCAATACGTTGACGACCTTCTAGTGGCAGCTGATACAGAAGCTATTTGCAAAACGGCTACAGTATCATTATTGCATTATCTGCATGACTTACATCACAAAGTATCACCTTCTAAGCTACAATATTGTTGTCAAGAAGTTACCTATTTAGGTCACTTATTGTCAAAAGAAGGGAGAAGGTTGACCCCAGAGAGAATCGCAGCGATTTCCCGAATGACTGTGCCAAAAACCCAGAGAGATGTTCGTGCCCTTTTAGGTATTACGTCCTACTGCAGACAATGGATTCCAAATTTTTCATTGTTGGCGAAACCATTGATAGCCCTAACGTGCAAGGATGTTTCATCTCCTTTGCCTTGGACTGAAGAGTGTCAGAAAGGTTTTTCTGAATTGCGTGATGCGTTGTGTTCGGCTCCTGTGTTGGGTACTCCTGACTACAGTAAGCCGTTTGCACTATACGTTCACGAGAGGGATGGTTGTGCATTGAGTGTTCTGACGCAACCTTTTGGTGGCAAACAACGCCCATGCGCCTATTTTTCTTCGACTTTAGACCCAGTAGCTAGAGCCTTGCCGA
Organism: Lissotriton helveticus; assembly: GCF_964261635.1. NCBI lineage: Eukaryota > Metazoa > Chordata > Amphibia > Caudata > Salamandridae > Lissotriton > Lissotriton helveticus. The sequence continues at coordinate 66,725 of NW_027611900.1, read as the reverse complement.
GTTGTTTAAGAGCAACAGCGGCAGCTGCGGCGTCCATTCGACAGTCCGCAGGTCTGGTCATGGATAATATGCTTACGGTGATGGTCCCGCATGCAGTTGACACTCTTTTGAACCGAACGAAGACTCAACATTTGACGAGCGCAAGATTGTCTGGATATGAGTTAACGTTACTGGCCAGTCATATACAGATAAAACGATGTAATGTGTTGAATCCAGCAACATTGCTGCCGATCGACACAGAGTCAAGTGGTGAAGCGCTACATGACTGTTATCTAAAAACTGAGGAGGAAACAAAGGGTCGTATTGACCTAAAAGATACTCCATTGGTAGATCCCGATGGTACTTTGTATGTGGATGGTTCCTGTTTTAAGTTGCCGAATGGTGATGTGACGACTGCGTATGCTGTAGTAACATTGAGTACGGTTGTAGAAAGCGCAAGATTGAGTCAGAATTCGGCTCAGTTGCTGAGCTGATCGCATTGACAAGAGCGTGTGTGTTGTCTAAAGATAAACGGGTGAATGTGTTTACAGATAGCCAGTATGCGTTTGGTGTGGCGCATAGTTTTGGGCGATTGTGGAGAGAAAGAGGCACAAAGATTCAGCATGGTCAGCTTGTGAATGACCTTTTAGATGCACTCACATTGCCTAAACAGGTGGCCGTAATCAAATGTAGTGCACATCAGAAAGTAACGGATGACGTGGGTCGTGGTAATGCGTTTGCGGATGAGACGGCTAAAGAGACGGCTAAAGATTTGACGAATCGAATGTATGTTACGAGTTCAGTGAGATGGCCAACAGAGACTAGTATGTGTGAAGACACGATTGAGAGTGTAAAGGGAATACAGAATGAAGCCACTGAGACGGAAAGGTCTAAATGGAAAGAGAGTATGGGAAGGCTGGATGAGAACGGATGTTGGGTTGATTTGTCAGAGAAACAGAGATGGATGTTACCGGATGCATATGTGCTCGCTGTCGTTACAATGGCTCATGGTACAGCACACATAAGCACGAAAGGCATATGCAAGTTGTTGTCTCATGTATGGAAGAATGATGGGATTACTAAGTGTGCAGAGAGAGTGGTTAAGAATTGTATGGTGTGTTTGATGCACAATCCCGGTAAGGGCACTCCCACTCCACCTGGCCATTTTGCCCCTCCTACTTACCCTTTCGAAGTTATCCAGTTGGACTTCATCCACATGGAGAGATGTAACAACTTGAAATACGTGTTGGTTGTGGTATGTGCATTCTCCAGATGGATTGAGGCTTACCCCCTTAAGGATAATACTGCTTTATCCACGGCAAAAATTTTGCTCAAGGAGTATTTTCCCCGATATGGAATGCCTCGGGTTGTATGGTCGGACAACGGAAGTGAGTTCGTGGGAAGTGTGATGAAGAGTGTGTGTTGTGGCCTCGGTATAAATCAAAAATTCCATAGTGCAAATCATCCACAATCAGCGGGCTTGGTGGAAGGATACAATGGCACCCTAAAACTAAAATTGGCTAAAATTCAGGCAACAACTGGTTTATCATGGCCCGACGCTTTGCCTCTAGCTCTCCTATCGACCAGGGCAACTGTACACTCACGAGTAGGGCTTAGCCCATACGAGATTGTGTTTGGTCGTCCTGCTAATATATGGGAAGTCCCAAGGCCTAAGGAGTTTGATAGAATCGAATATCCAATGTTGATTGATTATCTTCATGATATGACTGCTAAATTGAGTTTGATTCATCAACAGGTCTTTGAGGCTCTGCCGTCACGAACAGAGGGTCCTGGTAATCGGCTCCAACCAGGGGACTGGCTCCTTGTCCGCAATTTCGGACGAAAACGGAACCTTGAGCCGAGATACGTGGGACCATACCAGGTGCAACTAGCAACGAGGACGGCAGTTCGACTGGAAGGACGGAAGCACTGGGTACACGCTACCCACACCAAAAGAGTCCCGCTTCCTTTGCCGTCGGACACCTGGATGAGAAGAGGTTTTACTTCATCTGAAACCGACGTTCCACAACGTTTTGTCCCATTCAGCGAAGCTCAGCTTGTATCTGACACCCTTGTTGATCCCCCTCAAACAATTCCCTTTCCGTCAGCCCTGGAAAATTCGAGTGCTGAACAATCATCCGAACAATCGAACACTCGTTTGCCATCCAATCCACTATTTAAAGACCAGACCGGGAGCAGCCGGTACTTTCTTCGTCCACGTACAAGCCACGAATAAAAAGATTTTTGTTTTTTAGGTTTCACATTTGCCCTGAACATAGTGGACATTGTATATTGTGTACCTTTTTCCTTTTCGTACAGCCAAGAACATTATAATAAATTGAATGTTCAATTTTAGCTAAAACCTATCATCCAGGTTGGCCGTAGGGCCGTGCGGGTACTTCCTTCTGTTTAGCAGCTATCGACACTAGGTCGGTTTCTTTTGTCGATTTCTGGGAACTCCTGGGAATTGATAATCGCTACTCAGAACGAAGTGCGTCAAGAACGTCGCGGACGGTCGTTAGGGGATGGAATCGTCATTTTCTGAGCTGTCGAAGAGAGATAAAATGTTGGCGCAAAGATTTGCATTAGATAAAATGTTTCGTACAAAATGGTTTTTGCTACAGGTTTTCATATTGTTCCTGACTGTATGTTACTGGTGGGGGGAGTATATTTTGGGTCCCAATTCTTACTGCTTTCTACTATACCTACTCTTCCATCTCATGATCTAAATTTCGTTTCAACTGTCTCTCCACATTCCTTTCATCTTCTGCCTCAGCACGAACAAGCCAGACGTGCGGAATTTAGAAACAACTCCTTTATTCAACTCTTGCATCAGCATCAGTTAGTGGTAAACACTACCAATTGTTGGGTGTGTGGGTTAATGCCACATACCATGGATAAGGGTATTCCATACTTGGTGCTGCCTTATAGTTCCCAAGGGTCAGCTCGAGCATTGCAAACTATGTTCCTTAGCGCACTAGATTCCTACCCCCATCGAGAACCACGCTCAGCAAACTTTGGTCCTGGCCCGTACCACAAGACTCTGGCGAGAGCTATTGCTGATTTAGATAGAGATATTTTTGACGCATCGCTTATCCCAGAGGAGGAGGTGCGAGCATATAAGGAACTAAGTGAGGCTGAGTATAGTGTATCAGTGGGTGATAGGCAGCTTAAAAGCTCACCACCGATATGGATTGTACCTCACCTTGGTAACTTCTGCCTGAAAGGTCTCGGTCGAAATCCGAGAGCTCAGTTTGGGGAGAGTGCGTGTACTGAGACATATGTCTTACCAACGCTCTCATCCCCTGTCTTCCTAACTGCCAAGGGTACCTATTTTGTATGTTATGATCGAGCCTATACGTGGTTACCTCATGACTTCTCGGGAACCTGCTACATTGCAAATCTTTTGCCTCCGACTTTCACTGTGGCCTCAGATTATCACAGAACTAGAGTTGTGAGAGGTGTTGTCAACAAAGAAGATACTGCCGGTCAAGAAGCAGGAGACTTCTTTAAGGGTTTCCTACCGTTTTGGGGCCCTATGGTCAATAGCAGGAACCTGAGACAGTTAACTCGTGTAGTAGAATCAACTGCCAACATAACTGCAAGTGCCCTTGGTAATTTGACAGCCGAGCTTCAGGCGGACAGACTGATGACGTTACAGAACCGTATCGTTCTAGACGTTGTTCTAGCAGATAGAGGTGGTGTTTGTAAGGTCATCCATTCGAGCTGCTGCATATTCATACCTGATAACGCTCCAACGGTTTTTCAAGCCATCTCTAAGTTGCACAAAATTTCGGAGTCCATACACGTGGACGAAGGAAATTGGACGCTTCTGGGATGGTTTTGGGGCCTGATGTCGACTTGGGGTTGGAAGGTTCTGATGATCATAGGGGTTGTTGTGACGTTTCTATTCACATGTTGTCTTTGTGTGCAATGTGGTCCTGCCTTATGTGGCCTTTGTGCTACAACGTGTATAAGACAGCCAGTTGTCACCAAAGAGGCATTGATGGATAGAATAATGTATCAGCGATATCTAAATGATCTGATGAATATCGAAATCGATTATGATTCCGACTAGTGCTTGCCTACATGAGGGCAAAAGGACCGTCTGAGGTTCCGTAAAAATTATTACGACGTTTTTGGGCATTACCGAATATGGACGAGTTTGGTATCTACGAACCGTAAATGGCGAGTTCGATAAGTGTACGCATTTTCGCTACACTACCTGATAGGGTTCGCCTAATATTACGTGTTCTTCATCTGAACCCTCGGGTTCCATTTTAGATACGGCATCCATTTTGTTTCTTGCCCTCACGTAGTCAGCGAGCAGGTAACTGTTCGCCCCCTGACCCTCTAGTTCCCAAGCCTTGCGGAAGACGCATATTCCTTTCATGCGTCTTTATGGCCGGAGGAATGACACAGCGAAGGCAGATGGCTCAGCTTGAAGGTAATCTGGTCGTGCCGGTCTATTGTGACAGCCGTGCAGGCGATGGGACCCAGCTCTTTGATCCTACGATCATGCTTCCGATATTACCCCCACACTCTTTTCTCTACACGTGTCTGACTTCCTTGCAGCTGCTCTTGTCTCTTTTTCTTGGTCATTTACAACTCTAATGGGTGTGCCTAATGGTGGGAAGATGTACTTTTACAGTTGGGAACCGGCATTGCTACTGTAATTATGTTCCGGGATTCTGAACACATGAAAGCGACCCTTTTGAAGTTTACTGTGGGAACTGAATTGTAAACTTTTGTTCGCATGTTGTGCAATGGCAACATTTTGTATAAAAGAGAGCGACCTACATATGCAATTTGAAGCAGACTCGCAGAACCTACATGCCGATGTACTTCTAATGACTCTTGTTTCCCTGCAGTAAATAAACGCTGATCTTTGACGCCGAAGGAAGTCTCCCGTGTCTCTCTCATTGTGCGCCGAAACAGGTATCCCATGAAGGTTATAGGTGTTGTTCCCTGGCACCGCTGGTTCTGTTAAAAGTCCAGTCCTTCATAGCATTTGGAATGCAACATGTTTTATATTTACGTGACTTAGATGGCAGCTCTGGTCGTTAGGCCACATCTCTAGAGAGCAGGAGAGTGCAGCAGGAGAGAGAATCACAGCAATGCAATAGGTCTCGCATTAGGAAAGTTTGAGCTATTGGTATTGTAAAGGACCCATTTTTTATTTATGTGCTTGTTTTGAAAATAGCTAAATTAATAGCTTTGTTATTTACAATGCCAATAGTTTTAACTTTCGCAAATGTGACACCTATTGTAACACAATATGTGTTGTAGCACTGAGTGGTGTGAGGGTGAGTGGTGTGAGGGTGAAGGGTGTGAGGGTGAGGGGGTGTGAGGGTGAGGGTGAGTGGGTGTGTGAGGGTGAGGGTGAGTGAGGGGGTGTGAGGGTGAGGGTGTGAGGGTGTGTGAGGGTGTGTGAGGGTGAGTGAGGGTGTGTGAGGGTGTGTGAGGGTGTGTGAGGGGGTGAGGGTGAGGGGGTGAGGGCTAGGGGGTGTGAGGGTAAGGGTGTGAGGGTGACTGAGGGTGTGTGAGGGTGAGGCGATGAGGGTAAGGGTATGTGAGGGTGAGGGGGGTGATGGTGAGAGGGTGCGAGGGTGAGGGGGTGTGAGGGTGAGGGTGTGTGAGGGAGGGTGAGGGTGTGAGGCTGAGTGAGGGTGAGAGGGTTGTGAGGGGGGTGAGGGTGTGAGGGTGAGTGAGGGTGTGTGAGGATGAGGGGGTGAGGATGAGTGAGGGTGTGAGGGTGAGGGGGTGTGAGGGTGGGTGAGGGTGTGAGGGTGGGTGAGGGTGAGGGTTTATGAGGGTGAGAGGATGTGAGGGTGTGTGATGGTGAGGACGTGTGAGTGTGAATGAGGGTGTGTGAGGGTAAGGGTGTGTGAGGGTGAGTGGGTGTGTGAGGGGGTGTGAAGGTGTGTGAGGGTGGGTGAGGGTTGTGAGTGTGAGTGAGGGGGTGTGAAGGTGAGTGAGGGGGGTGAGGGTGAGGGGGTGTGAGGGTGAGGGTGTGAGGGTGACAGGGTGTGTCAGGGTGAGGGGGTGAGGGTAAGGGTGTGTGAGGGTGGGCTGGGCTCCGCGGTTGCAATGGACTGTGCTTACGACTCAATTCAACAAGCACTGGCAAAGGCAGAAGCTAAACGGCTGAGAGAGGGGCCACATCCTGCACAACAGGGCACTGAGCTGTGAAGAGGTGCAGAATGAACTGTTGCACAGGGAAACGGATCTTCATATAACCTCACCCTATCACAACACCCAGTCGGAAAATAATGTCAAACTCATGCAGCCTTCCTTACATTGCCATGACTATCGTACCAGCGGATAAAAAAGTCAACAGCAAATGGCTGGACCAAAAGCACACTCTCTCTGTACAGTGTGGTAAAATGGCATCTCTGATGAATAACTACAGCTGTCTGTCCGCAAGACCTAAAAACATTAAAGTGCACAATTCTGCAACACTGATTAAGAATTATATTTTCAGACTGCCATGTGATGCTAAAAAGAAGAAAATGAACGTTGTTATCAGGTAATTCGTCCCAGTCATCAATTTCAAACAAATTAAATGCCTGTTTTGAAAAAGGTTCGTTTTGGAAAGCGCACACTCACTAGATTCCCCAGTGACGCATGAAAACGTCCTACGCATGTGTTCCCAGCCCCTCCCAAACTCCAGTTTTATATTAACGCCTGCATGAGTCCAGGGCAACACATATCCGTGACGTCCACCACACTGCCAAGTCACCCAACCGGAGGGCGAACTGGGCTGGGCGTCATGCTCTCTGCAAAGCAACTCACATGACACCAAACCAAAAAAAATAGCAACAAGAAAACAAACGGAAACAAGTCGGGCGGCACAACAGGGGCTGAAAAAAGGGGAGGCTGAAAAAATAAAGGGAGACACGGCCTGGCGGCCGTGAAACTGCAGGAAGAGAGAGGGGAGGTGCTGGCGGCTGGGGAGGGGGAGGAGAAATGCGAGCAAGGCTGTGTGCGGGGAGAGAGAGGGGAGGTGCTGGCGGCACCAAGCTGGCTGGGGAGGGGGAGGAGGCAGAGGTTTCCCCAAACATATTCCTTTTACATTGTTTCAGAGACTGGACGAATTGGTAACTGTGGTTTCAATTCGATGTTCCTGTTGCAGGCAGTCCTCAAGACGACAGAAATGACTTGATTTGGTGTAGGGTATACAACGTTTCTGACTGATGCTAAATCACTGGAGGGAAGGCATTCTGAAAGAAAATACGGATTCAAAGGAAACCTCTGCGACTGTATGGAATTATTAAGCTTGTAAAGCGCCAGGCTACATTGAAGTAGACACAACTCATGCCAAATAGTCAGAACTAACCCAAACGAGGAAGGCCTCTCTCTTAAGAATTTTAACAAAGCAAACGTCTCTGAGGACAGGGCAATCATCAAAAGGGTGGGGGCTCTCTAAATTGGGATGGGCAAACCTCTTTTCAAAATGGTAAAGGGTCCTTGAACAAATGCTAATTACATAGGGGTGGGACTTTTGCGTGTAAGGGGTTGACTTTCCAATGGAGATGGGATTCACTTCAAAGAAGGGCACTCCCCTAGAGGGCTCGATGTTCCCAGCCCTAGAATGGGCATTTAGTGTCCTACGGGGATCCCGCTTGTCTATGTCCGCGTTCTGCCCTCACAGAGTACATTTTTCAACCATCCAAGCAGCCGCCTGCCTTACTGAGCTGGTTTTCATCAGGGAGGAGGAAGATTTAAAATCAGGGTTCGCAAGAACACTGACCGGAAGCATTACACGAGACAAACCATTGCGGCCAGGGACTTGAAGTGGGCCCAGGATTGGGGGTGGGGGGAGGGAGAGAGAGGACATGTGAGTGCACGTTATTAGGATGGAGGGTGAGGAGGTAGTGTGAGACGCACGGGAGAACGAAGTACGCATGAGGATGAGATACATGGGCGTGAATGGAGGTAGACTAAGAATACAATCAATATGGAGGAATGGTGTGAGGTGAGGTTAGTTCACAGATCCGGGCTATGAAATGGAGGAAAGGGGACAAGTAATGGAACAACGGATAGAGGCAGAAAAGAAAATGTTAAATTGCACATGAACATTTTAAACAGAGAAAGGAATGTAGCGGAGTACATGGTTAAGGAGTAGAAGGGAGAAAAGATGTGTAAGAGTGAACAAATCAGATGAAGTAAGGGAGAAAAAGATAATCTGTGGGACTGCATCTGCCAGGATGGATGGGAGAGTAGGAATGAAAGTTCAGTTGTCGAGGAAGTGCCATTATTTTTTTTCTGCAGGGAGAGAGAGGGGTGGTGCTGGCGGCTGGGGGGGGGGAGCAGAAATGCGAGCAAGGCTGTGTGCGGGGAGAGAGAGGGGAGGTGCTGGCGGCACCAAGCTGGCTGAGGAGGGGAGGAGAAATGCGAGCAAGGCTGTGTGCGGGGAGAGAGAGGGGAGGTGCTGGCGGCACCAAGCTGGGGAACAGATGGCGAAGACTGGCGATTTGATGCTGTGCACGCGCATTTTAACTCATTGCGCTTGCGCATTGAGCTAAAAGCGCACATGCACTGCATCAAATCGCCAGTCTAGCTAAACTCTGTTTAAGCCCCTATAGTCTCGCTCCGCTCAATGCGCATTGACAGGCGAGACCTAAAAATGGGGTCAAGAAAATGACCACAACTATGGGTGGGGCCCTTATTATGTAGAATAAGATTCATGGATGCGAGGTCAGCAATAAGATTGCTGCCTACGCTATTTTTAGGGTCAACCAAGTGGACATTCAGATCCCCAACAACCAAGAAGTTGCTGGAGGATGTTAAAACCGAAGCTATATAATCCGAGAATTGTACCAGCCAGGCATTAGCTGGGCCAGGAGGACGATACACTAAAAGACCAGTGAGGGTGACCTTAGGATGAAGAGCAAGCTTGAAATACGCTGCCTCACAATTGCATAAGGTGACCGGATCGAGTTCGCATAGATATGCGTTCTTAAATATAATTGCAATGCCACCCCCGGTTTTCTTGGGTCGGTCACTTTTAGCAATGGCGTAGCCAACGGGTAAAGCTTCCGCGATGTCTGGACCGGAGCTCTCGTGGAGCCATGTTTCAGTGATGAATAACACATCAGGGGATTCATCAATGAGAAGATCAAACATCTCACGTTTATGCTTATGCAGGGAGCGACAATTCAAGCTGAGAAAGGTATAAGGAGGGTAAAAAGGAGTAATGGTCCGCTGAATAAAACAGTTACATAACTGTGGGACATCCAAAGAGAAAGTGCAATGGGGGCAAAATTGTGGGAACTGATCAAGCATGTCAAAGGTAACAGCTGCATGGATAGGTATGGGTCTCAAAGCATGCAATTGATCAGCTCCATAGATGAACCTAGGTGACGTAAATTGGTCAGGGGCCGTGGCCCCTGGGCCCGTATGGGTGCAGACGGGCACGCTATCGGCCCGACCCGCTGCGCGGATGGGAGGTGCCAGACATTTAAACAGGAAGAGGGTGGGGGGGTTGAAAGAACTAGACCGCCAACCCTGCGCCTCCCTGCAAGATGGCGGCTCACCCCCGGATCAACCCGCGACAGCGCCTAATCGGCTGCGCGGGGTGATACACAGTGCAATGAAGGTAGCCGAGTGCAAAATGAGCAAGTGAGCAGAGAATAAGGTAAAAACAGATTAAAACAAATTTTTAAAACCAAAGTTGAGATGTGCTGCCTAACTTTCCCGGCTTTCCGCCTCAGGAAAGTGAAAGTGCTAATGCCAATCAGTATAGATTAATAAAGTATATTCTTTTAAGACAGAGGTACTCATAGTACGGCCCGCGGGCCGGTGGCGGCCTGGCAAGCCTTACCTGGCGGCCCTCGGACCTTGCACACATCATACCAGTGTTCATTTTTTTTTCCAAAAGAGTGTCTGCAAACTAAGTTACAGCAGTGCGACTCCTAGACTCTGCTGCTCTGTGGGGGCCAGCCGGGGGATTCCTGCCATAGTTGGAGTAGAGCTGCAGGGGCGCTAAGAGGTGAACAACACAGCCTCATTAACATGCTAATGGTCTTTTAAAGACATGTTAATGTGCTCAGTGTGGCTATGTGTGTGTGCTCCGAAGCTGTCTCAGCCCAGGCTGACACAGAGGCAGGGTGAGATGACAGAGGGAGAGGGAGGGAGAGGGAAAGAAAAGGAGACTAAGTGAGAAAGGGAAAGGGAGAACGGGTGAGGGAGTAAGAGAGGGAAGGAGGGAAAGGGAGGATGGAAGCAGGGCTCAAGTCGAGGTACCACGCGGGTGGACAGCGTCCCCCTACTTATTTTACCGGGAGCTCGATAACTGGAGCAAATGGAGCAGCACATTCACTATTTGGCCTCTCTGGGGTGAGATTGGAGCTCATTCAGAACGCTGCTCACACGCTGGCTTCTCTGATGCAATCGCATCTAAGGGGTGAGCGAGAGGAGGGAATGAATCTGATGGTGCAAGCCACCTTTCGTGACATCACTTCCTGTTGGGACGTCAGCGTCCCCTCTCTTCTTTTTTTAGGACTTGTGCCCTGGGTGGAAGGGAAAGGGAGGGAAAGGGAGGGAAAGGGACTGGCAGTGAGGGAGTGAGGGAGGGAAAGGGAGATCGGGTGAGGGAGTGAGAGAGGGAAAGGGTAGGAGGGGGAGGGAGGAATGGAAAGGGAGGGGGAGGGAGGGAGGGAAAGGGACTGACAGTAAGGGAGGGAAAGGGAGATTGGGTGAGGGAGTGAGAAAGGGAAAGGGTAGGAGGGAAAGGGAGGGAGGAAGGGAAAGGGAGGGGGAGGGAAAGGGAGTGACAGTGAGGGAGTGAGGGAAAGGGAGACCGAGTGAGGAGATAAAGGGAGACAGAGTGAGGGAGGGAAAGGGAGATCGGGTGAGGGAGGGAGAGAGGGAAAGGGTAGGAGGGAAAGGGAGGGAGGAAGGGAAAGGGAAGGGGAGGGAGGGAAAGGGAGTGACAGTGAGGGAGTGAGGGAGGGAAAGGGAGACCGGGTGAGGGAGGAAAAGGGAGACAGAGCAAGGGAGGGAAAGGGAGACAGAGCTAGGGAGGGAAAGGGAGACAGAGTGAGGGAGTGAGGGAGGGAAAGGGAGACAGAGTGAGGGAGGGAAAGGGAGACAGAGTGAGGGAGTGAGGGAGGGAAAGGGAGACAGAGTGAGGGAGGGAAAGGGAGACAGAGTGAGGGAGGGAAAGGGAGACAGAGTGAGGGAGGGAAAGGGAGACAGAGCGAGGGAGGGAAAGGGAGACAGAGTGAGGGAGTGAGGGAGGGAAAGGGAGACAGAGTGAGGGAGGGAAAGGGGAGACAGAGCGAGGGAGGGAAAGGGAGACAGAGCGAGGGAGGGAAAGGGAGACAGAGTGAGTGAGAGAGGGAAATGGATGCAGGGAAAGAGAGGGAGGGTAAGGGAGGGAGGGAAAGGGAGGGAGAGAAAGGGAGTGACAGAGTGAGGAAGTGAGGGAGGGAAAGGGAGACAGAGTGAGGGAGGGAAAGGGAGACAGAGTGGGGGAGGGAAAGGGAGACAGAGTGAGGGAGGGAAAGGGAGACAGAGTGAGGGAGATAGGGAGGGAAAGGGAGACAGAGTGAGGTAGGGAAAGGGAGACAGAGTGAGGGAGGGAAAGGGAGACAGAGTGAGGGAGTGAGGGAGGGAAAGGGAGACAGAGTGAGGGAGACAGAGTGAGGGACGGAAAGGGAGACAGAGCGCGGGAGGGAAAGGGAGACAGAGTGAGAGAGTGAAAGGGAGACAGAGCGAGGGAGGGAAAGGGAGACAGAGTGAGGGAGTGAGAGAGGGAAATGGATGCAGGGAAAGAGAGGGAGGGTAAGGGATGGAGGGAAAGGGAGGGAGAGAAAGGGAGTGACAAAGTGAGGAAGTGAGGGAGGGAAAGGTAGACAGAGTGAGGGAGTGAGAGAGGGAAATGGATGCAGGGAAAGAGAGGGAGGGCAAGGGATGGCGGGAAAGGGAGGGAGAGAAAGGGAGTGACAGAGTGAGGAAGTGAGGGAGGGAAAGGGAGACAGAGTGAGGGAGGGAAAGGGAGACAGAGTGAGGGAGGGAAAGGGAGACAGAGTGAGGGAGGGAAAGGGAGACAGAGCGAGGGAGGGAAAGGGAGACAGAGTGAGGGAGTGAGGGAGGGAAAGGGAGACAGAGTGAGGGAGGGAAAGGGAGACAGAGTGAGGGAGGGAAAGGGAGACAGAGCGAGGGAGGGAAAGGGAGACAGAGCGAGGGAGGGAAAGGGAGACAGAGTGAGGGAGACAGATTGAGGGACGGAAAGGGAGACAGAGTGAGGGAGGGAAAGGGAGACAGAGTGAGGGAGGGAAAGGGAGACAGAGTGAGGGAGGGAAAGGGAGACAGAGTGAGGGAGGGAAAGGGAGACAGAGCGAGTGAGGGAAAGGGAGACAGAGTGAGGGAGACAGATTGAGGGAGGGAAAGGGAGACAGAGTGAGGGAGGGAAAGGGAGACAGAGTGAGGGAGGGAAAGGGAGACAGAGCGAGGGAGGGAAAGGGAGACAGAGCGAGGGAGGGAGAGAGGGAAATGGATGCAGGGAAAGAGAGGGAGGGTAAGGGATGGAGGGAAAGGGAGGGAGAGAAAGGGAGTGACAGAGTGAGGAAGTGAGGGAGGGAAAGGGAGACAGAGTGAGTGAGGGAAAGGGAGACAGAGTGAGTGAGGGAAAGGGAGACAGAGTGAGTGAGGGCAAGGGAGAGAGTGAGGGAGTGAAAGAGGGAAAGGGACGGAGAGGAAGGAAGGGAGGCAAAGGGAGTGACAGAGTGAGGGAGTGAGAGAGGGAAAGGGAGACAGAGTGAGAGAGGAAGGGAGGGAGGGAGACAGAGAGAGAAAGAGAGAGAGAGATGTGTGTATGCCGGGTCTGGTGGCTCAGTGGATGAAGGTGTCCGCTGCAGGGACCAGTGATCAACCTCATGGTCAGTTTTTTTTTGTTGCTCTAGCCCCGCCCCCTCCCCCACTGACCCCGCCACAACTGGTGCGGCCCTCGGACACAAACCACAGTGTAAATTTGGCCCCCGAGAGAAAGTTTGTGAGTACCCATGCTCTAAGACCAGTCACCCCCCCCCTCTGGCTGGCACCTGGTGGAGTGGGAGGAATTACCCTGCACCAAACCACATGTGCCCTCTGTACGCTAAAACATACCTAGTCGAGTTACCCGGTGGCCCCATGATTCTGGCCTGGACGAATAGCCTATCATGGCACAGGGTTAAAACATTTAAGCTGTAAACTTTTCCTGGCATAGCGTGCCACAGCGTTCAGGCTCTTCGTCCTGTATCTACCACATGGTTTTCTTGGAAATCCCCTCCGAGAATAGCGAGGGGTGGAGGGCGGGAAAAACCAGATATCTCAGGTTTAGAATTATTCTGTTGTGCCACCCTGTGGCCTAATGATTCAGACCTGAACAGTTTCTCTGTCTTGGTCATTGGGTTAAAACATGATGCTGAATGTTTTGCAATTCGTGCCGCATGGTTCACTCTCCTGTCATAGCATCCATATATATAAAACCACCCATAACCTTGCACCTACAGCAAGATGGGGCCCTTGCGGGGGTTGCAAGCTGAATGACTTAAAACGTATCCCATACCTCACTGAAGGGCAAACGGGAGTACTGTTTACCCGAGCTAGGTCTGCTGATAATGGGTGCATCTATTTCATTTGAGCTTGCCAGCCTACCAATGCAAAACATTACCCATGCCCCCATATGCACTGTCTTCACCAAGGCTGAAATATGCCAGGGTGGCGTGTAAATAAACCTTGAGGTAGGCTAGAGAATCGTCTGCCCTTTTGAAAGCCCAGAAAACTAGATTTCCTGGTCTTTGTGAGGCATTACAAGTACAGAACTGTTATGCACAGTAAGGCGAATACCAACTGTGCTACAATCTGCCCAGAGTTTATAAAGGCATCAGGATTAGAACCCCAAAGCAGCACGAATGTTGCTGCTGGGCAAATTTTGTAGCTTTGCCTATGGGTCAAAAATGTAATCCACCCTGGGGATATTCCTGCACAGCAGGTGGAGGGTATTCAAGAACTGGGTGATATAAACAACTCTACTAGCTAAACTTAGTAACGGTTAAAACTCCCCTCAAGTCCGTTCCAGAGAGGATACATACACATGGCATGCTAGTATCTTATGCTTGAATTATTTGCAAGTTGTAAATATGTAACCAACCACGGGTATATGTGTTAAAATATTGTGCTGACTATCATTCATAAGTGCATTAGAGCTTTTGAGCTTGTCGCTTAGATGTAACCCGTGTACTCTGAAGTCTATGTCACATAACTAGTCCTTTTTGAAAAGTACTTTGCGCCCTATAAAATCGCATTAAATAACCAATGTCTAAATGTCACCCCCTTGACAAACCCTGCAGTAAGTGGTGACCATAGTACGTGGTTGCTCCACGCCCAGGCAGGCGAAAAGAGCCAGCCGTCCAGGAAAGAGGCCACCACAGGAGCCGCGCTCGCATCTAACTCCATGACCGACAGGACACAACATGACACCTCGAAGGCGGCATCTCAGCCCCTACATGCAGCCCTCGTTGAAACATGTTACTGCTGGGGGGGGGGGGGGGGGGTGTCCAATGTGCATCAAACAGACCCCGGCGCAGAGACTGGAGAGGACCGAGAGCGGCGCAGACAGCGGCGGATGAGGGTCCGCAGAGCCCGCGCCTGACATGGAGGCAGTGCAGGGAGCGGCAGGGGGCGGCAGGGGGGAGAGGCAGCGCCCGTGAGGGGGAGAGGGGGGGGGCTTCTGGGATGCAGTCAGTGGGGGCCGCAGAGACCAAAGGGGGTGGGGCGCTGACCGGAGCTCAGCGTGTCAGGCGGTGATCCTCGGCAGACAGGAGTGTCTCCCCCCACTGCGGGCCGGGGAGGGGGGGCAGGCTCGGAGCGGCCGCTCTGGAGTTTGAATCTCGGCGCCGCAGCCTCCTGTGACCCTGGGCGGTCGATGTGTCTCTCAGGGAGGGAGGGGGGCAGAAGACCCTTCAGTGCGGGGGGGGGGTGGGGGGCAGCCCGGCCATGGGAAGGAAGCACTGAGCGCGTGACGCGCGCGCGCTGACCCTCACAGCTGCCTGCCTGGACATCGCGTCACGACCCAGGTGTAGAGTTAGAGGTGGAGGGCCCTAGGCCCTCATGTTGGGAGCAGCAATGACCTGACACAGACACCAGATGAGGGTAGTGGGAATCGCCACAAGCACGTGCGCTCGGCCCCTTTTATTGCCAGCGTCATGTGACACCATGACGTCTGTGGTGGGTGGGTGTAAAGTGTAATACAGACACTTGAACACTAGAACGTGTCCATGCTAGGACACTACATCCCTCCCATTTTTTAATTGCAAAGACCCACATTCAGAAATCAACCTGTGGGGAAAATAACATGTATCAGGATGCAGTAAAGCGTTCAGCTTCCGCAGTGTCTTTCAATCCGCCGCTGCTTGGAATCACAGATGGTGTTCAACCTGTTGCGGATAACATCAGTTCACAGTGGCACCAGTTTGTGGTGCTCGATGGAAACAGCCTGTTGATGACTCTGCGACCAAATTGTCCTCTCAGTCCTTCTTTTGCGCACTTCCATGGCGACGGGTGCAGTTAGAGTTCTTGTGGTTCGCCGGGGAATGATGCACGATTTCCGGCCTTGGCCTTGGCTTTATTTGTAGTCTGTGTCCTACTTGGCAAAAGGCAGATCCATTGCAAGGCATCCCTCTCACTAGGATGACCCCTCTCGTCGGTGTTCCCCTGCCACGGGATATCCTTGAGGTCCTCTTCTCGGATTCGCGCTGGGCTGGATGTGTCCACATCAGTTGTTCCTGCGCCGCCGTCAGTGGGGGTATGGAAGAGACGATGTGTCTCACCTCAGATTCCGCAGCCTCGTCCCAAGGTAGCTGTTGGTTTCTGTCTTTGCTTGCGATGTCTTCGCCCTCCCCGGACCTTTCGGATGGGCGTCGGAGGACCGTCTCTCGTCGCGGGGACTGCGTCCCGGAGGCCTCTGCCCCTGGGTCACCACGGCTGGCATGTGTCCAGTGTCCGTGTGACCCCAAAGGTGGATGTCACTAACGGTCTCGCTTGCTCCTCTCCGCAGACCCAGGGTGTGCGGAAACATCGTCTGTCAGCTGGTCTTCTTTGCCACTGGTGTTCTTCCGGCCTCGTGTTCCTCTCACCGTTGTCCTGGCACTGGTCACCTTACTTCTCTTCGGGAGTGAGCGGTCTCCGTCTTCCTGCACTCCTCTCTGTCTTTCCTTAGTAGTTTCTCTGTGAGGACGTTGCTTCGCACTAACTTCTCCTTCTACTCTTAACTGTGGCAACAGGCCACATGGATATGCTTCCTTCTTTTCCACGGTGGCAAACGTGCCACTCAGATCTCTCCTTTTCTTCCTTCCTTTTCACGGTGGCAAACGTGCCACTCAGATCTCTCCTTTTCTTCCTTCCTTTTCACGGTGGCAAACGTGCCACTCAGATCTCTCCTTTTCTTCCTTCCTTTTCGCAGTGGCAAACGTGCCACTCAGACCTCTCCTTTTCTTCCTTCTGCATCGCGACATCACTTGGACCAAACTTGTGTCTTCTCTTCTGACCTGGGTCCTCCATGCAGTGCGCGCACCCTGCATGTGTACCCCTGGTCTTGTCCTCGTCGGGGACACTTTCTCCTTCTTCCTCAGCAGCCAGAGTTGGTGTCGCGAACCTTCTTTTCTTGATGCTTTCTTTTCTTGATGGTTGTTGGTGACGTTCGGGGGTCCATGTTTGGAGACCTGTTCATGGTTGAACGTCCTGGACCGGTTGGTGGTCCACTTCTGCCGATGCCTGGCAGGTTGCTTTCGGTCGTCCTGTCGGACTTTGCGCTACAACAGTTCCTGGGGGACCCGTTGTGGGTCAGCACTTGAGGGGCGATCATTCTGGGGATCGGCTCCTGGGAGGCGCCATGGATCTGTCGCGGGTCGGCACTTGATGGGCGATCGTTCGCGAAGATTGTTCTGCGCGATGGCGCTGCACGCATTCCTCTTTCTGCTGGCGGTGGCTGTGCGTCGCCACGTGGCGCGTTGTTTGCGCACTTACTGTTCAGGGTTCTGGGACGCCTGTGGCGTGACGTTGGGTACTTGCTGCTTTGGCTGTCGTCGGGTACTTGATGCTTTGGACCGTTGACGGGAGTAGTTGATGATGCGGTGAGCGCCTGTGGCCACAAGGCGTCGCTGCTCTCTCCGTCCTTTGATCGCGGCAGTCGTTTCCCTGGACGTTCTTTTAGTGCTTGGCAGCCGTTTCCTCCAGACGTCAGTGCTTGGATGCTTTGTGAGGCAGTGGTGCCTTTTCCCACGTCGCGTTGGAAGTGGCAGTCGCCGACTCCTTGCTGGTGTGTGTGGGTGTCACGGGCGCTGTTGCGCAGTTACTTGCTGAGTGAGAGGTTGGATGCTTTCGTGCTGCGGGAGTTTAGACGCTTTCGCTGTCACTTGCGCTGTGGAGAACTTACTTGCTGCGTGAGATGTCTTGCGTTGTGCAATGCTTGTTTTAGTTCATGTGAATTTAGGTGCACTTTTGCATTTGGCCACTGGGTGGCAGTGTTGCTGGAATTGTTAGCAGCCTGTCTTGTCTTCCCCTGATGTGCACTCTATTGTCACAGTGCACAGGGGGCTGGAGCTGCTGCTGCTGTGAGCTGGTGAGTCTCTTGGGTTTGCATCTCTGTTTGCTCACAGGGTGGGGGCACATAGGAGTGCCTGCATGCAAGTAAGGCACTGTTAGTTTGGACCATGTGGTCAATGCTCACACGCTTGCTGTGTGTGTGTCGGCATTCGTGGTGCCTGGAGAGTATGTGTGGGCAGGGAAGACGGCTCAGTGTTTTGCCCAGTTCGGGGTATGAGCTTCACTTTAGCAGCGCTGGCAGTTTACAGGCATTTTGGTGTTCCTGGAGCCCACGAGGTGGAGGCTCCTGTTCTCTGCAGCGGCGCTGGCCGCGTGTAGGCGCTTCCTTCTTTCCCCTCCCCGCTTGCTGCAGCCTCGGCAGTCCTCGCGAGGGGGGGGGGGGGGGTGTGTTGATGCTTCTCTGCTCTGGCCGGGGGGGGAGGGGGGGGAGGCAGTGGAGACGCCTCCCTCGCAGGCAGGGGAAGCGCGCCACCCCCTTCACTCCTCGCTGCGTGTGTGCGCTTGAGGCAGGCCGCGGGTAGGCTCCGCCGGCTCTGCCTATACAGACGCTGGTACTCCTCCGGCCCTGCAGACTCTGCTCACCGGTCTCCCGCCGCAGCAGCTTCCACTCGCACACGCTGCGCGGCGGAGACCTGCCACTGACATCGCAGACCGCGGGTAGGCTCCGTCGGCTCTGCAGTTTCATTTCCTTTCGTGGTGCCGTCGGCAGGCCGCGGGTGGGCTCCGCAGTTCTTCTTCACTCGGGGGTGCCGTCGGCAGGCCGCGGGTGGGCTCCGCTGGCGCTGCAGAGTCTTCCCTTTGCTGGGGGGCTACCGGCGGGCCGCGGGTGGGCTCCGCTGGCCTGGAACACGTTGCGAGGGGGGTCGGGAGGCGGTTAGCTACTCCGCTCCCTCCCCCTCGTAGTCTATGGTGATTGCGGGTCTGGCCGCACTGTGTTTCACGCCGCCATTAGTCTCTGTGCCCCTGCCGCTTCCAAGCACACACGCGGCGGGGGCGGGGGACGACTCGGGCAGGCCGCGGGTAGGCTCCGCTGGTCCTGCTTATTTATGGCACCGTTCGGGGCGGGCACTTCGCCCGTGGGGCTCACCTTCGGCCGGCGGGCCAGATGCTCCGTCGCGGTCGCGGCGGGTGGGCTCCGCCCGGCCCGGGTACCTCTCCGGTGGGGGTCGTAAGCCTCGCGGCCGTCGCAGGTGGGCTCTGGGCGGTCCGCAGCTGCTTGGTGCACTCGGTGGTGGCGGTCGACGCGGGTGGGCTCCGGTCGGCTTGCTGAGGGGCTCCCGGTCACTGCGGGGCTCCGACGTGCCCACCGGTCTTCTCGGCGCGTCGCGCCTCGCCACAGGGGATGCCCTCTAGATGGGCAGCTCTCTTCCCCTTTTCCTTTTTTGAGTAGCCGAGGGTAGTGGCACGCATGGGCTGCACTACCGGCCTCGTCGCCATTGTAGAGTTAGAGGTGGAGGGCCCTAGGCCCTCATGTTGGGAGCAGCAATGACCTGACACAGACACCAGATGAGGGTAGTGGGAATCGCCACAAGCACGTGCGCTCGGCCCCTTTTATTGCCAGCGTCATGTGACACCATGACGTCTGTGGTGGGTGGGTGTAAAGTGTAATACAGACACTTGAACACTAGAACGTGTCCATGCTAGGACACTACACCAGGGACCTATAAAACAGCAGAACAACCCGCACGTCACGAGAACGCGGAAGACAAGAATCCGGAGCACCGCTGACCCCAGAGACGAGGGGTGCACGAGGCCGACGTCACCAACTGACCCCAGAGAGGAGAGGCGCACGAGGCCGACGTCACCAGCTGACCCCAGAGAGAAGAGGTGCACGAGGCCGACGTCACCAACTGACCCCAGAGAGGAGAGGTGCACGAGGCCGACGTCACCAACCGACCCCAGGCACGCGACTGACGCCGGTGTTGGGAGACCGGGGGTGGGGTGGGGTGGGGTGGGGGGGGGGCGTTCATGGCGGCCGAGCCAGACTCTTCCAATCCAGCCCTCCACCCAGTGTTGAGAGAGTCCTGGGTCAGTGACACCCTCCCGTCCCCCCGCAGAGACCGCCGTATGGACACTAATCTTGCAGTGAGCTCAGAGCTCAATGTCCAGTCAGAGCTGCGCAGTCGCCCCTCTGGGCCGGGCCTGTCTGAAGCTTCAGGGTCCCCGGTGCTCCCTGAACCCCTCCTCTGTGGGGGGGCTCCCAGTGACTCTCTGTGACCTCCTCCAGGGATCCAGCTTGGCTCTGTTCCTCCCTCCCTCCCTCTGTCCCTCCCTCCCTCCCTTCCTCTGTCCCTCCCTCCCTCCCTTCCTCTGTCGTGTTTAAGGTCTCACAAAACTGACCAAATATGTGCGCCTTTTACACGTCCGAGACTGTAACTCCGCCCGGATCCCTCTACTTTCCCCTTTTGTATTCCTTCTCCCTTTTGATGCTCGACTTTCCTGCCAAGTGGGAGTTCACCTTTTTTTCCCCCTAAAAGTGAAAATTTAGTGGGACGGTTGGAGCTTTTTAAAATGTGGTTTTATTGCTAAAAGACACAACAATATTGTTGACTGTGATATCAATTTGTCTTTTCTGTTCATATTGCAACCTTCTTTTTTTATACAGTGTCTGAGTATCTCATATAAAAATAAATGTATTGGCATTTGAAACAATGCCACATTAGGCAGTGCAATATGAACAACCATACAACCATTTGTGACTGAGTTTTACCCCAACAGTGTTTAAACAAAACCAGTATCTTACTTATCAGCATTTGCAGTGACCAATTAAGCATAACCTGCGGCAGCACATCATTTGATTATATTAGTAGTGACCCTAATCAAACTGTGTGTCATTGGAAGCCAGGCTTAGCAGGGATTGACGTGGATGTTCCCATATATGCATGGGTCTTGACGCAGCCGGTAGCTCCTCTACATATAATACAAGATTTTCATTACAATAAACCATATCCTTCACCCAACGCTTAGTCATAGGAGCCAACGCACTTTCCTAGTGCAGCGCGACTTGGTGCTTGGCCAATAACAGCACAGCGCACATACATTTTCCAATCGCACCCTTTAAGTGAGGTACATGGCATAGCAAACATACTGACGGAACACACTGCAATACAATCCCAGTCATTTCCTGTAGGTATTGCAATACCCCTTCCCAGAACAACAGCACTCTTCTGCACCCACACGCCAAATGTAAGAAGTCAGCTTCCGGCTGTCCACATCTTTTACAGTTACTAGTTTCTCTAAGGCCTCATCTCTGTAGTTTAACAGGCGTGTGGTAGACTTGGTGAATGTATTTGCAATGTATGATGCACAAGTTACCCTTAGGTGTGAGGGCACCGGTCAGCTTGTAAATATGGTTTATATATTTGAAATGGGTGTGCTGCCAGTCCCCCCCCCACTTGCACCAGCGCCACAGGGCTGTTGTACAAAAGTACTATCCAACCCAGGAACAGTGGCAGGAATCCCATGCGGCGCCGTACATGGAACATGTCACTCCACTCAATGGAGTCAAATGTTTTTGCCGCGTCAGGAGGACCTCGGCGGCTGGCAGTTCAGGGTTCATTACATGGAACTTGGCAAAGATAGTTCTCAAATTATTAGACGTGGAGCGCTCCGGGATAAATCCCGATTGGTCCGGGCACGAGGGGCTGAAGCTTGGTAGCTAATATTTTCTCCAGTATCTTAGCGTCCAAGTTTATCAGAGACAACGGCCTATATGATTCGCAACTGTCCGGGGCCTTTTCTTTTTTTAACAGCGTAATTATCAGGACCTCGCGGAGGGACGGTGGAAGTACACCAGTTTCATGTGCCTCTGCATACATTTCAAGCAGATAAGGCGCAAGCAGATCGATGTGTTCTTGATAGAATCCAGTTGTAAGCCCGTCTGGCCCCGGCGCCTTTTGGTTGGGCAACGTCCATACCACCGCCTTTATATCCGCTTCATCTATGGGTTGGCAAAGATTGACGGTGGCCACCCGACAGCCACGCACAGGCAATGCCGGATAGATAGGCGTCCGCGTCCGTCGCACTCCCCCGTGCTGTGTGTAAATCAGAGTAAAATCTGCGGAATTGTTCCACTATCGCCTCGGGCCGTAATGCTCCGTGCCCTGCTTGTCTGTGAGCTTAGTTATGTGGTGATAGTCCTCACAAATTCTTATTATAGTGACCAAATTTCTGCCTGGGCGCCCTCCCTCCCCATAGGCTCGCGCCACATGTCTGCGTGCAATGTAGCGGATCTCCGATTCTGCCAGTGAGTCGTATTTCCTTTTTTGTTCATGTATACGGGCTAGGATTTCAGGACGGGGATTGTCTGTGTATTACCGTTCTCAACCTGTTAGTTAGTGCTTGGCCTGTGTTAGTTGGCCTCGAACATCTCTAAGAATATCCGCTGTGGTGCTGATTCAAACCCCTCTAATAGTCACTTTGAAAGCTTCCCACAGTGTGGATGCTCTGTCCACCGTACCCGTGTCTACAGCAAAATATTGTTTGATGGCTTCCCTGACAGTATTATTATACAGCTTATCCAAAAGAGCATGCGCACGGAAGCGCCATATGTATGGGCAATGTACATTAGTTGCATGTTTAAAGGCGAGCAGCACCGGATTATGATCCGACAATGTGCGTGGGTGGATCGTGACATCCGTAACCCAGTCATTGGCCCTCTCACTGAGTAGCCAGTAGTCCAATCAGGACCAGCTATTGTGTGCAGGTGTAGAATGCATACCCTCCTTAGCTGTACTGTTAAATAGGATTTTAGGACCCTAGTGTAATTTTCCCGATTATGCCCTTATAAAGGTATAAATCACCTTGCCCTAATATAGCCATAGAAATCATAACCATATTTAAACATAGCCCATAAAATCCAAATACAGACATGGATACTTCCACTAGTTCCTAAAAGCCACAACGATTTCTTGGAAAGACTCGCCTTCAGCAGTCAGGAACTTCCCCTTGCTTGAATATTGATCTATCTAAGAACTCATGGAGTTTTCAAAGAACTGCCATTCTTTGATGACGTTATTATGTCCATGTGAGAAGTTGGCCTGGTAGGGGATGTTTCCAATTCTGGAACCACCTACTACCTGACCAAACAATCCCTTATGGTGTCTGGTTGTAAGTCAACCTTATTAGACAAGCTATCCTAGGGGTAGCATGGACTAAGCAGCCTAAAGGCTTAACTTAAGAGGTCGTGTTAAGCGAGCTGTTTTACCACATACAATCCTGTAATACCAAATGAAAGGACACCACACAAGTATATATTATAAAAATATATGTGTTTATTACTAAAAACAATCCCCAGTATTCTTTATGAATAAAGGGGCACAAGCGTTAAATCAAAAGCACTGTTTAAACATACAAAGTTGCACAATTATGGATGAGGGCAGGGGGCCACTCAAACCATATACTAAACAAGTGGTATAAGAGATGCCACTCGAGCAGTGGTTAGGCCTAGGGCCTAGGGAATCGCTGGGAGCAGTCAGGACAAGCAATGCTGAAGTCGGGAATGGCCCTCGGGATTCGGGAGATGTGCGGAAAGCGCACGCACGCACCAATGTTAACCAATGGTGCGTAAAAGTTGTAAAGTTAAAGGACACTTCCGCTGAACCTAGAGGAACAAAACTTAACACACAGACCCTAGAGGTGTGCACCAGTGTGGGAACACCGGCGGAGCAAAGTTACCTCACCCACAGGAAGTGGGTGCACAGGGTCGAAGTGGCGTCGGGTTCTGACTCGCAGGCTCTTGGTGCTTGAAGCTGAAAGGGCTGCAGGCGGGTTAAAGATGAAGTGTCCGGTGGAGTCCAAGGGTGGACTCAAGTTGTAGAGTACCTGAAAGCAGAGGGGACAGAGTCTGGGTCACTCAGCAGTGACCAGGGTGGAACCAGGACAGAACCAGGCAATGTCGGGCGCAATCAGGTGGTCGTCGAGGAGCTTCTCTCCGCTGTCACGTGGGCTCTGGGGCATCTGCGACGTCCAGGAGCAGGTCACGATCTGTCCCACGCAGGCTCTCACCGTCGGTGCAGTCGGCTTCAAGTTTGGAGCAAACAAGCCTTGGCAAGAGCAATCCACGCGGGATCGGAAGATTGCTTCTCACTCGGACCAGGAAGGTCAGAGTCGGGGCTCCTTTTCAGGGGAGCTGGTGTGGATCTGGAGCAACCAGATTCACGAGTCTTCTTAGTTAGTTCATTGGCACAGGGACCACTAGCCAGCTGGCAAGTGACCGGGCCAACGCGTTGAGCCAAACAGAGCCAAAGGGCCCCACGCAGCACTCGTCGAGTGTGGAGGGCTGAACTTCGGCTCAGGAGCAGCTCAGGGTGGGGGCTTCTCAAACCCCGGTGCACAGCTTCGAGGATCACTCGTGGGCTGCACGGTCAGCGTCTCGTGGTCAATTCAAGATGGCGTGCCCCACGCTTCCGGTCGCCTCCACGGGTCTCAGCTTTGCAGGGACTGTGGATCGGGCTGTTAGAAGGCAGGCAGGCTTGATCTCGTCGATCTCAGTCGCTCGAGTTCCGGCGGGAACTGCAACTAAGTAGACATCGAGGGCTGGATGGTGCCTGCTGCTGCAGGGTGGTCACTCCTTGACCACAAGGGAGATTCTTCGGGCTTCCACGTTGAGATGGAGGGCGAAGGGTCCAGAATTTCGTTTCAAATGTTTCTTCCAGGAAATCTGATGTGCATTGGCACTGCTCCCACTCTTATTCGAATCTGGGGGGCGTGATTACCTGCTAGGTCCCCTCCTATGGGTGGGACCCAGGAAGTGGGTGGATACACCCCCTTCCTTTGATCCAGGCCGCCCTGGCACGAGGGCTGGAGTGCCCCAGAACCGGTTTGGCCGGATTATGCAAGGGGCAGCCTTGTGCGCCCCAAGCAGTGTCTGGTTTCTTTCAAACCTCCCTGCTACAATACACTATCGCCTGTCTGGAGGGCGGTGACACCCTCCTGTGACAGGAAACCCTTTGTCCAGGACCCATTTGGTCGAGTTTCGGTCAACTGCAGGGGTCCAGACATTTGTCTGTGGCAGAGGCATCCATTTTGTGGATCTTAAGGTCTTTGGAGAAATCAACCGCATTAAAGTAAAGTAACATGTCTTACCCCTCTAGAGGGGTGGAATGCCATCCCCGTCGCCAGAACTGGCGAGGGGATGGTATTCCAAATCGTATGACACCTTACACGACATGTTTTGATAAAGCCAAACCAAAGTTGCTATATAACCGCGAGGATTATAAGGCACTTAAGAGTATATGGTATGGCATTATTCTGAAACAGCTTAGGGAGTTGTTCCCGACAGCTGCAGACAGGCTCAGCTCATGCTAGAGCTCCATCTCACATGAAACCACGCACTCTGCCTCCAGGATTGATGAGGCCTTCCATAGGAGTGGCTCACAGGTTAATATGTGTCCAGATATAGGTTTAGATATAGGTATACTATACCTAAGCAAGGGGTGATTACACCACCTTACCCCAGCTGAGTGATCAGCCAGTTGTGTCAATTTAAGAACCAGCCAGGGGTGGCAAAAGATATGCTGCAGCCCCTGGTAGGCCTTGGCGGCTCCTATGCCCTGGGCACCTATAGTGCATTATACAGGGGCTGACAAGAAGTCCATTTCCAATTGTGGTATGTACCTAGGGTACATGGAATCCATTTTACAGAGAGAGCAGATGGCCTGGGGCCCTGATTAGCAGGGAACCAGGTCAACTAAGTCAAAAAACCAGCTAAACACAGGCAAAAAATCCGGGGTAACCATAGTCAGGTAGCCACCTTCCTACATAACCCCCCCCAAACGAAAGGAGATAAGGCTATCCTTTGCCAGGTAAGCCTATATTGCCTGAGTGGCCATATAAGGAAGTATCTGCACTAGCATGGGTACCCCCTGTCTCATGGTCCACTAAGCAGTCCCTCACCCTTTGGGTATTAGAGGGTCTCCACCATAGGGAATCACTACCTTGGGTGTGTTTATGCAAAGTTAAAGGCTGGTTTGGATATGGAGTATTGAAGTGAGGCTCTACTAAGTTAGGGCTTGGCTTCCTCCAATTATCTTCCACCATGTGTGCCTTTCTTTCTTTAACTGAGTTGCACTGTGCTCTCAGGGTCAACCTCTGGCTACCTAAAGCTGGAGGCTGGGTCCCTCTGTTTGGCTTGCTGGAGGGACAGTTCAGGTTTGGGCCCTTTGGGTCCCAGGTTTGGCTGTGCCCAACAGAATCCATCTGTGGGAGGTCCCTAACTGTTTTTAAGGGGGCTCCCTCAGGAGTTTTTAAAGTTTTCACCTCACTAGGGCTACTAGTTTTGGTGCCCCTAATCTGTTGATGGGGGTGCTTTATTTGACAGGGGGCCCTCTGGGTCTCACTGTCCTTCTTGTCCTCTGCAGCCCTGGGCTGGCTAAGGCAAGGGAGAGAGGGGCAGGTTACCTGCTCCAGACTGGGTCCCACCTGAGAAGGGTCCACCCCCATCAGAGGCTCTGTCAGGCCAGGCCTAACAACCTCTGGGGCAGTTCCTTCATCAGGGGTAAGATCAGTTCCCTGAGGAGGCTGATCCTGTCCTAAAGTCTGGTGAGGGGGAGATTTCTCTTCCTCCTCCATGCTCTCAGTTTGTGTGGAGTTATCCATCATTTCAGGTTTCACAACACACATGTCAGTTTGAGTTTGGGCTGTGGCCATCACAGCCCCACCAACCTTTTCAGGAGGAGACTCAGTTTGGGTTTCTGCTGTTATCATAACAGCTTTGCTATTCTGTTCAGGAAGAGCTTTTGCTAAAGATGGGGCAGAGAGTTTCTCAGCCCTACCAACCTTTTCAGGAAGGACATCTTGAATTGGGGCTGTAGCCATTACAGCCCCACTAACCTTTCCATTGGAATTCACCATTCTAGAATGGGTTTCCTGTTCAACCTCAGCCCAGGCTGAGATCTCCAAATCATTACTGTGAGAAGTTGGCCTGGTAGGGGATGTTTCCAATTCTGGAACCACCTACTACCTGACCAAACAATCCCTTATGGTGTCTGGTTGTAAGTCAACCTTATTAGACAAGCTATCCTAGGGGTAGCATGGACTAAGCAGCCTAAAGGCTTAACTTAAGAGGTCGTGTTAAGCGAGCTGTTTTACCACATACAATCCTGTAATACCAAATGAAAGGACACCACACAAGTATATATTATAAAAATATATGTGTTTATTACTAAAAACAATCCCCAGTATTCTTTATGAATAAAGGGGCACAAGCGTTAAATCAAAAGCACTGTTTAAACATACAAGTTGCACAATTATGGATGAGGGCGGGTGGCCACTCAAACCATATACTAAACAAGTGGTATAAGAGATGCCACTCGAGCAGTGGTTAGGCCTAGGGCCTAGGGAATCGCTGGGAGCAGTCAGGACAAGCAATGCTGAAGTCGGGAATGGCCCTCGGGATTCGGGAGATGTGCGGAAAGCGCACGCATGCACCAATGTTAACCAATGGTGCGTAAAAGTCAAAGAGTTAAAGTTTAAGGACACTTCCGCTGAACCTAGAGGAACAAAACTTAACACACAGACCCTAGAGGTGTGCACCAGTGTGGGAACACCGGCGGAGCAAAGTTACCTCACCCACAGGAAGTGGGTGCACAGGGTCGAAGTGGCGTCGGGTTTTGACACGCAGGCTCTTGGTGCTTGGAGCTGAAAGGGCTGCAGGCGGGTTAAAGATGAAGTGTCCGGTGGAGTCCAAGGGTGGACTCAAGTTGTAGAGTACCTGAAAGCAGAGGGGACAGAGTCTGGGTCACTCAGCAGTGACCAGGGTGGAACCAGGACGGAACCAGGCAATGTCGGGCGCAATCAGGTGGTCGTCGAGGAGCTTCTCTCCGCTGTCACGTGGGCTCTGGGGCATCTGCGACGTCCAGGAGCAGGTCACGATCTGTCCCACGCAGGCTCTCACCGTCGGTGCAGTCGGCTTCAAGTTTGGAGCAAACAAGCCTTGGCAAGAGCAATCCACGCGGGATCGGAAGATTGCTTCTCACTCGGACCAGGAAGGTCAGAGTCGGGGCTCCTTTTCAGGGGAGCTGGTGTGGATCTGGAGCAACCAGATTCACGAGTCTTCTTAGGTAGTTCGTCGGCACAGGGACCACAAGCCAGCTGGCAAGTGACCGGGCCAACGCGTTGAGCCAAATCGTGCCAAAGGGCCCCACGCAGCACTCGTCGAGTGTGGAGGGCTGAACTTCGGCTCAGGAGTAGCTCAGGGTGGGGGCTTCTCAAACCCCGGTGCACAGCTTCGAGGGTCACTCGTGGGCTGCACGGTCAGCGTCTCGTGGTCAATTCAAGATGGCGTGCCCCACGCTTCCGGTCGCCTCCACGGGTCTCAGCTTTGCAGGGACTGTGGATCGGGCTGTTAGAAGCTGGGCAGGCTTGATCTCGTCGATCTCAGTCGCTCGAGTTCCGGCGGGAACTGCAACTAAGTAGACGTCGAGGGCTGGATGGTGCCTGCTGCTGCAGGGTGGTCACTCCTTGACCACAAGGGAGATTCTTCGGGCTTCCACGTTGAAATGGAGGGCGAAGGGTCCAGAATATCGTTTCAAATGTTTCTTCCAGGAAATCTGATGTGCCTTGGCACTGCTCCCACTCTTATTCGAATCTGGTGGGTGTGATTACCTGCTAGGTCCCCTCCTATGGGTGGGACCCAGGAAGTGGGTGGATACACCCCCTTCCTTTGATCCAGGCCGCCCTGGCACGAGGGCTGGAGTGCCCCAGAACCGGTTTGGCCGGATTATGCAAGGGGCAGCCTTGTGCGCCCCAAGCAGTGCCTGGTTTCTTTCAAACCTCCCTGCTACAATACACTATCTCCT
Organism: Lissotriton helveticus; assembly: GCF_964261635.1. Lineage (NCBI taxonomy): Eukaryota > Metazoa > Chordata > Amphibia > Caudata > Salamandridae > Lissotriton > Lissotriton helveticus. Next base: position 38,355 of record NW_027611900.1, on the reverse strand, counting down.
GTCTGGAGGGCGGTGACACCCTCCTGTGACAGGAAACCCTTTGTCCAGGACCCCCTTGACTGAGTTTCGGTCAGCTCCAGGGGTCCAGACATTTGTCTGTGGCAGAGGCATCCATTTTGTGGATCTTAAGGTCTTTGGAGAAATCAACCGCATTAAAGTAAAGTAACATGTCTTACCCCTCTAGAGGGGTGGAATGCCATCCCCGTCACCAGAACTGGCGAGGGGATGGTATTCCAAAGCGTATGACACCTTACACGACATGTTTTGATAAAGCCAAACCAAAGTTGCTAAATAACCGCGAGGATTATAAGGCACTTAATAGTATATGGTATGGCATTATCCTGAAACAGCTTAGGGATTTGTTCCCGACGGCTGCAGACAGGCTCAGCTCATGCTAGAGCTCCATCTCACATAAAACCACGCACTCAGCCTCCAGGATTGATGAGGCCTTTCTATAGGAGTGGCTCACAGGTTTACATGTGTCCAGATATAGGTTTAGACATAGGTATACTATATCTAAGCAAGGGGTGTGTGCACCACCTTACCCCAGCTGAGTGATCAGCCAGTTGTGTCAATTTAAGAACCAGCCAGGGGTGGCAAAAGATATGCTGCAGCCCCTGGTAGGCCTTAGTGGCTCCTATGCCCTGTGCACCTATAGTGCATTCTACAGGGGCTGACAAGGAGTCCATTTCCAATTGGTATGTGCCTATAGCACATGTGTCATTAATTTAGTGAGAGAACAGCAGGCTGGGGGTCTGATCAGCAGGCCCACAGCCTCAGTAGTCGAAAACCAGTGAAGCAAAAAGCAAAAATTTGGGGTGACCATAGGATAGCAGACCCTACTCTCCTACACAACCCCCCCCCCAAACGCAGGGACCTTAAACTAACCTTGACCAGATAAGTCTTCATGTTCTAAGTGGAAGTACCTGGAGAGACCATCTGCATTACCATGGTCAGTCCCTGGGCGGTGCTCCACTGTAAAGTCCATCCCCTGTAGGGAAATGGACCACCTGAGCAGTTTGAGATTTTCACCCTTCATCTGATTAAGCCACAAGAGGGGCTTATGGTCTGTTTGCACCAGGAAGTGAGTTCCAAACAAGTAGGACCTCAACTTCTTTAATGCCCAAACCACAGCAAAGGCCTCCCTCTCAATGGCTGACCAACGTTTTTCTCTTGGGGTTAGCCTCCTGCTAATGAAAGCAATTGGCTGGTCTTGACCATCTTGATTAAGTTGTGAGAGTACAGCTCCCACCCCCAACTCAGAAGCATCTGTCTGAACAATGAACTGTTTGGAGTAGTCAGGACTCTTTAGGATAGGTGCAGAGCACATGGCCTTCTTCAGGTCTTCAAATGCCTTCTGACAGCTAACTGTCCACTGAACCTTTTTTGGCATCTTCTTGGATGTCAAGTCATTTAATGGTGTCACTATAGACCCATAGTTCTTCACAAACTTCCTGTAATACGCAGTCAGGCCCAAGAAGGCTCTGACTTGTGTCTGGGTAACTGGAGGAGCCCAGTCCTGTATGGCCTGGATTTTGCTCTCCAGTGGCTGAACCTGGCCTCCACCAACTAGGTGGCCCAGGTATACAACCTTACTCTGCCCTATCTGGCACTTAGTGGCCTTGATAGTTAGGCCTGCCTTTTGCAGGGCCTCCAAAACTCTCTTCAGGTGGATCAGGTGATCCTCCCAGGTGGAGCTAAAGACAGCAATATCATCCAGATAAGCTGCACAAAAGTCATCCAACCCAGTAAGGACTTGGTTCACCAACCTTTGGAAAGTGGCAGGTGCATTCTTCAAACCAAAGGGCATTACCACAAACTGATAATGTCCACTAGGGGTAGAGAATGCTGTCTTGGCCTTTGACTCCTCAGCTAGTCTGATTTGCCAGTAGCCAGCTGTCAGATCGAATGTTCTCAGAAACTTGGCAGAAGCCAATCTGTCAATGAGCTCATCTGCTCTTGGAATGGGGTGAGCATCTGTCCTAGTGACAGCATTGAGACCCCTGTAATCCACGCAAAACCTCATTTCTCTCTTACCATCTTGGGTATGAGGTTTTGGCACCAGGACTACTGGGCTGGCCCATGGGCTCTCTGATGGCTCAATCACTCCAAGCTCCAACATCTTTTGCACCTCAGCCTTGATGCAGTCTCTGACATGGTCAGGTTGCCTGTAGATCTTATTCTTGACAGGCAGACTGTCACCAGTGTCCACAACATGGGTACACCAGTCAGTCTGGCTGGGTGTGAGTGAAAACAAATGCCTGTGGGCCTGCAAAACTTGTCTGCAGTCCATCTGTTGCTGGTCAGTGAGGCTGCCTGCCAAGGCTACTCCATCAACTGAACCATCATCAGGGTTCTGAGAAAGCAGGTCTGAGAGAGGGTCACTCTCTTCCTCCTGTTCCCCATCTGTGGCCATGAGCAAGCTCATGTCCTCCCTGTCCACAAATGCTTTCAAGCGATTCACATGGATTACCCTGTGAGGGCTCCTGGGTGTTCCAAAGTCTACCAAGTAGGTGACTTCCCCTTTCTTCTCAATAATAGGATAGGGTCCACTCCATTTGTCTTGGAGTGCTGCTGGAGCCACTGGCTCCAGTACCCACACCTTCTGTCCTGGTTGGAACTCTACCAGCACAGCCTTTTGGTCATGCCAAGCTTTCTGCAATTCTTGGCTGGCCTCCAGGTTTTTGGATGCTCTTTCCATGTACTCAGCCATCCTGGAGCGGAGACCAAGTACATAGTCCACTATGTCTAGTTTGGGCTTTTTGAGAGGTAACTCCCATCCTTCCTTCACCAAACACAATGGACCTCTCACAGGGTGGCCAAACAAAAGTTCAAAAGGGCTGTAGCCAACCCCCTTCTGTGGGACCTCTCTGTAAGCAAAGAGCAGGCAGGGTAAAAGAATGTCCCATTTCCGCCTGGGCTTCTCTGGTAATCCTTTTATCATGCCTTTAAGGGTCTTGTTAAATCTCTCCACAAGCCCATTGCACTGTGGATGATATGGGGTGGTAAACTTATAGTTTACTCCACATTCCTTCCACATTGCTTTCAGATAGCTGGACATAAAATTCGTCCCTCTATCTGATAGTACCTCCTTAGGAAAGCCCACTCTTGAGAAAACTGCAATGAGGGCCTTTGCCACCACAGGTGCTGTGGTGGTCCTTAGGGGAATAGCCTCTGGGTACCTGGTGGCATGATCCACTACCACCAGTATGAATCTGTTCCCAGATGCTGTTTGGGGGTCCATTGGACCCACAATATCAATTCCAACTCTCTCAAAGGGGACCCCCACCACAGGTAGTGGTATTAGGGGGGCCTTTGTTGTGCCACCTGACTTACCACTGGCTTGGCAAGTGACACAGGAGCGACAAAACTCCTTGACATCCTCTGACATGTGAGGCCAGTGAAAGTGTGGAACAAGCCTGTCCCACGTCTTGTTCTGGCCTAAGTGTCCTGCAAGGGGAATATCATGGGCCAAGGTAAGGAGGAATCCCCTAAACTGCAGAGGTATCACCAACCTCCTGGTCATGCCAGGCTTGGGGGCTCTAGCCTCTGAGTAAAGGAGTCCCTCATCCCAATACACAGTATGGGTACCTTGGGCATCCCCAGCAGCCTCAGCAGCAGCCTGCTGTCTGAGGGGTTCAAGGGAAGGGCAATCTAATTGAGCCTGCCTCAGGTCTGCCCTTGAGGGTCCCCCTGTCCCCAGAAACTCAACCTGGTCAGGTTCAAGCTCCTCAGAGACAGTCTCCTCTTGGACTGCAGAATCAGTTTCCTCTGAAACCTGATCCTCAACCTGGGGCAAGGTGGAAGGCGAGGCCTTTCCTCTCTTGCTCCTTCTCTTGGGTTGTGGCTGGTCTATTGTCTCAAGATCCACCACTGGTTCAGGAAGGCACTTCTTAGCCTGAGCCCTTGTCATGGCAAGGACATGCTCTGAAATCCCTAGCATTTCTGCATGAGTCCTGTACTCCACTTCTGACCATGCTGAGCTTTCAAGGTCATTGCCTAACAGACAGTCTACTGGTAGGTCTGCACTCACCACAACTTTCTTTAGGCCATCAACCCCTCCCCAGGAGAAGTTCACAACTGCCACACTATGGGAGGTAGTGGAGTTGCTTGCATTGGTTACTAGGTAGCTCTCTCCTAGTACAATCTGTCCAGGGTCCACAAAGCCAGGGGTCACCATGGTGACACTAGCACATGTGTCCCTGTAAGCTTGAGCCAGTTTCTCATTTATTAAGGGAGTCTGCCTGTATTTGCCCAGGTTAGTGGGGCTTACTGCAGTGGGCAACTCAATGTCCACATCATACAGGAGAACTGCCTGTGTAGGGATTCTGACTAGGCCAGATCCTACTTCAATACCCAGGGTCAACCCAGCTACACCCTTGGACTGTGTTCCACCACTGCTTACTGTACTTGGGGTTGCAGTTGCTTTAGGAGCTGTAGTGGTGGGAACTGGATTTGCCTTGGTGCACTCACTGCCCCAGTGTGAAACTGATTTGCAGGTATTACACCAAGGTGTCTTTGGACCTTTGTTCTTCTTCTTCTTGTTACCATTTTGGGAACCACCCTCCTTACTATTAGTTTGGGGGCCTGAAGACTTCTGGTCTTTTTCTTTATCTTTCTGATTTTGATTACCACCCTTCTGGTCTGTTTTCTTCTGGTCACCACCTTGGTTCTGGGGTTTCTGCTTAATCCTTGTTCTGACCCATTTGTCTGCCTTCTTTCCCAATTCTTGGGGAGAGGTCAGATCAGAGTCAATAAGGTATTGATGCAACAGCTGGTTTGTACAGTTATTAAGGATCTGTTCTCTCATCATAAGATTGTACAATCCTGTATAGTCTGAAACTTTACTTCCCTGCAACCAACCCTCCAAAGCCTTAGTGGCACACTCAACGAAATCAGTCCAGTCTTGAGTCTGTGCTTTCTGGGTGTCTCTGAACAACAACCTGTATTGCTCAGTGGTTAGGCCATACCCTTCAATGAGAGCACTCTTCAAAACAGAGTAGTTTTTGGCATCCTCAGGTCGAACTGTGAGGAGCCTGTCCCTCCCTTTCTCAGAAAAGGAGTACCACAAAATTGCAGCCCACTGATTCTCAGGAACCTGCTGTACCATGCAGGCTCTCTCAAGAGCAGTCATCCATTTGTGGATGTCATCCCCTTCTTTAAAGGGGGGCACAATTTTGGTCAGGTTTCTATTGTCATAGGCCCTGTCTTTTTCTCTTGGAAAATTGCTGCCACCAGTGACATCTAAGCCACTTAATTTCTGCTCTCTTGCCAAGGCAAGTCTAGCTTGAGCCAAGGCTACCTCCTCCCTTTCTATCTGGAGTTTGACAGCCCTCATTCTGGCCCTATGCTCTAGCTTTTGAGAAGCATTCATGCCTCTCTGTGATTCTCTGGAGGCACTAGAAATATGAGAGTCCCCTGAGGGGGATCTCACTCTTCTGTTGCCTGGGAGAATAACATGTTGGGTTCTGGGGAGGTGCTGGCCCTCTCCATTCCCCAGTAGGTCCAAGTTGGCCTGGCTAAGCCTACCAACTGGAACCTGGCTACCCTGATCCTGTACTTCTAAGTCCTCAACCTCTGAGTCCTCATCCAAGTCATCATCATCCTCCTCTTCAGGGGGATCAACTGCAGGGGGGTTCCCTCCAGTTCCTGTGTCTAGGGAAGCTGCTTTTGCCTTCTCTAAGTCATCCTGTTCTAGGATTTCTACCAGGATTAGGCAGGTGGGGCTTCTGCCCCTTTTTAACCCTCTTGCTTTGCACAAGGCAATCAAGTCTCTGCGGGTTAGTTTGTCATATCCAAAAGTTGCCTGGGTAGGGTCAACTGTCACAGGACTAGACCCTGAGGCCTTTCCTGTGTCAGACATGGTTACTAGTGAGGTGTAAGTGGTGCACTTACCTACACTAAGTGTTTTCCTACTGGACCTTGCTAGTGAGTTGTAGTCAGGGGTGTGCTACTCCCTTCAACCTACAACTACTAAGTTCAGTAGAACTTAATATGCTAAGCTTTTGATTTTATATGTACCTAGAGGTACTTGATGTGATCTTTCAATTTGATATAAAGATTGCAATGGTAAAACAACAGCAAGCTCAAATCCGCACCGCTGCTCACCAATGTGAGAAGTTGGCCTGGTAGGGGATGTTTCCAATTCTGGAACCACCTACTACCTGACCAAACAATCCCTTATGGTGTCTGGTTGTAAGTCAACCTTATTAGACAAGCTATCCTAGGGGTAGCATGGACTAAGCAGCCTAAAGGCTTAACTTAAGAGGTCGTGTTAAGCGAGCTGTTTTACCACATACAATCCTGTAATACCAAATGAAAGGACACCACACAAGTATATATTATAAAAATATATGTGTTTATTACTAAAAACAATCCCCAGTATTCTTTATGAATAAAGGGGCACAAGCGTTAAATCAAAAGCACTGTTTAAACATACAAGTTGCACAATTATGGATGAGGGCGGGTGGCCACTCAAACCATATACTAAACAAGTGGTATAAGAGATGCCACTCGAGCAGTGGTTAGGCCTAGGGCCTAGGGAATCGCTGGGAGCAGTCAGGACAAGCAATGCTGAAGTCGGGAATGGCCCTCGGGATTCGGGAGATGTGCGGAAAGCGCACGCATGCACCAATGTTAACCAATGGTGCGTAAAAGTCAAAGAGTTAAAGTTTAAGGACACTTCCGCTGAACCTAGAGGAACAAAACTTAACACACAGACCCTAGAGGTGTGCACCAGTGTGGGAACACCGGCGGAGCAAAGTTACCTCACCCACAGGAAGTGGGTGCACAGGGTCGAAGTGGCGTCGGGTTTTGACACGCAGGCTCTTGGTGCTTGGAGCTGAAAGGGCTGCAGGCGGGTTAAAGATGAAGTGTCCGGTGGAGTCCAAGGGTGGACTCAAGTTGTAGAGTACCTGAAAGCAGAGGGGACAGAGTCTGGGTCACTCAGCAGTGACCAGGGTGGAACCAGGACGGAACCAGGCAATGTCGGGCGCAATCAGGTGGTCGTCGAGGAGCTTCTCTCCGCTGTCACGTGGGCTCTGGGGCATCTGCGACGTCCAGGAGCAGGTCACGATCTGTCCCACGCAGGCTCTCACCGTCGGTGCAGTCGGCTTCAAGTTTGGAGCAAACAAGCCTTGGCAAGAGCAATCCACGCGGAATCGGAAGATTGCTTCTCACTCGGACCAGGAAGGTCAGAGTCGGGGCTCCTTTTCAGGGGAGCTGGTGTGGATCTGGAGCAACCAGATTCACGAGTCTTCTTAGGTAGTTCGTCGGCACAGGGACCACAAGCCAGCTGGCAAGTGACCGGGCCAACGCGTTGAGCCAAATCGTGCCAAAGGGCCCCACGCAGCACTCGTCGAGTGTGGAGGGCTGAACTTCGGCTCAGGAGTAGCTCAGGGTGGGGGCTTCTCAAACCCCGGTGCACAGCTTCGAGGGTCACTCGTGGGCTGCACGGTCAGCGTCTCGTGGTCAATTCAAGATGGCGTGCCCCACGCTTCCGGTCGCCTCCACGGGTCTCAGCTTTGCAGGGACTGTGGATCGGGCTGTTAGAAGCTGGGCAGGCTTGATCTCGTCAATCTCAGTCGCTCGAGTTCCGGCGGGAACTGCAACTAAGTAGACGTCGAGGGCTGGATGGTGCCTGCTGCTGCAGGGTGGTCACTCCTTGACCACAAGGGAGATTCTTCGGGCTTCCACGTTGAAATGGAGGGCGAAGGGTCCAGAATATCGTTTCAAATGTTTCTTCCAGGAAATCTGATGTGCCTTGGCACTGCTCCCACTCTTATTCGAATCTGGTGGGCGTGATTACCTGCTAGGTCCCCTCCTATGGGTGGGACCCAGGAAGTGGGTGGATACACCCCCTTCCTTTGATCCAGGCCGCCCTGGCACGAGGGCTGGAGTGCCCCAGAACCGGTTTGGCCGGATTATGCAAGGGGCAGCCTTGTGCGCCCCAAGCAGTGTCTGGTTTCTTTCAAACCTCCCTGCTACAATACACTATCTCCTGTCTGGAGGGCGGTGACACCCTCCTGTGACAGGAAACCCTTTGTCCAGGACCCCCTTGACTGAGTTTCGGTCAGCTCCAGGGGTCCAGACATTTGTCTGTGGCAGAGGCATCCATTTTGTGGATCTTAAGGTCTTTGGAGAAATCAACCGCATTAAAGTAAAGTAACATGTCTTACCCCTCTAGAGGGGTGGAATGCCATCCCCGTCGCCAGAACTGGCGAGGGGATGGTATTCCAAAGCGTATGACACCTTACACGACATGTTTTGATAAAGCCAAACCAAAGTTGCTAAATAACCGCAAGGATTATAAGGCACTTAAGAGTATATGGTATGGCATTATCCTGAAACAGCTTAGGGAGTTGTTCCCGACAGCTGCAGACAGGCTCAGCTCATGCTAGAGCTCCATCTCACATGAAACCACGCACTCTGCCTCCAGGATTGATGAGGCCTTCCATAGGAGTGGCTCACAGGTTAATATGTGTCCAGATATAGGTTTAGATATAGGTATACTATACCTAAGCAAGGGGTGATTACACCACCTTACCCCAGCTGAGTGATCAGCCAGTTGTGTCAATTTAAGAACCAGCCAGGGGTGGCAAAAGATATGCTGCAGCCCCTGGTAGGCCTTGGTGGCTCCTATGCCCTGGGCACCTATAGTGCATTATACAGGGGCTGACAAGAAGTCCATTTCCAATTGTGGTATGTACCTAGGGTACATGGAATCCATTTTACAGAGAGAGCAGATGGCCTGGGGCCCTGATTAGCAGTGAACCAGGTCAACTAAGTCAAAAAACCAGCTAAACACAGGCAAAAAATCCGGGGTAACCATAGTCAGGTAGCCACCTTCCTACAGTCCAACCTTACGTCAAACTCGGCACTTTCAAGGTATAAATATACCCACACTTGCCGAGGCAAACACACGGTGGTGCGGAGCAGTTCGACTATCTACTTGCCCGACACAGCTTGCTACAGCAAGTGCCGAAGGAAGCCGACCCTCCAGCTGACGCACTGAGAGAGACGCTGTCTTTTCTCTTGCAGGGAAATCCAGCTCCAGTGTTTCCAAGCTCCCCTTGCGGGGTGTTGGGAAATCGAGTCCCGAGACAGAGAGATACCAGACCTCCGTCCTTCTAAAACCAAGGTACGGAGCTGATTAGACCCTAAGAGAAATCTTGGATAGATTCTTGGCAAAAGATACTAAAACCCATGCTACACAATACTTACTTCTTCCCTAGTACTAGACTTAGGTTGGGTACATCGGGGTAGGCGTCCTCAGTGGACATACTCCGATGCATCTTCTGCAGGAGGGCGATCTGTACGCTGTGGTGGTCTAAGTAGACGAACAAATGTTTGATTTTTTGGGGAGTATTAAGCCCTCTGACATGCCATGTCACAATTATATTTCTCACCCATAGTCATCATGAGGCGTTAAGTGTAATTGTGTCGGTGTCCTGCTGCCAAGGTCAAAGAATGCGATCAATGTGAGTTCAAGCGTCTCTGGTAATTCAATCACATTAATAAACGCAGCTTTTGAACCTTGCCATTCGCCTCCCCCACCCACTTCAGCAGCCCCAAATTGCTAAAGCCATCCCACAAACAAACTCTAGAACCCCCCTTCCTACTCTTCAAACAAACCCCATTAGAAACAAGAAGATAATGTGGTACACCCATGGAGGCGTGAGACACCCGCCGGAAACCCCTGTGACATAGTCACATGGGGGGTCGCTTAATCATCTAAGTTCAACCTCGCAGCCCTCTGACCTCTGTGAAGAAACCACTTATCAAAAATGCAGACCACAGCACCAAGAAAAGCTCTACATCATGCGCATGTACATTTATTTATTTATTGGGCTTATAAAGCGCGACAGCTACCCGAAAGGGTTTCCCGGGCTGAGAAATAGCAACAAGCAGTAGGTACGGAAAGAAACGCAGTTATTGATTAAAAAGCCAGGTTACATTTCAGGAACCATACGTCATGACGTGTGTTCGTGACGTTTACTTATCTGTGTCCATGCAGCTCGTCATCGGCTGAAGACAAGCTGCAATGTTCCAGTACTGTCCAAGGGTCGAGGGGGGTTTGTCAATCATTCAACATCTGAAGTGTGTCCTTGCTCCTACTACGTGCCCCTCGTTGATTTTCTACGCTGTACTGGAGCGCCCTTCAGCTGCAAAAATGTAAGGATGTCCTTAGGGTCATTTTAGATCTTGTTTTTTTTCCCCATCAGTGATCCGAAGCCGTGCTGGGTAGAGCATCGCGTATTGAATATTCTGGTCCCTCTGTGATTTCTTGACTGCTAAAAACATTTTCTGCGCCTCTTGGACTTTTTGCATGAAATCCGGGTATATGGAAATGTTCATCCATCATGTGTTAAGGTTTCCAGCTCCCTGGCTTTTCGAAGCGCTGCATCCCGATCTCTATAGTTCAAAAGTTTTGCAATGATCGGACGCGGTCTTGCCCCCGGCAGAGACGGCGGGGCAAGTGATCTGTGTGCCCTTTCAATGATGAAGACATCCGAGAACGTGTCTTTGCCAAAAAGGGTCACTGGTAAATTTTCAAAGTAGCGCTCCATGTTTCCAGTGTTTGTTGTTTCCGCTTCACCCATGACGCGTAAGTTGTTATGGCGGGATCTCACCTCTAAATCTTCTGATTTCGCCATGATAGCAGCCAGTGCTTTCTCGGCCTTTTCTTGTTTTGTTTCCATTTGGCGTTGTGCGTCTTCTGAATCCGATATCCGTCTTTCCGCCATATCTATCCTCTCCGCGAGCCGTTTCGACATACGATCCACTCTATAGGTCAAGGTATCGATCTTCCCATCTATATTAGTCAGCGTGGCTTGGATCTTCCTGAACATTGACTAAAAAGCCACTGACACAGCAGGGTACGCGTCCCCCATAGGCGCTTGAGTGGAGGATTGTTCTGCTATGCCTGAATCTGTTGTTTTTTTGGCTTGATCAAAATTTATTTTTGGCTGAGATTTATCCGGTTTCCCCATTGTGCGCCTGTCGGAGGCCGTGCCGGTGTGTCGCGTCTCGTGGGACCAAGGTACTATCACCGTGTGAGTGGCGTGGGTAGTACCAGGCGCAACGAACTCCGCACCACCGCTCCTGCAACTTCTCCTCTGCAGCTGTGAAGAACAATAGGCCCCCAGTCAGCCCGTGTGTAGTGGGCCAGGCTCTGTGGTGCTCGGCCGCCCTAGATCAAACTTGGCGCTATCCATGTTCAATGAGTGGAGGCACACCAAGAATTCAGAGCAGTGGTATGCCTGCGTCAGGAGGTGCATGATGGTCCCCAGACAACACACTCAGACAATTCCACCCTCCCGAGCAGTGATTGTGGACCTCCGTAATGTACAGCTTCAGATGCAGGTGGGGAGCCAGGTGGGAATTTCTCTGTAGCTCGATATAGAGTCAAGTGGGGATTCCTCTGTAGCCCGGTGCAGAACCTCCCTCTGTGCGCATCTCAGTTGTTATCGCTGCTAGAGCACGGTCTTTGAGAGTGCTTAAATCTCGCAGCCCATTCCCGGGCACGGCTGTCTCCTCCCCTGTGTGGAACCTCAGTCAGGGGGGAGTCACTGATTAAAAACTGACTGCACTCACCCTTCAGCGCTCAAAGGATTCTCAGGCGTGTGCGAGCTCCCAATGCGGCATGGGACGTCGGCGCATCTGTTACTTGGGGCGGTCTGACCACCGCAGCAGGGCTATCGCGTGTTCTCCCGAGTCCCTGCCCGCACACACGCCGCGCAGCTGCAACTTTCCCATATGTCACTGATGCGTGTACGTACGACCCACTCCAGCGCAGCAGCAGCAGCTGGTTTGTTCAGATCTGCAGCACGTGCTCCCGCTAATGCCATCTCCTCTGCCCTGAGGACTCGTTGCAGCTGCCTAGATATTTAGGATAGTGATATCCCGTCTGTCAAGTATCACCCTGAGTAGGACATATCGGCTGTTCACGTCGGCTTTCATGTACTGCAGATAAACAGCGTCCCAAAAGCCACCCATATCAATACACCCCTGGCATTAGTAAAATAGGATGAGTGAAATATCTGGCCTCTTCATTTTTTTTTTTTTGTCAACCTATTGGCTCCCACGTCATCCAGGTGGGTTTCTTGCAAGCAGGACACTCAGACGTGGTGTCGCTTAAGAAACGTGAGTACTCTGTTACCTTTTGTACCCAATCCACTTACATCTTAACTAAGGAACTTAACCTCCATTGTCATAGCGATATCTATCTTGGTGTTGTTCCAGTCACCAGCTGTGCACTCCATCCACATTCCACATGTGCTGCATATAACAACTACTAAAAAACAAACCAAACTGTGCCATGCTCCCTCCACCCCCCAAGGACCAGTAACGTGCAACAGCGCTATCGTCAATGCCCTCCCCATGCTTGTTCCAGGATGTGCGCTGCTTCCCTCGCAGCCCAACAGGGGCCACTGAACTTCCCAAATTAACCAGCCTCACGACCTAGCCCGCCCATCACTATACCTACAAAATGCCCATCAAGGGAAGTGTAGTCCAGCGGGGGTCCCCAATAAGGTTGCAGTACTCTCAGTGTTACATTTGGATTGTCGTTTCCCCTCTTGCCACGCCAGGCACCTCCGTCCCCCCCTTCCTCCCCCCCAACCAGGCTGTTCACACTCATTCTGCCCCTCCCCCACCACCCCAGTAGTAAATGGGTGGCCCACATGCACTTCATTCTTTAATTCTTATAAATGTCAGAGCAGCCAACAGCGCCCGTGTGAATGTCCCCTTTTTCATGTAGCTTCTGTCGCCGGAGCTGCTTCCAGGATGGTTTCAAGGACTATGTACGTCGCCGGGTTCATTGTTTCCGGGGTATCCTCTGTGTCATGCCCAGATTCAGTGTTCGGTGAGGAGGAGGCACCCAGCTTGATGGTTTTCAGATTCATGGTGCCGTCCTCGCCCACCGTAATTCTCTGTTCATCTGGTTGATCCCAGTCCGCGGACTGTCCCGGGGGCCTTTTATTTCGAATTCTTCCATCAGACCAAGTGCCCCACCCCGTCCTTTGTTACACTGTTCTTCGGGGGGGGGGGGGGGGAGGCGCGGCGCGCATCTCAAAGAAATAGGCCCTGCCTTGTGCAATTACCTTCAGTTTGGCTGGATATAGCAGCATGTACTGCAGTTGCATATCACAGAGCTTCCGTTTTACTGCCAGAAAGGTTTTCCGCTGCTTCTGCACCTACTTGGTATACTCCGGTAATGTGACTATTTTACTGTTTTCATAGCAGAGATTCTAAGTCTCTCTTGCAGCCCAGAGGATACAGTCTCTATCTGATTAGATCAATATTTTGGTGATTATTGCCTGGGGGGATACTAGGGGGGGGGGTGAAGGCACCAAGGCTCTGTGTTCCCTGTCCGCTGCAAAGAGTTCGGATAAGCCCCACGGATGCAACTGGGTGTGTATCCATCGCTCCAGGAATTGATTTTTCCTGTCCTCCTCAATTTGTTCAGGGAACCCTAGGACTCTTATGTTCCTGTGCCTTGCGCGCCTCTCCGCAACTTTGGCCTGGCACTCAAGGGCCCTTGTGACTGGACGTCTGGGCCACGTGCTGCTTGAATGCTGCCACCTCTCCTTTTAAGTCCACTATATCTCCTCCGCCGTGGATACTTTACCTGCTACTTTAGGTAAATCGGCTCTCAATATGTTCACATCAATAGACACAGTCTCAATTTGACTTTCCAGGAGCTTCCTGGAACCCTGGATAGCCGCCATGATGGTTTGCAAGTTGCGCCATCTTCCCCCTCATTACCAGTGCCGGTTTGTCTTGTTATTCTTTGCGGGGGTGTCGAGGGGTAGTATACTGTGTGATTGTGTTGGCCCTAGCAAAGCAGCCCATATTGTCCTTGTCCATCGTGTGCACACCAGGTGCCCCCGTGCGCTAGAACCGGGTTGCGTCAACCACCTCAGTTCATCAGCCACCAAAGGCTTCTGCGTCTTCGTCAATCTGGGCACTGTAGTCACTATATTATCCTCTCTGGAGTGTGGTGGGGGAGGAGAAAGAAACAAGAAGAGGAGGCAGCTCTGTCTGACAACCCCCTACCCCCCGACTGACCTAAATGGCCTGCAGCAGTAGGACCAGGCCATGTGTAGCTCAGCAGCAAACCCTTTGTGTCAAATGTGTTGTAAATTGCTGTGATATTGTGCAGCATCCCATGTGCCGCATAGCACCCTCAAAGAGAAGTTCGGTCTCTAGCACCCCAGGAGATTTCCTCCTTGGCCTTGCTAGGCAGCAATCAAGGCCCCACCTCTCCGCCCACAGTCCAGGGGGCCACAGGGGTCCAACCACAACTGTTCCTTGACTCCAGCAGGGGCAAGAATATGCAACTGCACAATCTGCAGCCCCTGCTGTTTAGGGAAATCGTCCTCGAGTTACACTGAGAGCGACGTTTGGGACGAGACCATCTGACTTCCAAGCTCAAGATTTGGGGACAAAATAGGATCCCTCAGATGCATGGACTGAATTATTGACATCGCGCAAGATACTGAATCCCTTTGTGGGTTGGATAGATCACCACAAAAGAAAGGTCTTTACCAAAAAGGACATAGCTTTGAGAAAGTCGCGGGACGATTTTCCTTTGTAAGCAATGAAATAAGTGTTGGCTGTCTGAAGCAAGACCAAAAGAATAAAAAAAAAAAAAATTGAAATAACTTGTGTATAATGTGTGCTTACATCGTGCACTTAACAAATTGTTGATACACCTATGAAGGTGTGCTGAGGATTTCTTTGACTATTTCACCTACAACTTGAACACCGAAAGACGTAATCTAAGATTTGCAGAAAGAGCCTGGAGATCCTCTCCATCCTTAGAACTTCTAAAATGCTTAAGATCAACGAGGAACACATACAACAGAAGAATAAGGCAAGTGAAAGCTAATTTTTTAGAGCACAGCTTGACCAAGCCAGAGATAGTCAAGCAACAGTCACACCAGAACCAGCACCCTCCCAAACTGTGAAGAACTGGCTGCCTTTTTCATGGAAAAAAACACAAAGATAGATAATGAGCTACAACTAGTGAATGAACTACTACCGGCTTCATCACTCAGTTTTTCACTCACCACCTAGTATACTGAAGGTAGTGATCCATCCAGGTACCCTTCCAAAAACAAGGCCCCTTGCCACACCTTCTCCTCAATCAACGAAAGTGACATTTACAAAATCCTTTCATCATATAACCCATCTAGTCACTTCACTGACCCTCTACCTCCATCTATGTTCAAAAGAGATCACAGCCTTCATTCTCCCCTATGGTCTAAGATCGTAAATGCCTCGCTACATCAAGGCACTATACCTGATTGCCTAAAAGCAGGACACCCCCACTTTAAAAAAACAACGCAGACTGCTCTGATCCTAATAACTTTCAGCCAATCTCCAACATCCCTACTCTTGCAAAGCTCTTAGAAAAATGTGTCTAGATTCAACTCTGCAACCACATAGACAACTTTTAACTCCTTGACAAACACCATTCAGTTTTCCGTAAAGGTCACAGCACTGAATCTGCACTTACTCATTTTGTGGAAGACATATTAACACTGGATCTAAATGAAACATCCCTCATGATACTGCTCGACTTTATAGCCGCCTTTCACACAGTTAATCACGATAGACTATTGGAACAAAGGATGGGCTTATTAGAGGTCGTATTGTAATGGTTTTCCCCATTCCTCTAAAACAGATCTCAGGTAGTCAGAATGAATTTATCTCTGTCTAAGCCCCATGCGATCACTCTTGGCTTTCCCCAGGGATCTGCTCTCTCACCCATTCTCTTCAATCTTTTCCTGGAACTACTGGCAAACTACTTAAAATCTGCTACCATCACCTATAATATCTACACTGATGACACTCAGCTGAATCTCAAAATCATCTTCCCAGAGGACATTACATTCCTCAATTCCACCTTGCAAAATACACATCTCTGGCTCACAGAAAACCAACTCACTATTGCCAAAACGGAATTCTTTATCATCTCACCGCCGAATAACATCCCCAAGATCGATCTTTGGTTGAAACCTCTTGCAGCCCTCACTTGCTCTCCTCACATCATACTTTCTAAGCGGTCTAAGCTCTTGTTTTGCCCAGACTGGATTATGGTAGTGCCACTCTATGTGGCTTACCTCGATACAAATTGGACTCTCCAAGAGTCTCCCTCAACACGGCAGCCAGACTTGTCTCCGGAACACAAAGAAATACACACATCTCCCCAGCCCTAAAATCCCTGAACTGGCGACTGTACGAAGCAAGATCTCAACAAATAATTGCATGCATGACTCCTAAAGTGTCACACATCAATACCTCCCGATATCAGGCCCAAAAGCTAAACCATGAGGGGACTGCAGACTATTGTGAAGCGCGCACACCCTGCTTCTGAAACCCAAATGAAACCATAAAAAGAAAATGGGCGCCAGCGTGTTTTCCTTTTTCGCACCTAAGATATGGAATTCTCTACCGCCGGACGTTTGTCTAATCTCTTCTACCACTTCCTTCAAAAAAGAAGCATAATCTTTTCTGCTGACTAGGGTTTTACCCTAAGACAATATATTCATGCTTACTAAAATGTAACCATACTAACTACTCTTTATGATGCTTGACCATCTTATTGCTAACTATTATTGAGATCGAGCTTTTTACTCTATTTATTTTCATTGCTGTGTTTGTCATTCACTCATGTCTGTTTTACCAGTCCAACAGATACCCTACCTCTCGTCATGTAAAGCTTTCTGATACTCACTACGGCAGAGGTCTTCAAACTTTTGGATGCCGAGACCCCCCTGTCAACATTTTGAGGATTAAGGACCCCCTCCTGACAAAAAATTTTAAACCTGTAGGCAGGGCTACTAGAATTATGAGGCAGTGAGGACCAAATTATGCGACAGGCTTGACTAAATTGTGTGGGAAGAAAATGTAAGTGATGTTATGCCACGTATTTTTGGGATAGCATTGCTTCATTATGTTGAAATTCTTTACACACAGTAACACTGAGGAAAGATTTCACCCCATCAGTACCAGTTTATAACCAAAATACAGCAATTAACATCGTAAAGATTTCAAGTCAACCTTTGAGAAGGGCTTTCCACTCTGCAGGAATACGTGCTGCCACATTAGAAGCTCACCTGGCCCTGGCCAGGAGAAGCAGGGGTCCCTTAAAAACCCGGCGGTTTTGTGCAGAGTTAAGCAGTTTACCCATGTAGCTTTCCTCTCTACCCCTCCCTTCCATCCCTCTCTCCTCTCCTAACCCTGGATCCTCTCTCACTATGCAGGCCATTTTCTTTCACCCCTTTTTACAACTTCTGAACTCTCCCCATTCAACCTCTCACTTCACCTTTAATCACCTCTTGCCATTCTGTCTTTTCACTGTCCTCATCTCTAACAGTCTCTCGCATTTATTTCATGGCCTCTCTGTTCCTATCACCTCCCGTGCCCCTCAGCACTTCTCATTCACCTCGTCTCTCCATTAAAATATTTGTTTATTTGTATCTTAGACCTCTCCAGTCCCCCCATTCAACTTTCACATCTCCCCTTTGTTGTAACAGAAGCCCTCACCTTTGGCTCACACTCAATTCTTGCGTGTCCACACTTCTATTTGGCAATTCACATTTCTCCTCATCCCTGACCTCTTCAATCGAATTCTCTCACTCCCTTGCTGTCCTCTCTCATCTCTCCTCACCAAGCATACGGGTCGGACCCGTATGCTCCTCTCGGCCTGTGCCACTCTGCTTATTGTTCCATATTCAAGAAGGCATGAGTTGTCTGTCTCTCTGTTTTGGTGCAGGCTGCGCAGTTATGGAACTTGCACCCTCCTTTGCTTTGCTCCACCAAGAATCTATTGTCCTTTAGCAAGATCTAAAAACCTTTCTCTATGCTCTGTGGGTTACCCCATTTGGCTGATTCTCCTTCTGTGTGTTTCTCATTTGCCTACAGGCAGCAGATGGTTATTAGCTCCAGGAAATCTTTTGGTAACAGTAGCGCACTACAAATGTAAATAATAATAATAGCCAGAAGCAGGGAAGTCACTAGACCAGAAATTTGGAGGGGACTAACACTCCCAGCCAGGGCTGGTCCTAACACTGGTCTCACACGGTGCAACAGTCTTTTTTGGTGCCCCACCCCAGTTTCCTCCTTCTCCATGAATTGCTTCACTGCCACTAAAGAACAATGCACCTCATCTCTCTATAGCACCTTTCTGACAAACATTTCATTTTTTTATAGCTCTACTCATAGTTTACTCGCACTCAGTTCTGTGATCTGCATGGTACACGTTCTTTGTAGCAGGCACATTAACCCTCTGCACACTGTGTGGGTGAAAGGGGAGTGAAGTGTCACATGAGTGCAGGATGAGTAGTGTGCCTGTGTGACTGCAGAGTGAGGTATAGGGTGAACAGCGCAAGTGCATTGTGAGTGCAGAGTAATCACTGTGAGTGCAGGGTGACCAGGTGAATAGTGTGAGTGCATGGTGATCAGTGTTAGTGCATTGTGATCGCTTTGAGTGCAGGGTGAGAGTGATAATGTGTGAGTGCATGGTGATCAGTGTGAGTGCATGGTGATCAGTGTGAGTGCATGGTGATCAGTGTGAGTGCATGGTGATTACTGTGAGTGCAGGGTGAGCGGGTGAATGGTGTGAGTGCATGGTGATCGCTGTGAGTGCATGGCGATTGGTGTGAGTGCATGGCGATTGGTGTGAGTGCATGGCGATCGGTGTGAGTGCATGGTGATCGCTGTGAGTGCATGGTGATCGCTGTGAGTGCATGGTGATCACTGTGAGTGCATGGTGATCGCTGTGAGTGCATGATGATTGGTGTGAGTGCATTGTGATTACTGTGAGTGCAGGGTGAGTGGTGTGAGTACATGGTGATCAGTGTGAGTGCATTGTGACTACTGTGAGTGCAGGGTGAGTGGTGTGAGTGCATGGTGATCAGTGTGAGTGCATTGTAATCGCTGTGAGTGCAGGGTGAGCAGGTGAATGGTGTGAGTGCATGGTGATCAGTGTGAGTGCATGGTGATCAGTGTGAGTGCATGGTGATCAGTGTGAGAGCATGGTGATCAGTGTGAGTGCAGGGTGATTACTGTGAGTGCAGGGTGATTGGTGTGAGTGCATGGTGATCAGTGTGAGTGCAGGGTGAGCGTGAAAGTGAAGGGAGAGAATGAGGAGCGAGTTGTCTGAATGCAGGGTGCATTTCCAGGCACTTGAAATAGCTCAGCATGTTATTGACGGCGGCGTAGGGTCTAAGATCTAAGTTAAACTATTGCGGCATTAATCGGGGATCGAGGGTGGAGGAAATAAATAATGTGCTGATCCTACAACAAACTTACAGTCCTATGGTTAGGGTTACCAGCAGATTATTTTGATGGCCCAGTCGGAACAAAAATAAGCAGTCACCTAAAGCTGTATTTTCAGCACTTATCTGTGCATACTTCGAACAGCAAATATAAATAGAAAGCACTTTTAAGTGTGTTCTAGGGCTGCCTCAATGATCCATGACTGACAAAGAGAAAAAAGACAGAAAAGTCACATAACGAATACATACATACTTTTGTATTTAAAAGTCTATTTAGTGTCGAGGAGGTCTTTGCAGGCTCTTTAAACAAAACAGGCAGGCATTTTTCTTTTGGCAGCCCTACTTTATATTCCTTTTCATTAAATGCATTCTCACACAACAGTTGTAATTGTAAAATACAAATGTAAGGAACAGGCAGACCTTGACCGTGAGACTGATAATAGATTATCTTTCTTTTAGAGAGTTCCTTAAAACATTGTTAATTTGAACAGCTGTGATGAGGCCGCCGAATTTTAATTAGCTTTACGCCTGGACATCTTTTCACTGGGGGTAACATCGCGCTTTGTAAATAGATTTCATTACTTGATATAAACCTAAGTATCTCTGTATTGGACCAAACAAATCACATGAATTGTTAAATTGCCCACTGAAAAGGCCCTTGCACGACCTTCAGCCTAAACTACAGAGATCTCAAATGTGCCCGTTACGAACAGCCACCCAAAGAGTGAATGCACCCAGACACAAGGAGGTGAGTGGCAACTCAGTGCGGAATTAAGACAGATGTTGCTCGAAAAGTAACTACGGAAACGAATACTCGTGGAAAATATGCACAAGTGACATGAAATTAAACAAGTAGAATGTCCACAGTGATGCCAGTGCCAATCTGGAATTCCTTAAGGGTTCTTGAGCACATTGTGCTGACAGAAATCTTCCTTTCAGTGATAAAGTTTGACACGAATGTGAGTCCGCTATGGACATGTGTAATGCCACTTTAAATTTCTATTGGTGCTGAGCAGGAGCAAAGCCCACCACACTTGAGAGCTGCAAGAAATGTGCGTATGGTGCATATCAGATGTTTGCAAACATAGAAAGGTGTTAGGATCATTAATAATAGTACTTGGCGCTGTGGGATCGGTTTGCCAAACATCCGGAGATATTACTGGGCGTCTCAGTTGGCTCCTATCAACCACGTAATTTATGGATCCCCGGCTGACCCGGGCTATGTGATGGACCGTGGTCAGGTGCCGGGGGGAGAGTACACCTGTGTCTTGTACGCGAAGCGTGGCCGGTTTTCATTGAAGGGGCCCACTTTGTGCTCCACGAGAGTGTGGCATGAGGCCAATAGTGCTCTTAGATGGGCTGGGCGTTTGACATTGTCTACGCCATTGTGGAGTTCTGAGAGGTTAGGGATGCTTTGGAAATCGAAAGGCTTCGATCGCTGGGGCTTGATTGGAATATCGCAGATTCGTGACCTGTGGGGCAAAGATAGGGTTCTGACATTCGAGGAGTTGCAGGCCAAGTATCGATTGAATGACGCCGAGCGGTTCCATTACCTCCAGATCCGCCACGCCTTGAATGCAGCTATTTCTGGCGACGAGGTGCTACCGGTGGCATCCCCTCTGGAGGATCGCATTCTTGATGGCCTTCTGCCCACCAAGGCGATCTCTCTTACATATTGCAAATTGATCAATCACTCAGAGGACCCCTTCGTGCGCCTACGCGACCAATGGGTCGCTGACGGCCTTGTTCTGGACGATGAGGACTGGAGGGAGGCGATAGCATCCCCCAAGGAAGTGGCAGTCCCCATGAGGCTCCGTTTGGTTCAACTTAGAATTTTGCATCGATCTTACATCACGGGCCTGGGACTGAGTATGGGATTGGCTGGGTCAGCTGATTGCCTGCGGGGGTGTGGGTTGCCGGGGTCGTTCATGCATATTTTGTGGGAGTGTGAGAGGGTCCGTGCTTTCTGGAAGTGAATACATTCCAAAATGAGTGAAGTGTGGGAGCTGAGGGTAGACTCGGAGGCGAGGAGATGTCTGTTGAATGTGTGGGAGCCCACGGACCTGCCGAGCCATGGTAACTTGTGCAGTCGCCAAACGTAACATCGCACAGCTCTGGGGTGCAACACGGGCGCCCAGGGTTGGAAAATGGATGGAAGATGTTGACTGGTGTATGTTTCGTGAGAAGTCTGTGTATGTCTCCGGAGGGCGGCCCCACAAATGGGTCAGGATATGGGGAGCTTGGAATGCTTACCGAGGCAACATTTGTGAACCTCCGGAATTAGACCCAGTCAGTGTGGACTCGGAGGACTCTTAGGCCTGTTTCATTCTCCTTAAATCATATTGTAATGTATAGAAGTCTGTGTCGATATATTGCAACTGTGGTTACCCTATGCACTCCGGTCGTTGTTTAAGTGTGTATTTGTTTTCATTTAAATAAAAAGATTAAAAAAATAAAATTAAAAAATAGTACTTGGCGCTTATGTGATGTATACAATCAGATTGCAGGAAGATAGCCTGGTAGGTGAAGGCACCTGGCCTAGGGTCAAGACTGTGGCAGGATAGCTCCATTGATTTAGGCGATTGATGCTTAGAGCACGTGTCTATATTAGCAAGGGGTAAATCATGACAAAAATAAATTGTTTGCTATAAGGCACGGTGAATAATTTGTAGTGCTTCTTTCAATCCCCCTTGTTTACAAGTATCACTGCAATCTTAAATTTCAATCAAGTGGGGCCGCCAGGATTGAAGCTGGCGACCAGGAAGGGCACTGCAGGGCGTCTCTTTGTATCCAAATACCACGGTATTTCACAGCAGGAAGAGGTTGTGGTGCAGCGGAGAGAGCTGCCGACTCGGGAGCTGGGGATTTTCGGCGTTGGCGCAACATCCTGTGATTGTGGGCAAACCACTTAATGTACCGGTGCCCTTAGACAGCGACTGGCCACCCTCGCGGGTAATACGCCTCGCTGTATAAATCTACAAACTTTAAATAGCCTTTGGAGGGCTACAAGGCCAACATGACACAAAAATGGTATCCAGATATTAACAAGTACTACAATGTAAAGAAAAAAGACAGTGGTAACACTTTCTAGGATTTAAATCGGCGACATATCAAGAATGCATGATGCGACAAAATATTTATAAAAGGCACAATATGTGATCCGGGTATATGATTTATTTTTGCTCGAGCACCTTCTTTGAAAATAATAAATATGTAACTTGAAATAGGGTTCTTTTTATCATGGATTTTCTCATGCGCAGCATTTAGTTAATGTCAGTTTTTCCTGTAGGCATCAACACGGATCGGGCGTAGATCGGCACAGGATTTTTTTTTATCTGTTTAACCACTTGCGTGCGTCGGATGGCCGCCGGCCGTCCAACGTCACGGTGGGCGTGTGCGGAGGACGGCCAGGGGCTCTCCGAACCACGCCCACGCCATAAATCCCCCGCACCGCGGCAACATTTTCACCACGGTCAAGGGGTTAAATATTTGTTGACACGTTCTTAGTCTTACTGTGTGTTTTGCTTACAAACTGAATCCCCAAAATCATGCACATCTTGCAAATATTCTTTTGACAGAATTTACTGTACCATAATCTTTCATATGTTGCCATGCGTCAGAGACTGGGGAAGAGTGAGGGGCTGGGAGATAAAGTCTGATGTACAGAGTGTCAGAGACAGAGGAACTGGGAGATCACGTCTGAGGCTCAGTGTGTCAGAGACAGCTGTAACCAGTTTGCAAAGTCATGTTAAATATGCAAATGGTCTTTAAAGACATGTGAAAAACTTGGGTGTGCCGGAGATGACTCCAGACACCGCCCAGCCGAGCCCCCAGCAACTCGAGTTGCTCTACAGCAGCTGGGCTGAGACACACGACGAGGGAGGAGGGGGGCTAAAGCCCTTGGGCCTGGGCAGAAGTATGACTGTGAAGGCGCGACCCCCTTTGTGTCGCTCCACGCCCCCCCCCTGGGGGTCGCGCACCACAGTTTGAAGACCCCTGCACTAGGGTCATGTTCGCGTAATACAAAACTATAAACATAAATAAATATACATTTTTATATGAATTCCTCAGAGTTCTGAGCTGTTTTAGGTATGGTGACGGTGCTAGCCTCCATCGTCTCTCTGCAAATCGGAGTCTGCTTCTTTCTTCATTTTGGTGACCGTTCTACCACGGTTGTGTTAATTTGTTTTTGGTCCTTTTTTGTTGTTGGGGAGGTGGGGGCTACCGTCTCCATTTTGTCATTCATAGTTCTGTTGTAGTGTTCCATGAGTTTTTGAACATCGGAAATGCTTCCCTGGGTTTGAAGTTTTCTTTGGCATAGATCATACAGATCATCTCTATTCTTATTTCTAGTATCCCTGGCCCACCGTCTAGGTCTAACCTCTTATCTCGTTGCCTTTGCTTCAGGAGCTGAGATGTGGAATGAGATGCTGGGATGATCTGACCAATCGCATGCCGTTATGCATAGTGCTTCTGCTGTGGAGATAAAGGTTAGTGATGTTCCTTTGCCATGTGTTCGACCTTTGCATGTTTGTTTGTTTTTTTACAGAGTTTTATATGTCGCGAACTTTACCCAGATCGGGTATCAGAGCGCTTTACATAGCACCAGTTGCATTACATGAGGACCCATTTTTTTTATTTTTCATTTTTATTAGGGACCGGGAGATTAAGTGATTTGCCTAGAATCACAGTATGTTCAGCTGCATGGCCAAGACTCGAACCCAGTTCCCCAGATTCAAGGTCGACCGCCCTAGCAGTAGGCCAACTTCTCTCCCCTGATTGCACCAGATTATGGTCTTTGAAAAAAGATTTAGTGCAGTCACATGTGAGTCCTCAATTTAGGTTGAAGTCACCTAGAAAGATTGTTTTCGGGTGACTTAAGGTCTGTACTGTGATTGTTAATTGCTCATGAGGGCCTGGTTGTCTCCAGGAGGGTGGTAGATAATGTGTAATTTGGTCAGGGAATAAATCCCCCTAACCCCGGAGGACTTCAACTCACAGGAGGATATCTTCTCCATTTGGAATCGTTTGATTTGTAAGGCTGATCTGTGAATGCATGCAACCCGCACGCCCCCAACTTGGTTTTACTGTGTGGTCCAGTCTAATGATGTTGTAGTTAGGTGGAACTAAGTTATCTAATAGTGGTGTGGAAGCGTTATTTAATCGGGTCACTGGTAGGATTGTTGTGTCTAGCAGGGATGTGGAATTCCTATAGGCCGACGCCCAGGGCATATTGTTTGAGGCCAAGGGCAACACGTTTTCATTTGTGTTTTGTCCTTGGGACAAGTAGGCCCAACTCCCTGCAGCACAAACCCGTTGGCTGCCAGTTTGCAGTACCACATTATAGATCAGGGAAGGGTACGGTCTGCAGTTAAGGTAATATTTTTGTCCATATATTAATGCTGTTCAAGCTTGTATTTATGGTTTATTAATTGAAAGCATTTATTATTAGGTTGAGAGTAAATGTTGTAAGCTCCGACTGCACTACTGACCGTGGTTCCACTACAGAAACATCTACACACGTTTTCAAAGTTTGGCAATATGAGGCTATGTATAATGTTCCCAGAATGCTCTTATTTGATGCAAATATTTGCAGAAAATCGAAAGCAAGATTGATGATTCTGTTTTCAAAATAAAATGTTCATAAATGAATGAAAGCAAAAAAAAATTGCTTTAAAAAAATCGCTAAACCACTATAACATTTCACATACCATTTCTTTGCAGCTGCAGCATCATTCCGTAACGTGTTGATGCACACTAGTATTTCCCAATACTATTCATTATGGAAAATCAGTGTAACCAGTTTCCGTAAGATTATGGGAAACAAAAATAAACGAGCATCGGCAAAGCCAGTAGGTCTGAAATTGGTGGTCAGCTTTTTAGTTTTATCAATGTGCGAATTGTTTTGGCATGGTTTTTGTAAAACCTTATTGGTGAGAGAATTGCCAGGCCCTTACCATTAAACAAACATTGGCAAAAGCAACATGTGTTTTTGGTCTCAAATAGCATATTCTGCACAGTAGTTACTGGCATTGAGCAAAACTACTGTGTGTCCATATGCTCCTTGTGAAAGCAGAATGCTGTCACTCACAGTAAAGCCAGCCGATACAGAGAGAGAGAGACAACATTTTAATAAACGCAATACGTCATGGTCAACGCCAGACTAAATTAGAGAACCAATTAATAAAGAAAGTCTAAAAAGTGCACCCAGGGTATATGTCCTTGCATTAAGTGCAGCTATACCGCTTTCGTGAATTCTCAAGAATTTACAGATGTAGGACAAAAAATAGTACTCCTAAAAAATATTTATGAATTGCATTTTGGCATGAGCAAATATGCATGTGCATCTTTGCTCATGTGAACATCTGAGTGTTTGCAAGTTAACTTTCCCTCCAACCACTCTTTTTCCCAACTCTGGAAGAAGGTTTACGGCTGTCATAGTAAGGAGTAAATTTCCAACATTTCTCAGTATGAGTAAATTTCCAACATTTCTCAGTATGGGAAAAGATCAGAGAAGAGTTGTTGAAAACCCTTAAAGTATGTAAGTTAGTAGGTTTGCACGGGCTCAAAATGTCATTCTAACCCTAGAACTATGGCTTACTACTACCTTCAGCCCCAGTATGTAGATCTGCGGAAACGTGGCAACATAAGCGGACCGCAAATATTCAAACACTACTATGGTATGAGCCCCTGGCATAATCAGAGAGGCTATATCAGAGCTCCTATATAAGGAGTTTGCGGCCATAATTTGTCGCCACACTACATGGCACTAAAGGGACAAGTAGATTTCTGGAGCATCCTGCCCCTTGGAAATGTAGATATTTTATTAAATTCCACACCCCTGGTCTAGATTATGTGACAGAATGGGGTCGGCTATGTCTTTGGCATATTTAGCTGCTGATTGCTGTTGTTTGGTAAGCTTTTCAGTGTCTTTTTAGGCTCTCTTTTTCTGTCTTGATTACCTGGGTTGAATGTGATCTGTCTTACTTTTGAGAGGTTTATAGTAGAAGCTATGATGATTCATTGCTCCAAAGACGTATTTATAGCTATTGTGTATATTTTATAAGTTGTTTCTGTGTGGTGAGGGTATGGTATGTAAGATTGGCAAAGGTCATCAATGTCCACCTTTAACATTTGGTTTGTTGTCCTGTTAAGGCGTATAGTTTTTTGGCAAAGGCATAGAGATCCATCTAGGTGTGCTTGTTACTACGTGTTTGTAGGGGGTTGGAGTTCTATGCGGTCTCCTAGTTTCCTGAGCCGTAGTAAGTCAACTGCCAGCTTAAGGTTGGCAATGATATTCCAAAATTCTTGTCTTATCTTTTCTATTGTTTGTGGTGCTGGGAAGGGGAGACTCTTTTGAGGGTGTGAGTGCTTGTTCTTTGAGATATTGCTTGTCTGGTTTGGTGAGTTGTGCGAAGAGGTATACCGCACAGTGAGTGGGAGGAAGTTTTGATCAGACACTTGAATAGCTAACTGATTATTACTGATGTGCACAAAACTGTTAATCAGAATTTCCATCTTTAGACCTCCTCAATCTAGTGTTCCAGTGTTCCCAAGCTTTCTATCTCGAGAATGCCTAGAAGCCCTCTCATCCCTCGCCCAAAATGAACTCAGACTCTGGATTAGCTAATAAATGTTATTCCTTTGTTCCAGTTTGCATTATTTAACAATCTCTGGTTTTAAATCCACAGGTTATTGAAGACTGGGCGTAGAAGACAAAATGGTGATCAGTATAATTGAAAACTATTAAAGGACTGATGGTAAAGAAATAAAGTTGCTTCAGAGCTCCAACAAGAGGAAAGTATCTATGAAAAAGATGTGGTGAGGAACTTGGATTAGAGTAAAATAAAGAATGTGAAAGCAGTTTCTATAAATAGATTTCCTGCTGCTCTAATGGTATATGAAGAATACCCTGGAGATGTTAACCCAGGGCAGGAAGACCATCTGTCTCAAACAGAGAGGACAAGCATCAGTCTAAAGCTCTATCCGATCCAAGAGAAGATCATACAGACAGAACTAGGGGGACTTGAAGAGTTTTTAACAGACCTCAGCAAAATGGAACACTTGAGCACCATATCCAGTGAATAGTCTTTAAATCAAAAACAAATATCTGTTCATCAATTATACAGTGTTAATGAAGCTGCTTAAAAGACCAGGTGGTCAGGTTAGGACTAAGATATCTGCTAGTTACGAACTAGCGATGTGGGACCAAAGGAAGGAGAATGAGGGAAAATAAAAGCACCTGTGTGACCAATGACCTATTGCTTGTAGTCCGGGTCCACATGTCCACTATCATCCTTGCCCATTAGATGTGACCTCAGGTACTTTTTACCGGGCAAGACCTGCAAAATCCTTAACATCCTCATTGTAGTCTTATATACAGACATAGGAGACATATGTAAGAAGGGTGACATGGAACAATGTGCTGCTACCGATACATAAAAGTATTCTGAATGTTCATGCCAATACATTATGTGAATATGTACCTAGTGTTGAAATACTGAACACCAACCAAAGACCTAATCAGTGCTTCATTAACTCATAAACAAATATGTATCAGAAAAGGGTGAGAGAATCCACATAGATGTAATAAAGATGCAATAATCCCATGAGAGGCTTCCCCATAAGTACCAGGGGCTGCTGATATTAAGGTTGTAGGGTGAATTAGGTTGCCTACAGAGGTTATAAACTGTGAACTCCACAGAGAAGTGATCTTTGGCTAAATAAGTGTCCAAGTGTTAAGTTGAACAAGTGCACCACATTTGAGTGGGTGATGCTAAACACATGCTGAATAAGATTTAGTCTTGTCTTCTGGTGTGTCTGCTAGAAAAATCTCAACTTGGAGATATTAACTTCAGAAAGAAATCTTACCTGATAATGGAATGCATACAAGATAAAACCGAACTTGGAGATATTAGCACCGAAAAGAAGTCTCATACATACTCTGAATGTGAGAAGAGCTTTAGTTGTCGATCCAGTCTCAGTCAGCATGAGAAAATTCACACTGGGGAAAAACGTCATCAGTGCTCTGAATGCCAGAAACGCTTCACTCGCAAACACCATCTGACTCGACATGTGAGAACTCACACTGGGGAAAAACCTCATAAGTGCTCTGAATGCCACAAAAGTTTCCCGTGTAAATTCAGACTTACTGAACATGAGAGAACGCACACTGGAGAGAAACCTTATCAGTGCCCTGAATGTCACAAAAGGTTCACTCAAAAAACCAATCTCAGTCGCCATGAGAGATCTCACACTGGACAGAAACCCTATCAGTGCTCTGAATGCCCAAATAGTTACCAATGTAAAACAGATCTCACTCAACATGAGAGAACACATACTGGGCAAAAATCTCATAAGTGCTCTGAATGCCAGAAAACCTTCAGTCGAAAAAAAGTTCTCACCCGGCATGAGTTAACCCATACTGGGCAGAAATCCCATCAGTGCTCTGAATGCCCAAAAAACTTTAGTCGTAAATACCTTCTCACTCAACATGAGAGAACCCACACTGGAGAAAAACCATATCACTGCTCTGAATGCCGGGAAAGCTTCAGTTATAAACTCAGTCTAACTTTACATGAGAGAACTTACACTGGGGAGAAACCATATCAGTGCTCTGAATGTCACAAAAACTTTAGGGAAAGAGCTAGTCTCACTCACCATGAACAAACTCATACTGGGCAAAAACCTTATCAGTGCTCTGAATGCCTAAAAACTTTCAGTTATAAAACCAGTCTTATTATACATCAGAGAACTCACACTGGGGAAAAACCTTATCAGTGCCTTGAATGCCAGAAAAGCTTTGGTGTGAAACGTCACCTTACTGTTCATGAGAATACACACAATGGGGGAAGAACCTCTTCAGTTCTTTGAATTCCAGAGAAGCTTTAGTTATACAATAATTCTCACTCCCCATGTAAAAGCCAATACTAGCTAAAATAAATGTATGAGTGTTATGAAGGTATGTAAAGATTCAGTTGGAAGATCCATGTTATAAAGGAAAAGTGTTTATTAGTGTTCTGAATGCCAGAAAAGCTTTATTCATAAAATTAATTTCAATTAAAATGAAAGAACGCGTCCTGTGCCAAATCCCTGTAACTGTTCTGACTGTCAGAAACACTTGAGTTGTAGAATGGATGCCTTTCGATACGAGAGAGCCCACACTGAGTGAAAAACCTTAAAAATATACCCTTTGCCAGAAGCACTTGTCATATCCATTGCAGTGGTTGTAAACCACTTATACTAAGAGCAAAACTGTTTTACTTCCAATCTCAAAAAGCTGAGGCTGATAATTCCTCAAGTAGGTTTTTGGTTCTACCAAGCACAGTTCACAGCCCCTCTTCTAAGGTCCATGGGTTACATTTGCAACAGCTTTGAGAATAACTTGATGTTTTCCTTTTTTCTTTTAAACATATCTTTATTGCACATTTTATAGCTTACTTTTAACGCACCCCTCCAAGTGGACAGTCCATTCTTAAGATTAATTCATGTCACATCTTATACACAGATCAAACATGTATACATATATTGCTATCTTTCCCACGTAGAAGACACCTGCGGAAAAATGTACCAAATTGACCCCCATTCCCATGCCAATGCTCTTTATGCTGGTGTTCCTGGGTACCTGATGAAAAAACTACATGTGGTCCAGAATACAGCAGCCAGACTTCTTTTGGGCATTCTGGCTAGAAACAGTATCCGCCAACAGCTACGCTATCTTCACTGGCTTCCCATTGTGGAAAAGTAAATTTTGCCATGTTGTATGTGCCTACGTGTTCCCCACTCTATGCTATATGTGCATGATCGATATGCATGTATCCCCTATGATCGATTAAAGACGCAATTACAGTTGTGTCCAACTCTAGTATGCCAGTTTCCAGTTCTCGTGAAAGCAACGAGTATTAGGCCTATGTTGCCATGTTTCACAGTGTGCACGTTAATTCATCGCATTATCCCCGTTCCTAGGCCTCAAAAGGGCCCGGACATCAGATTCAAGCTCCAGTCTCCTGAATCCACTCCGAGGAGCGATGCAGCCCCCACCTGCATCCCTGACCCTTCACTTATTTCCTGCCTCGCGGTGCCCGGCCCGGCCTGGCTCTGCCTGCCTGTCTGCCAAGAGTATGTTATGCTTCTAGTTATCAGTCCAGCCCTCCTTCTCTGCATTCCTAAGCTACTGAGCTGCATCAACAGTTCCAGCTATGGTCTAGTCTTTCTGTCTCCATGTAAGAGAAATACTGTATTAATATTCATAGAATATTCCTAGCACACGCAATACATGTAGAATAATGCATGCTCCAGTCTTAGTGTCAAGTAGCCTTTGCCCTGATAACTTTTGGATTCTATCAACATGTACTCCAAACACCAGATACCAGATATGCCATAGGTACATGTCGTCCTGACACCGCAGACTTTAGTCTCCTCTTCTAGCGCAGAAGTCATAGCCCCCAGTTCTCCCTGGTAACACGTCATTGCCCGTTTGCACGCACCACTAGGTTAAAGGTCCCAGCTGCTCTCAGGTAGCCCCCTCCATGTTTCCGCCCCATTTATGACACTTCTGTGACGTTTCATACCACATGTCTTGATACACGCCCTGTACACGCCTTTCTTTCTCCACGCATGCACTCTTATCATATGTTTGTCATAAGTTACGCCTACTGTATGTAATGTATTGGAAATGTATTACTATATATATGATGCACTGTCGATGAAGCATTGCAGCTGCCTTCCGTCCTTCCTGTTTTATTTCAGGCTGTCCCATTCCAGTCCCTTCCCTTTTGCCTGAATAAATCCTTCTGACTCGGACACATCGGATCCTGCCTCTTATTTATTGAGCTATCTGTTATTGTTAATATAGTCAAAAATAGTCCCGGTATTATTTATTTATATACCACATAATGGCGCCCGAATAGGGACGAGCCCCTTCCTCACGCGCTGGCGATGCCACGCAGGTCCCCTGACCCTCTACAGCCGTGACGGAACTCTACTGCGCACCGGCAGATATTTCTGCTTCAAGTCTCCCTCAGGCCCACGGAGGAAACGGCGTCTGCGGTCCGACATCCAGACGAAGCGGTGTGGAATGCGGTTCGTCCCGACCAGAGCCCAAGCCGAGAGAGCAAGGTCCGAAGTATCCGGAGGCCCACCTGTAACCGAAGTTTCCGAAGTTCGTAGTCCGACGTCGTAGCAGTCCAGTCCAGTCCGAGGCCTTCCAGTTTCTGCTTTCCCGGTGAGTACCGTCGCAGGGGAAGTATCTAGATAGGAGCATTAGTTTGTTCCTGGTCCGATGGGTTTGGGTACGCAGATCCAGTACAAAGTATTCACCTAGGTGGATACGGGTCCTGACGTGTCTCTTTATGGGACCGGTATGTTCTGTACTGTTTTAGCAGTGCATCCAGTAATTCTAGTAAGTTTCGTTCTCGAGAAATTCATGTGTTCTGTTTTCAGTGTATCAGGTAATATTCTGTTCGAATTGTTATTCATGTATTTTTATGTCGTGGTATGAGTGCTTTGTTCGCTGTTTTATTACTGTGATTATTGTGTATTGTGTTCCAAGTATATTCTAGTAATGCCTTTATTCTCGAAATTACGTCAGTTAAAGACCAGAAAAGGGTTGCTCGAAGAAGCAGTCCCTGTCCCTCCTAGGGACAGTCCAGGACATTTTATGTATCACAAGCATGGCTTAGATGCCATTATATATCTAGACTTATGGGCGGATTATACCAAGGAACTAGAACAGCAATATAGATGGCCCATATCAGGTACATGGGATGCCGAGTGCATCATGCGAGTAGAAGAAGCATTATGGAAAAAGAAAGCCAGACAGTCCCAGAAAGATGCCATCGAGTTATGGCGCAAAGAATCTAATAAAAGAACCGAAAAAGAATTCAGAAAAACCGAATTAAGTAGGGAATCCGCAGGAAAAACCCAGGATAGGGAATTAATCGAAGAAGGTGAACGAGTTAAAACAGAACAGTCAGACAGACAGAGAAATGCCCTTATTAAAGGCATGTATCCTCTTCTTGCCGAGGGCTTGCCAAAAGCAACCCCGGAAGCACCCTGTAATTTTCCGCCGCCATTGGTCCCGATTAAGCTACGTCACAAACCGACCGCAGCTGATATTTTTCTCTCGTCCTATTTGGACGATACAGTCCCAGAATATACAAATCCTATTCCGCCTGTTCCCGTTAATAATGTAATTCCTGTTCCTCCAGCCGCTGGTTCCGTGGGTTCAGTTCATGTTACAGCACCCATTATAGCACCCCCGGCCCAGCCCACAGTACATGTACCCGCTTTGCCAGTCACTCTACCAGCACGTACAGTACACACCGACGATTCTAGTTTAGGAGCCGCGGGGGGAGGTTCTCTTCGTACCCCGCCTCAAACCAGACGGCTGACGCTACATGAACTAGCGTTACAGCGTACGCCAAAAATGACTACATACGCAGATATCAAGCGAGCACTTACTGAATGCCGTTATGATCCAGTTCCAGGCGAAGGTCATATGGTCATATATTCATTACGTTTAAGACGGGTTGTCGACTATTTGGACACCCTGCCCGATATGGGAGAACATCTAGACAGAATATATCATTTTATCCGTACAGGAGTGAATCCAGAAAGTATTCACGAAGCCTTGGTTCAAAGAAAAGTCGAGACTCAGCTCATGCTTCTAAAGTTTTTGATTAACTGTTTAATAAGAGAGCACGATACTCCAGAAAAAGATCAAGAAGAAATGAAAGTCCTGACCAGGTGGAGTGACAATATAGCCGAGGGAAAACACAAGACACAGAACTGTATAAAGAGTATGTACAAGAAAATCCGTAGGGAAATCATAAAGTTACACGAAAAACAAGAAGCAAGGCAAGCAACCTAGAAAGAGAATGAATCTTCTACTGAAGAGGTAGACGACGAGAATCCCTCCAGGATAGCGTATGTAGGTAGAACTAGACTTTCCGACCGACATTCACGCCCAGATTACAAGAAAGCTTTTCCTCCTCCAGCACCAGAACAGTGTTCTCTTGAGCAAGTATTCCAAGCTACCGATCACATTCTGAAGTTACGGATAGGTTATAGCGAGCTTAGTACAATGCATGAACAAGAACTAGCCCGATCAGCAGTCCGGTGGACTACTGATTCTACCACTTTTCCAGACGAAATAGTGGCCCAAATGTTTCTGAAACTGCCCCCGGCCGAACAGCGACTGGTGGGTATGTATATGATCCAGCACCTCATTACACTGTATGAGGAACAACATTCTGATGTCCGGGTCCTCTACACGATATATTGAACGAGTTACTCCAATACAGATGGAAAGGTCTAGGTACCGATTTAATTAGCATCATTCTAGAACAGCGCCACAAATACCGAACGTTTTTGAATCCACATTTTGTTCACGTCTCACCCCCAGAAAGTAAATCATTCTACATAGACAGACAGAATCCGTTACGAGAAGTACATCCAGTCAAGAAAGAGGGTGGTGGTCTAGAACGAGTATTTGTTTACACCCCTATCACAAAGATGGAACTCTTAGAGATGAAAAAGTTAATTCCCTGTCACGACAAAGATCCAGCAGGGTTCCACCGTGAATTAAAGGACATGCTCCGTATGGGAGAATACACGTATCCTGATATCATTAAAATGCTAAAGGTCCTGTTGCCTGCGGGCATATATGAAAAACTCAAAGAAAAAGAATGGGAGGTGGGAGAGAAAAAGATAGATTGGACAGCTCTAGAAACTGAAGATAATATACGAGTACCAGGTACCGGTCTTGGGGATAAAGCTAAAGAATTGCCCGAGTTATTAATACAAGTTTTGCCAAGATTACTAGCCACGAAAAAGGAGGATTGGGATGCCATCTCAGCCTGTAAACAGAAACAAGACGAAGATACTAGTGATTTTTATTCTAGATTTGAGAAATGTTTTATTATTAATAGTGGTCTGAAAACAAGTAGTGAATCATACCCTCATCTTTTTGTTACCAAACTAGTCGAGAATTCAAGTCCACAAGTTAAAAATCGAGTCCTGAAAGTCGAAGGTACCTGGCAAGCGAATTCTCCGTCACAGATGCTCCAGATGCTCCAGTACCACCAGAACAGAATCAGGGAAGAGTAGGAACACGAAAGGAGACGTATGAAAGACACGAAAATGAAAGTACTAGTTGCACAGTCTGTTCCACAAGACAGTCAGAAGAGAAATCCGAATCAAGCCATTCATCCTGCAGTTCCCGTTAAAGGGACATGCAATTACTGTAAACAGCCAGGTCATTTTATAAACGAATGTGCAGTTCTGAAACACAACATAGCTACTGGTAAAACTAAAGAGAGACCACGTCCGCCTAGACAAGAACAAGTTTCACAGACTTCCCAGCCACCACAGAATGCACAACAGTCAGTTACAGCACCGCAGCCTATAGCTGCAACACAGCATGTTACACAGCAGATGTACCAGTATGCACAGTCAGAGTATCCAGATTATCAGCCATATTCATGAAACAGCCTAGAGAGGGAGGTAGGCTTGCCTCTCATCGAGATACCTGTAGATCAAGAGGGTCCCTATGTACATAGTCAAGTATTGGGGAGAGACAGAAAGTTTCTGATTGATACAGGGGCAAGTAGGACTACCATCAGTCATGACGAGGTTCCAGGGGCTCCACTCTCAGGCTCTAGAAATGTTTCCCTTGGATTTTCAGGAAAGCCTATTGTTAATGAAATATCGAAACCAGTTACTCTAGAGGTTGGTCCATTGTCCCGAACTACAGATTTGTTACTCACAAAATCTTGTCCAGAAAATCTGTTAGGCATTAAGACTTTAAAAGAATTAGGAGCAGTCATATGCTGTTCCCCAGAAGGGGTCCGCCTGTTCTTGCGTGATTTCAAAGGTCATTATGTATTACGTGATTTTGATCCAAGATTATTGAATGTACCACAGCATTTATGGGCGCAAGGTCCAACTGATGTAGGTTGTATGCATATCACACCCCATCGTGTGACTCTAAATCAAGGTGTTGTATTACCACGAATCAGACAGTACAAATTGCCACCTGAGGCTGTAGCAGCCTTATCCAAAATTATTGACGAGCTTATTGTTCAAGGAGTGGTTGTAGAAACTACCTCCAATGTATGTAATTCTCCTATCATTCCAGTCCTGAAACGTACTGATCTAAATGCACCTCCAGTTTATCGATTAGTGATTGACCTTCGAGAACTTAATAAGTGTATTATACCTCAGTACCCAGTGGTCCCAGATATTTCCTCACTATTGACAGCCATTGATTCTGAAGCCACATTCTTTACAGTCATCGATCTCAAGAACGCATTTTTCAGTGTCCCCATTCATCCAGACAGCCAGTTCCTTTTCGGATTCTGTTTAAATGGAAGAAGCTATAAATTCACACAAGCACCTCAAGGTTTCACAGAAAGTCCTAGCATTTACAGTCAAGCACTTAAGAGACAACTAGACAACATTCACATGCCAACTGACACTGCCCTGCTCCAGTATGTCGATGATCTACTGATCACAGCCCGTTCTGAACGTGACTGCGAGCGTGCGTCACTTACAGTTCTGTATTTTCTAGCCGAGATGGGGCACAAGGTGTCCCCTTCCAAATTGCAATTCTGTGTCCAGCAAGTGGTCTACTTAGGACACTTACTGTCCAAGAGGGGTAGGCAGTTGACACCTGACCGTATCCAGTTAATAGCATGTCTTCCACAGCCCAAGACACAGAAGGAGGTACGAGCTTTTATCGGCCTCACTTCTTACTGCAGACAATGGATTCCTCAGTATGCATTTCTAGCCAAGCCACTGATACAGTTAACGACACAGGAGGCAGCCGCATCGACTGTCCTCCCTTGGACCCAGGAACATACACTTGTTTTTAATGAGTTAAAGAAAGCTTTATGTAATGCACCCGTTCTAGCAACACCAAACTACAGTAAGCCTTTTACACTTTTTGTTACAGAACGTGATGGTACTGCATTATCTGTTCTCACACAAGATCAAGCAGGACAATACAAGCCCTGTGCTTATTTTTCTAGCACATTAGATCCAGTGGCCCAGGCTCCGCCTGCGTGCCTCAAGTCAGTTGCAGCCACAGCTCTAGCTATCAGACAGAGTGATTCCATAGTGTTAGGACACTCCCTGACAGTACAAGTTCCACACTCCGTGGAAGTTCTTTTAAACCGAACACAGACTCAGCACTTGACAATTGCACGTTTAACAGGTTATGAACTGACACTGTTTCAACCACACATAGAAATTAGACGCTGCAACATTTTAAATCCAGCTACACTGTTACCGTCAGTTACTTCAAATTCTGCCACACATGACTGTGTGGAAGTTGTTAACACCATGACAAAGCCTAGACAAGACTTGACAGACATTGCATTACCTGATCCCGACCTGACACTTTATGTGGATGGTTCATGTATGAGAACAAGTACAGGAGAACTAGTAGCCGCGTATGCAGTGACTACTGAAACCGAAGTTATAGAAACACATCGTATTGACACCCTGTCTGCTCAAGCAGCAGAGCTCATCGCTCTGACCCAAGCCTGCATACGTGCCAAGAACTTGAAGGTTAACATATACACAGATTCACGTTATGCATTCGGAGTCGTACACGACTTTGGAGTGCTCTGGCAGGAGAGAGGTTTCATGACTTCTCATGGAACCAAGATTCAGCATGGTCTCCTCATTCAAGCTCTGTTAGATGCAATACATTTACCGACAGCTATCGCCATCATGAAGTGCAAGGCACATACGAAAGTCACTGACATCATTTCCCAGGGTAACGATCTAGCAGATCGAACAGCCAAGCTTACAGCTCAGACTCCAGACATTCCAGTTAACACGACACAGACACTCACTCCAGAACAGACTACTTGTATGACAGTTAAGGACCCTACACAAGATGTTCTAGATATACAGTTACATGCTACTCCCGATGAAATCAAGAAATGGTCCGAACAAGGAGGGGTCCAGACAGATCAAGGATGGTTGACAAAGGGAAAAGCCACATGGTTTCTCCCCGACTCTATGGTTCAAATCATTATTAACACCGCACATAGTCCAGCACATTTAGGAGAAAAAGCCATGTTAGACAGTATCCAGAACCTCT
This sequence comes from Lissotriton helveticus, assembly GCF_964261635.1. Classification (NCBI taxonomy): domain Eukaryota; kingdom Metazoa; phylum Chordata; class Amphibia; order Caudata; family Salamandridae; genus Lissotriton; species Lissotriton helveticus. Next base: position 954 of record NW_027611900.1, on the reverse strand, counting down.
GGTTCAACAAGCATTTACAAGCAGCAGCCAAGCAGAAAGTACGTACCTGTATGATATGTTGTCAGTTCAATCCAGGTAAAAGTGTCCCGGTGGAACAAGGTGGATTTCATCCTCCTGACCACCCTTTTGAAGTCCTCCAGATGGATTATATTCAGATGGAGCGATGTCGAGGTTTCAAGTATGTCCTCGTAGTTGTATGTGCTTTGTCCAGGTGGACAGAAGCATATCCAGTTCCAGATTACACAGCCGCGACCACTGCCAGGCAGTTGGTTCGTGAGTTCTTTCCTCGCTATGGACTACCTAGGGTCGTGTATTCAGATAACGGTCAGCCATTCTCATCCGAGCTCATGAAACAAGTTTCCCTTCTGTTAGGGTACCAGTGGAAGTTCCATTGTGTACGCCATCCTGAAGCAGCCGGTCTCGTAGAGAGACATAACCAGACTTTGAAAATCCGCATCGCCAAAGTATGTGCAGAGAAAGGTGTAGATTGGATAATAGCACTGCCAGTTGCCCTATTCTACATGAGAATGGTCGCTCACTCCCGTTCAGGTCTATCTCCCTACGAGATAGTATTTGGCCGCCCCCCTAACATGTGGGGTACTCCTAGACCCCGTAGCATAACCGATGTTGACAGTAATATGCTGACAGATTACCTTGCCTCCTTGATGTCTGCACTACAATCTTGTCGTTCACAGGTTGCCGCTGCATTTCCAGACAACACCGAAGTGAAACCGCATGAAGTCGTTCCGGGGGATTTTGTCCTGGTGCGAAATTTTGATCGTTCAAGTCCGCTGGAGCCCCGTTGGAAGCAGCCCCGTCTTGTCCTCCTTACCACCCGGACTGCAGTAAAGCTGGAAAATCGTAAAGGGTGGCTACATATGAGCCACGTTAAAAAATTCCATGGATTAAAACCTAAAACATTCCTCAAAGACTGCCCCGTATTCAAGGACTGCC